>NW_024704753.1:8843364-9292795 GCF_018977255.1 Callorhinchus milii
CCGCTCCCTCCGCTCAGCCGGCTCTGGCCTGCTGCACGTCCCCCGACCCACCCGCCTCACCATTGGCAGGAGAGACTCCAACCACTCTGCCCCCAACCTCTGGAATTCCATCCCCCAGTCACTCTGCCTCGCCCCCTCCTTAGCCACCTTCAAGTCCCGCCTCAAAACCCTCCTCTTCGACCATGCCATCGGCCCCTCCCCTCCCTTCTCCCCCTTAATCCCAGGTAGGGTCTGAAATGCTGTACACTGTCCAGCACCTTGGGATGTCCTCCCGATGTGAAAGGCACTATACAAATGTAATCGTGTTGTTGTTGGATCCAGGCAACACCTTCCCCCTGACAGAGGCCCCACCATCTGGCTACACCTTCCATCATACCCCTCAACCTAACTGGCACTGGTTCTCATCTCCCGGTCCCCGCTCAGCCTATCCCCTTACTCCTCTGGAACCTACCCCTCCTTTGAGTACCTTACCCTTTATCACGACTCCAACTTTTCCCTCAAAATTCTCCTTATCTCCTCCCAACGTGAAAGGTGCTGTACAACTGTAATGTTGTTGTTGTTATCTATCACACCCCTCCCCAACCTCCATCCCTGACACTTTCATCTTCCTATCTTCCCTCTCCCTCTGCTCCGAATGCCTCCTCATCCTAGGCAGCTTCAACCTTCATTTCACCCCCTCCTGCTCTACCTCTGCTGACTTCTCCTCCCTTTCTCCTCCCTCAACCTTTTGTTCCACATCCACTCCGCCACCCACGTCTTTGGTCACCCCCTCCACCTGGTGATCACTTGGGGCCTCACCGTCTTGGACCTCACCATCATCAACAAAGCAGTCTCAGACCACTACTTCATCTCCCTTAACTTCTCAATCCTTCTCCCCATCCCCACCCAACCCACCTCCATCTCCTACTGCCCTTGGATAAAAATCTCCCCCCACCACCCTCGGCTGCCTTGGAGTCATCTGAACTCCTTCCCCTCTAGGCTTTCTCCTGCAATGACCTATCCTCCTCTTCTCCATAGCTTCCTCTCCTCCACTCTTGATTCCCTTGCTCCCCTCTCTTCCTGAACCGTCTCCCACTCACGTAAGTCACCGTGGTGTACCAGCCACCTTTGCTCCCTTAAAGCACAGGTGCGTGCTGCTGAACACACCTGGCTGAAATCGAACTTAATGGTCCATCGGCAGATTGCGTCCGCCCTCTCACGCCTTGCCCATCCCCACCTCCAATGCCAACTGCGAGGCGATGCTGGACTTCGAATCCAAAGATGAGGGGATCTGCTTAGCTGCCTCTGGCATTCCAACTACTACACCTTCCCCATCACTGGCTCCCACCCCAGCTCCTACCCATCCCTCCCTCCACGCCTTCGAACCCGTCTCCCACTCCAGTCTCACCACCACGATGAAAGCGACCACCTGCTCCCTCGACCCCATCCCTACCCCCAGACATCATAAAACTTTCCCTGTCCACTGGTACTGTTCCCACCCCATTTAAAAACGGCTGCTATCACTCCCTCCCTGGAGCCACCTCTGCTCTCAACCTTCCGCCCCATCTCCAACCTCTCTTTCCTCTCCAAGGTCCTGGAACAAGTTGTTGCTTCCCCACTTCGCTCCTTTCTCTCCCTCCCTCTTGGAGTCTTGTTTGACTCTCAACTATCCTTTCTACCCCGCGCCCAGCTCCGCCACTGTCTCACACCACAGGCCACCGAAACTCTCATACGCATTCATAACATCTAGGCTTGATTAGCAAGCTCCCTGCTGTTGGCCTCCCCAACTCCTCCCTCTATAGGCTGCAGATCATCCAGAACTCTGCAGCCTGTGTTCTCACCCGCACCAGGCTCCATGAGACCTATTGCCCCCATCCTTGCCCTACTCCACTGGCTTCCCATCACACAGTTCAAGATCCTGGTCCTCACCTTCAAAGTCCTCCATGGTCTTGCTCCCCCCTACCTCTGTGACATCTTAACACCCTACCATCCTTCCTGCTCCCTCCGCTCAGTGGGCTCTGGCCTGCTTCACTTCCCCCACCATGCCTGCCCCACCTCGCCCCCTCCCTTGCCTCCTTCAAGACCCATCTCAAGACCCTCCTCTTCACCTATGCTTTAGACCACCCTGCATCCCCCTCCTGCCCTCCACCATCCCCAATCCCAACCCCCAGCTCGGGTCTGAAACTCTGACTGTCTCTCGACATGAAAGGCGCTGTTCAAATGTAATTTTGTTGTTGTATTATTATTAACCTTTGGATAACTTGAGGCCAAAGATTTCAAATGGAAGTTTAGGAATTGATGTGGATTGGGCTATAGGAGGAAACTGAAATATGTGTTTGAAAACTAGAAGAGATCTAGCAGGGTGTCATTAATAGAATTAAACTTGGTCAACTAAGGCTCCTTTAATCTGATTTGGACTGTGATGAGGCACTGGGGTTTTCAAAAAGGAAAATAAAAGTCTAATAAATCTGCCGCTGGATGATAACAGCGGAAGTGAAGAGTGACCTTGTATTTGAAATTATGTTAGAAGGCGAACAACTTCTCACAATTGAAGAAAATAAATAGTAATAATTCTTGCATTTGATATAATGCTTTATGCAAAAATCTCAAAGCACTTCACAGGATTTACTATCAAGCAGTAATATTGCTAACTAGTTATTTCACCCTTTTCAAATCCAGCTCCTCTGGTTCCATTCCACATCTGCAACTCACATGACATGTCATATTGGAGCCCTGCCTTTCCAGTGCCCCTTTTTGTTTCAAAGTGCTCGACAGCAGATGCATACAGAGCTACTCAATGTGTGCTTGCATACATTTCATCCCAATTGTTAAAATTGAATTGTGACTGTTTGAAGAATAACTGTGTTGAATGCTCTTTTGCAGTGCTGATCCGTGGTGTGGTGGTGCTGCTCATCAGCATCCTGACTCTATACATCACAAATAAACTAATGAATTCTCCACAAAACATCAACAACATAAAATGGATGCTAGGTATGGGCAGCGGATTCAGTGGAAGAATAATGGAAGGGAGATCATTACTTTCAATGTGATTATGCTGGAAATCTTATTCATAATGTTAAAGAGATAATTGCTATTAGTTGTGCCCTGTCTGGGGTGTAAGCCAGGGTATATAAATAGGATTAGGGGTGTGGTTGTCCATTTGATATCAATATTAATGTTTGTGGGCAGCTCCACTGATAGCCTGGTGAGTTAAAGGTCACAGATCAGATATTCGAAGCCTGAAATTTAGCATTGATAACATAAAGACAATTGTTTTAACATGTAAGAATGTGTGGCATTTAGGAAAAACCTTAAACATTTTAATTTGGAAAACATCTGACTGTTCTAGTAGTTCATGTTTGAAGTGGACATAGACAATCCCTTGACACTATTTTGAAGAGTTCTTTCTGTGTCCTGGCCGTTGTTTCTCCTTTACCTGGTTCACCACTCGGTTTGTCAAAGATTTCGAGATGTTCCTTTAGATGAAAGTCTCTATAAAAAATTAAAGTTATTACTATCAATCAAATTCACCAAAACAGCCTGGTGCGGTGGTAGCACTCTCGCTTCCGAGTCAGAAGATTGTGAGTTCAAGCCCCACATTGGAACTTAAAATAATAGTCCACGCTGACACTGCAATGCAGTGCTGGGGATGTATTGGTTGCATTGTCAGAGGTGCCGTCCTTCAGATGAGACGTTAAACCGAGGTCCCACTTGCCTGTTGAGGTGGTCGTTAAAGATTCCATGGCACTATTCAAAACCTGGCTAACAATCACCCAACATAATATAGGTCACTCATTCCAAGGCTGTTTGTGGAACATTGCTGTGCGCAACTGGCTGCTGCATTTCACTCACAAAATACACTGGCAATCCACTTTACAGTGAAGCGCTTTGAATAGTCTCAATGATGTGATGATAATAATAATATTTTATATAGCACCTTATCACGTCTTCAAGACGTCTCAAAGCACAATAAGGCATCATATCAAATTTATGGACTATTATGATTATTATTTTTAAAACACAGTTTTGGTCATTGTTGTAGACTTGATTTTATGTAACTGGTATAGAATAGCTGCTGCTTCTGCCAGTAATCAGTGTATCTTAAAGTAGCTCATTGTGTGAAGTACTTTGAGATATTTCACTTGACAAGATACTATATCAAATGCAAGTAATATTTTTGCTATTTTGCTATTAATGCAACACATCCATCGTGAGATAGTCAGCTATTTCACTTTGCTGCCATTCTTCAAACATAAATGATTTTCATGGAAAACATGATTGAGTAAAATCTTCTGTAATGGTCCAGACACTGAGAGTTTGGCGCACATTCTGAATGATGATACAACTTTCAACTTGGAACATCTTTGACGATGTAGCACTCTTTGAGTATTGCTCTTGAATGTCCACATGAGGTTACATCCCAACTGGGGCCTGAACCTAGTCTTCTGACCCAAGCGGCAAGAGTTTGAGACTTTTCAATGAAGTGAAAAGACGCTATTATCAATTGCAAGGATTATTGTAATTTTACTTGAGTAAAAGGCATTTTACTGGTTAAAACTGCTGTATAATGAAAGGAATTAATCTGACGTGATATTTTCTTGTACAGGTGAAACAACACAATCTCGCTCCAGTGAGTACATGTATTTTCATTCCCCGTGCATTACTCTGATGTCTAGTCTTTCCGTGTTTCCCTGCATGATTCTCCATATACTTACAGTAGAGAAGTGTCCACTTTCCTTATTCTCTACAGCACTATACTGGAGAGCATTCACACAGTAAATCTATGTTCAGAGAAGGGGCGGGGTGAGCGGGGGTGGGATAGGGAGAGAGTGGGGATAGGGAGGGGAGGCGGAGAGAGGGGGGGCGGAGAGAGGGGGGAGTGTGCAAGGGGGGAAGAGAGTGTGTATGTGAGACTTGAGTGAGAGGTGAGAGGAAGATTGAAAGAGGGTGATTGGAAGTGAAGGGCGGAGGGGGGGTCGGAGGGGGGGGGGGGTCGGAGGGGGGGTGGTTGGGGCGTCGGAGTGGGGGGGGGGAGGGGGCGGAGGGGGGGGGAAGAGAGTGAGTATGTGAGACTTGAGTGAGAGGTGAGGGGACGATTGAAAGAGGGTGATTGGAAGTGAAGGGGAGAGAGAGAGAAATAGGGAGGGAGAGAGCAGAGCAAGAGTGATCGAGAGAGAGGAGAGTGATTGAGAGAGCGTGAGGGAGAGAGAGAGCGAAAAACAAAAAAGTGAGAGCAGAGAGAGAAGTGAGGGCAATATTTTGTGGTTCACTGTCAGATGATCAGAGCCTCCCTCAGCCACCAAGGTGGAGGGGGCCCCAAGGACATGTGCAGTTTCCTCACAGAAAGTTCCCTCTTTCCCAATTGAGAAACTCCTCTTCATTCTTCATTCCCCCACATCTCTGCAACCTCCTGACCCGGCTGTTCCCTTTGCAGAGCAAATACCAGCTTACTTCATGTCCCCCCCCCCCCACCTCATCTGCCCCACCATCGCCATTCTTCCCCGGCTCTCTGGAGTTCCATTTCTGGAGTCCCTCCGACCTGCTCCCTCCCTCCCCTCTTTCAAGGCACGTCAAGACTTAACGCTTTGACAATGCTTTCGGTCATCTTTTCCGCTCCCATCCCATCACTCTCAGCACCCATCCCCCATCTCAGGTACCCAGCCGACAGAGTCAAGCGCTTTGAGGTGTCCTTCCAACATGAAAACGGTGCTGTGTAATGTTGCTATGTTTCTGAAAGGGAAGCACAAAATATTGCTTACACGGCCCGCGGACCTTGTTTAATAGGGAATCTGGCCCATGGCAGCCAAAAGGTTGGATCACCCTGACGTAAGTTATACATCATATGGTGTGTTGATTTCTGTCATGACTGGTTTTAGTTAGACTTCTGGTAACTACATAGAGGTAGTCCAGCTAATAATGGAGATCTTGTCTTCATTTTTCACAAAGCGAGTAGTTCGGATCTAGAATGCATTACCTGAAAGGGTGGTGGAAGCCGTTCGATAACAACTTTTAAGAGAGGAGTAGATAATTATATGGGGAGGACAAGTTTGCAGGATTATGGGGAGAGCGCGGGGGAGTAGGATTGATTTGAGTAGCTCTTTTCAAAGAGATGGCACAGACACGATGGGCCAAATGGCCTCTTTCTGTGCTGTACAATTCTAGGATTTGACAGGTTTTGTAATATGAATTCTTGCATATGATATAGTGCCTATAACATATGTTAAGTGTATGACATGGTAGCCAAATGCAGCAGTCATTACAAAAAGGTATGAAATAAATGACCAATTAATCTGGCAAATCATTGGCCAGGACACCTAGAGAATCATGCTTCTCTTTTTGAGTGTCAAGGGATCTTTAATATGAACCTGACAGGCAGATGGGACCTTGGCTTAATATCTTATAAGACAATGCAATGCGCCTCCAGGATTGAACTGGAGTAACCAAGTGAGTTCACATATCCTGGCATTGAACCAGACCCAAAAACAAATTGCATGTGTGCAGTGCCCCTCACGTTGGGAGGACATACCAAGGCGTTGGGCAGTCTAGGTTTTCTCCCGAAATGAGCTATCCTTGGTTACTCTCCTCCACAACTCCATACCACTCCTGATGCCCTTGTCCCCCTCACCTCCCGAACTACCTCCTACTCACGCAAGTCATCCTGGTACACCAGCCACCTCCATTCTCTCAAGGCACGTAACCCAGCGGTAAGAATGCCAGCAACTGAGCCCAGCTGAGACACAGCCTTTTCCTATCTATCCCAACAAAGAGCTGGTCTCTTTAATTACCTGGATGCCCACGTACAAATCTCCTTCTAGCCAACTCTGTATTTATACTCTTTTCCTCCATTGACAGATGCCTTTCTCTTCAGTCTCTCTGAGGGGTGAGGCAACATCGCCCAAAGCCACCACTGCCTCATCCCTCTGGCCGCTGAAACCCTCATCCACTCGTTCATCACATCTAGGGTTGACTTTGCCAACTCCCTGCTTGTCAGGGTTCCCAACTCTTCCATCCACAAGCTGCAGATCATCCAGAACTCTGCAGCTTGTGTCCTCTTTCACACCAGGCTCTGTGACCTCATCACCCCCACATTCACCCGGCTCCACTGGCTCCCCATTGCCCAGTGGATAGAGTTCAATATCCTCGCCTTCAAGGCCCTCTCTACCTCTGCGACCCACTGACCCCATATCAACCAGAGCAGGCTCTGGCCTGCTCCACGGCTCGCTCGGTCCACCCCATCATCAGCAGCCGGACCTTCAGCCTCTCTACCCCAACCCTTTGGAACTCCCTTCCTTGCCTCCTTCAAGGCACATCTCAAAACCCTCTTCAACCAAGCCTTCGGCCACCCTCTTACTTACAACAACAAAATTACATTTATAGAGCGCCTTTCACGTCGGGAGGTCGTCCCAAAGCCCTGAACAGTCAATTATCAGGGCCCGAGCATGGGGAAGGGGTGGTGTAGGGGTGAGGGAAGGCAGAGAGGTGTGAGGGAGATCAAAGGCAGGGTAGAAGAGAAGGGTCTTGAGACCGGCCTTGAAGGAGGCAAAGGAGGAATTGAGGCGAAGGGACCGTGGGATTGAGTTCCAGAGTGTGGGGGCAGAGAGGCTGAAAGCCCGGCCACAGATGGTAGGTCGGGCCGGAGCCTGATGAACGGAGGGAGTGGGCAGGTTGGTAGGGAGTCAGCAGGTCAGAGAGGTAGGAGGGGGCAAGGCCATGGATGGCCTTAAGGGTGAGGACGAGGAGCTTGAACTCGATCCTCTGGGGGATGGGGAGCCAGTGAAATTGGGCGAGGGTGGGAGTGATGGGGTCACGGAGCCTGGTGGTGAGAGTACGCAAGCTGCAGAGTTTTGGATGATCTGCAGCTTGTGAAGGGAAGAGTTGGGAAGGCTGATGAGGAGGGAGTTCCCGTAATCAAGCCTTGAGGTGGCAAATGCATGGGTGAGGGTTTCAGCCTCTTTGCCCTCCACCCACCCCGATCCCAATCCCCAGCTCGGGTCTAAATCCCTGACTATCCAGTGGGTTTGGATGTCCTCCTATGGCACTATATAAATGTAATTTTGTATTGTATTTGCCACTGGCAGATTGAATGTCACCATGCTTGGTATTCTCAGTTATCAGTGCTTCTAACTAACACATCTTATGGCATCTTATGTCACCTGTAAAATAGATCAGAATAACAGTCTTGTGTGTTTCCAACTTGTCGGTTAAATGAGCGAGCGTAATGTTTTTAAAAAATCTGACACTGCTGGTCATTCTAATACCTCTGTGAAGAACATTTTACAGTTAACAAGACTTTAAAATGACAATTTTTAAAAAAGTCAAATGGGGAAGGTGCTTTTTAGAAACTGCACAACATAATAAATTGTATTGTAAATGATTTTTTTTATCATTGACAGAAAAGAATGATGAGCGCCAGCCCTGTGATATTGAATGCCCAGAGCACAATTATCCCTTTAGGATCATTAGTGGAGCAGCCAGTGTTGTGGGACCCAGCATCTGTTTCAATGGGAACATGTAAGTAACCAAACCCAGAACCGTGAAAACAAATTTATAATAATAGTCCTTGCACTTTTATATTGCGCCTTTCATATCAGGATTTCCTTCCCCGTTTGACTTTTTCCAAAACGCCTGATTATCCAGCGCCCTGGAATGTCTTTCCGATGTGAAGAGCACGATACAATTGTAATTTGTTGTTGCATCAGGATGCACACTCCATCTCACCAAGCCGGTCAGGAACCTGGGCATCTTGTTCAACCCTCAACTCCTTTCTGCCCCATATCCGCACCATGGCCCGCTCTACCACCCCAACATTGCCCGATTCTGCCACAGCCTCACACCTCAGGCCGCCTAAACCCTCATACATGCGTTCGTTACCTCAAGGCTCGACTACGGAAATTCCTTCCTAGTCGGCCTCCCCACCTCTTCCCTCCACAAGCTGCAGATCATCTGGAACTCTGCAGCTCATGAATGCCCCTTCACCAGACTCCGTGATTGCATCACTCCCACTCTCAACTGGCTCCACAGGCTCCCCAGCCCTCAGAGGACAGAATTCAAAATCCTCGTCCTCACTTTGAAGGCCCTCCACGGTCTCACCCTCTCCTACAACTCTATCCTGTTGACCCCCTATCAACCTATCCGCTCCTTCTGCTCAGCAGACTCCGGCCTGCTCCATGTCTCCCGCCCTATCATCAGCGGCTGGGCTTTCAGCCTTTCTGCCCCCATCTTCTGAAACTCGATCCCACAATCCCCTCACCTTGCTCCCTTCCTCGCCTTCTTCAAGGTACAACTCAAGACCCTCCTTTTCGACCATGCCTTCAGCTGCCCTCCTACCTCTCTGCCCTCCTTCACCCCAACCCGCCCCCCACGCTCGAGTCCTGATCCCTGACTGTTCAGCACCTTGAGATGTCCTTCCGACATGAAAGGCACTTTACAAATGAAATGTTGTTGATTTACTATAAAGTGTAGTAACTGTAATTTGTAGGCGAACATAGCAGTCAATTTGCATATAGCAGTGCTATCTCAGATATTGTTGGTCGGGATACTAGAAGATTCTGCCTTCTCTTTTCAAGTAGTGCCATGGAATCTTTAAAGTTTACCTGAACAGGTAGACAGGATCTCATCTTTAATGACTCAATTGAAAGATGATGCTTCCAACAATGTAGCATACTGTATTGCATTGAAGTGTCAGCTGGGTTCACTTTCTACATGAGTCAGGAAGTTGTGGGTTTAGGCTCCGGTCTAGCCTGCCTGTTCAGGTGGATGTTAAAGATCCCATTGCATTATTCAAAAAGAGAAGGGAGTTTCTCCCAGTGTCCTGGCCAACAATCCCCCAAATGAAATTGAACACTCACTTCATGGCTGTTTGTAGGACATTGCTGCGTGCAAATTGACTACCTTGATCTACTTCTACGGGAATTCATGTAAAACTCTTTACAACATGAAGAGGCACAATATCAAGGATTACTATTGTAATAAGAATTGGGATGGGAAGACAGTAGAGTCCAGCAAGATTGGGGGGGTGATGGGCTTGTGGAGCCTGATGGAAGGAAGGACATAGCTGTAGATCCGCGGTTTGTGTTAGATCATAAGATTGGTAAAGGTTTAAGATCTCTTATCTTTTCGCAGCCTGATGAGCAACATAAAGAACAACATCGGGAGAGGGTTGAACATCGCTCTAGTGAATGGTGAGTGGATTCTCAGCCTGCTTCACCTTGCTGTACAATACTGCCTCATATCTAATCTGTAGCTCTCTGTTTTCCGCAGCTACAACAGGTAAAACAATGCAGACAGACTTCTTTGACATGTGGTCCGGAGGTAATGCAAGCATTATTATTATTATCATAAGATTCTTAAAACCTTTTTCTGCCCCCTGACTTTAGAACTAGTTTTAGTGCAACTTTTTGAAAAAAATAATCTTTTGCAAAGACCCTGAAATTCCACCTCGGCTTAGCCTGTGGGATCATGTTGACTTTAAAGTTTAAGATCACGCAGAATTGTGGAAATGTTTTCAATCCGGCCTTAATTTGGAGGCTGGCTCTTTTAAACAACTCCAATAAAAAGAAAACTGCCAAATTAAAACTGGGTTAACACATTTTCCACAATTCTACGCAAACTCAAATTTTACGGCGTTAACTGGCTAACGTTGGGTGAAATGTTTTGCTTAGGAGAGAAAGCTATCATCTTTCAGTAATTTGCAGGGTCAGAGACAAACACTGATTAGAAATAATAGGTAAATTCTGTTGCGTTAAATACAGCTAGCTGCCATGTGCCAAACAAGGAATCGAGAGTGAGTATGTTGATAATTCTGTGCAGGAGTTTTAAGACCTTTTTTTGAAAAAAAGGTCCTCATTCCCTTTTCTTTCCAGATATCAATCTGCTTCTGGCATTCCTTAAACCAATAGTTTCCGGAACCATTGTGCTACTTGCTTCTTTTGACGACCCAGCGACAAAGTAAGTAAAGGTAATTTTGTGGGAATGTGATAGTTAAGGCAGCCTGACTGCATTATTGTTGCGGATGTTATAGAAATGCGTAAGAACCCGTCTAGATTTACGTCATTGTTCCCCAGTGAAACAAATGGATGTATGATCTGTGGTTATCACTCTTGACTCCGCACAATCCACTGCACAATTCCACAGATAAATCGATACTCTGTTTAAATGATATAAATACTAAAATTAATACATTTGATATAGAGCCTTTTCTGTTAGGAGACTTCTCAAAGCGCTTCACAGGACATACCATGAATATTAATGACTGTATTGTGTGGATGAATGTAACTGCCAATTTGCACACAGCAATGTCCCTCAAATTGCCATGTCGTGAATGATGAATTTTATCCAGGAGATTGCTGGCAAGGACACCAGGACAATCTCCTTTCTCTTTTTGAATAGTGCCACGGGTTTAATATCCAGCTGAACCAGCAGTCGGAACCTCAGGTTAACATCACATACAAAGAACACCTCCTCCAACAATGCAGTGCATTGGAGTGTTACCCTAGACGGAGTTTAAAGTTCTGACATGGGGTTGGAACAAACAACCTTCTGACTTAGGGGTGAGAGTGTCACCAACTGAGCCAGATACTTTGAGATGTTTTGACATTGTGGCAGCTGCATCTAATGCAAAGATTATTATTGACCATCAGTGTTTGTTGAACACCTTTACAGGAAAGTGAAGCGATTTATTCAATTTGAGCCTGAGCTGAATTCAAAATGGAAATAAAAGAAAGTTGTTCAAATGGGCTTTATAATAATAATAATCCTTGCATTTGATATAGCGCTTTTCATGTCTTCTAGATGTCTCAAAGCGCTTCACACAATATACTGTAAAGTGAATTGACTGTATATTTTGTGGGCGAAACGTGGCAGCCAATTGCACACAGCAGTGACCCACGTGGATTGAGTTTTTTAATTATTGTTTTTTTAGGTATTATCCCCGGAAAAGCGATCCACCAATCGACTAATTAACCGGGTTGCTACTTATCGCTAGGTAAACATAGGCATGTGGAGTAAGGAAACTTGCCCAACATTTCGCCCTGTCAGTATAGAACCCAGATCTCGTTTGCGAGGCGAATGCTCTAACTAATGAGCAACAGGCCTACACAACCTATTTATACTAATAATATGAATGAATGGACAAAACCGAAATTAAATAGACTTCATCAGTATGTTTCCTTTTATATTTTTAGGATGAATGATAAAGCAAGAACTATCTTTAGTGAACTGGGGAGTTCTTTAATTCATTCAGTGAAATTTCGAGACAACTGGGTTTTTGTGGGAGCAAAAGGAATTAAGGAAAAAAGTCCATATGAACAGGTAAGAATCCAGAAGGATAATTATTTTAAATATTTTTTATGGCATATTTATAGTTTTAAAATATTTGGTTTGGGCTTATGTTTACACTGCGGTAAGAGGTGAGTAGGCTTAGAAAGCTGTCCTTTCTCCCTCATATCCGCGCCACAACTGGCACCGCCTTCCATCACCTCCGGAATGTCACCAGACTACGGCATTACCTCACCCCTCACGCGGCTGAAACTCTGGTCCACGCCTTTATCACCTCAAGGCTGGACTATGGGAACTCTCTCCTCGCCGGCCTTCCCGGCACCTCCCTCCACAAGCTGCAGGTCATTCAGAACTCTGCAGCTCGTGTACTGTCCCGCACCAGGCTTCGGGACCACATCACTCCCACCCTCGCTCGCCTCCACTGGCTCCCCATCCCCCAGAGGATCGAATTCAAGATCCTCATCCTCACCTACAAGGCCATTCACGGCTTTGCTCCCTCCTACCTCTCTGACCTACTATCCCCCTACCTACCTGCCCGTACCCTCCGTTCCTCTGGCTCCGGTCTGCTCCACATCCCCCGCTCCAACTGCCCTACCATCAGTGGACGGGCCTTCAGCCTCTCAGCTCCTAGGCTCTGGAACTCCATCCCCCAGTGCCTTCACCGCCTCCTCTCTTTCCTCCTTCAAGGCCGGTCTCAAGACCTTTCTCTTTGACCGTGCCTTCAGCTCCCCTCTCGACTCTCTACCCCCTCCTCGCTCCCTCCCTTCCCTCACCCTGACCATTTCCCCCCTGCTCGGGTCCTGACCCAACTGTACAGTGCCTTGGGACCTCCTCCCGACGTGAAAGGCGCTCTATAAATGGAATCTTGTTGTTGTTTAACTCCACCGTGCTGGGCTTGGTATCAGAACGTCAGAATCAAGTCAAACCTCTGTGGCGTTCTCGGCAGTCTGGTTTCTAAGTCAGGCGAGTCCGCAGAACTCCAGGGCACTGTGTTTTTATGTAGCATTTTAGAACATCCAAAATATGGCAGATTCTTAAAAGCAGCCTCAATGTAAAGCTAGTTTAAGGGGGTGGGTGGGGAGGCTGTCAAACAAAACGTGTGATCAAAACCTTTTTGTATTAACAGATCATCCAAAATGACAAAGCAAAAAACAAATATGGAGCGTGGCCTGAGGCGGTGGAAATGGAAGGCTGCATACCAAAGAAGCATAATTAGCGGACTTATTACCCTTAATATCACAACAGAGAATCATAAAACCACAGAAATGTACAACACAGTAGGAGGCCATTGTGTGTCTTGTTGCGCCCCCTCCCCACCCCCAACCCCAGACTTAACTTTTAGCTACATCAGTAAAGAGGTAATTGGAGAACAGGACACACGATTATATTACGGACTGTTCTTCAACTGCTCCAATTCAAGCCTTTGCTATGTTTGCTGCAGTACCTCTGATCAACTTGCAGGTAGCAATGATTTTTTAAACTGGAGCAAGATCACATAAGCCCAGAAATGCACAGGAATGAAATGAGGCCTGAACTACATGGTTGATGCATGAAAGTTAGAAGTGGAAGGCCTGAATTATGTTTTATGTAAAATAAATAAAGGAACTTTACTCAATATTTTCTAAAAGTGATACCTTCAAAAACCTCAGGTTCTTGCGTATGAATTACTGTATTTTAGAGTAATTTAGTCTCCAACATCTGTCCCTGCAGTATTTTGTTTGTGAAAAGCTCGGTATAAATAGGTATTGTAGCATATTGCGCTTGAACATGCTTAATCCAACTATCTTGACGAAGTGGCTGCTTTTTTAAAACAAAAGTCATCCAATGCAACAACTCGCATTTATAGTGCCCTTCACGTGGGGCGGTGTCTTGGAGCACTTAACAACAACAAGATTACATTTGTATAGCACCTTTCACATCGGGAGGATGTCCCAAGGTGCTGAAACAGTGATGGAGCCTGACGCTGAGCCGGGGAGGAGGGGGAGAGGAGCTGATCGTAAGCATAGTCGAAGAGGAAGGCCTTCAGTCGTGATCTAAAAGGGGGAAGGAAGGGGCAAGGCGGAGGGATTGGGTAAGAGAGTTCCAAAGCTTTGGAGGATAATGAAAGCCTGGCCACCGATGGTGGAGGGGACGAGGTACAAGCAGTAAACCAGAGCCTTAACTATATTTCAAAACAGGCAGTTTGATACATCTATAACTTATGTTGATATATTTATTAATCTGACTTCAAGTCATAAAATTGTTTTTAGAAGCACTAGTTGAAATTTGTTTCTAGTGGGTATACTGAATCTTAATATATTTTGATCACTAAATTGGCCATTACATTGTGTGTTTCTGCAATTAACCCAGGTCAGAAGCAAATGGTCACTCCCCTACATGACCACTAGATGGCCACCATGTCCTATAAAAGAGATCAATGGTACGGTTATGTATGTACAGTGACAGTACGGCAGCTGAGATTAAACAGTCATTATTTATAAATATCCATACTGACTAACTTTCTGAATGTAAGTTAGTTGTTTATAGCATATATCCATATTAAAATGAAGGACACCAATGCGCTTGTCTGAGGTGAGGTCCTTCAGAAGAGATGTTAAATCCACATCCGAGCTGTCCAGGTGGGCGTTAAACATCCAGTGAAACTATTCATAACGTGAAGGGCGTTTCTCTCAGTGTCCTGGCTAACAATCCCTCAGATAAAATTGATCATTTATTTCATGGCTATTTGTGGGGTATTAAAATACTGGAAATCCATGTAGCTCAGGAACATGTCTAATCAGACTACTGCAGTGGGCTGACTCACTTCCAATATTCTGATACCAAACATGTCAACTTGCAGCTCCAAGGAAATTCTGTTTACCTCCCCCTCAACAAGAATAGAAAATACAGAAAGTCATTCTTACATAATGAAAAGTAAGTGGATTTTGAAAGCTGCATCCTTGAAGGTTAAATTCATATAGTTGCTACAGAAACCAGCCAGTGCTCTGACCTTGAATTATAATTAATTTGATTTTTATCAACAAAATCTGTATACTTTTATATAATGAAAGTAATCTGCCTTTGCAAACCTGGTGCTAAACAATACTTTACACTAAGACAATACTTTACACCCAGTATGGCATACTGACATCCTCTAGTAGATTTAATTGCTTTTCTTATAAAGTCACAGCATTTCACAGCAGGGAAGACCTCTCCATAGTTCATTGTACCTGCACTGCTATTAACTTCCCCAGTGGAGCTATCTCCTTTTTTCCCCATTTCCTGATTTTTTTTTCCCCTACACACCTTGCAAATACACAATCACTACACTTTAGAGCAATTCCCTGTGAAGCACTTTGAGAGCTTTGACATTTCTAGGTGTTGTTTCAAATGCTAGAATTATTATTATGAATGTAAATTTTCCTGAAGTACTTTTCCATTTCTCTTCCAATGCTGAAATAGATGTGGCTACAAGAGCCTATTGTGTGCGGTCAGACATTTTATGGCATGACATGATGGTGAGACATGTTATTTCATTGCAAACCAGTTAACACTGGTAACACACAAATGGGCTTCCAATTGTGCAATGGTCATTATAACCTGATTGTATATAATAATCTTTGAATGTGATTATAGCGCCTTATCACATCTTCGAGACATCTCATAGCGCTTCACAGAATATACTGTAAAGTGAATTGTATATTTTGTGGGCAAAACGCGGCAGCCAATTGCACACAGCAGTGTCCCACAAGCAGTTGCGGATTGAGTGACCAATTTATTATTACTATTTATTTATTATTTATTATATACACACAATGAAAACTGCCTTTTGCTTCATGTTGCTCAGGTTAGTGCACATTCTGATCTGTCGTGGTACTGTGGAGATTGCGAGACATTATGTTGACAGCAGCTGGGAGACTGGATTGGGCACAGTGCCACTTCACCAACTCTTTGGAGTTGATTTTGCTTTTGACCAATGGGTGCCCGCAACATAGAAACACTTCACCGTGGTTAAGAGTATCCAAACCAGACTGAGAGTTCCGCAAGTGCATGGGAATTTCCATTTGTCCAGTATGGAGTCCGTGCTCTCCCTCACTCTCTAAACAGGGCTCTGTCATTGATCACCAGGAGCAAGTAACAAAGACCTCAAAGTGGCAACCAGAAAAATGTTTCTTGAGGCCTCTTCCTTTGACAGATCTAGTTTCTCTGGGTCTCAGCACGAAAATCTGACTGATCCAATCAGCTGCCATATTATTTTCTAAAATGCCTTAGGTTCCCCCGGAGGTTGGCACAAGTGTCTAGTTGATGTGACTGCCTTTTTTTTGCAAGCTGGTAATACTGTTTTTGCTCTTTGCAACAGCGTTCCAGAATATTCCCTGTTGTACATAGTCGGTCATTTACAACGAGAATTGATCTGCCAATTTATTGGTATCTGCTATGTTCTGCAAATGGTTTCTCCTCCTGCCCCCGCCCGGTCACCTGCGGGGCACCCCAGGGCTCCATCCTTGGCCCTCTTCTTTTCCTTATTTATATGCTCCCTCTGGGCGATGTCATCCGCAGACACAGAGCAAACTTCCACATGCAGATGACACACAAATCTACTTTGCCTCCTGCAGCATAGACTCCAGGTCCATTGATGTTCAAATGCAGCTGAAACCCTCATGCATGCGTTTGTCACCTCCCTCCTGGATTACTCAAACGCACTCCTCACTGGTCTCCCCAGCTCCACTATTCAACAAATCCAGCTCATTCAGAACTCTGCTGCCCGCATATTTACCCGAACCAAACTCCATACCCACATCTCACCAGTTCTGGCCAGGCTCCACTGGGTCCCCATCACCAAACGGATAGACTTCAAGATTCTCACACTTGTGTTCATATCCATTCACTTTATGGCACCTCCCTACCTCCCCGACCTCGTCACTCCCCAATCCACCAACGCTCCGCCAACTGACTACTCCACTGGCACTGGCCTCCTGTTTGTCCTTCACGCCCTCTGCTCTACCATTGGCATTGCACTTTCAGCCACTACACTCTGAAGCTCTGGAATACTCTCCCTCAATCCCTCCGCCTTGTCCTCTCCCCTTTTTCAAGTTCCGCCTGAAAACCTTCCTTTTCGACCGTGCTTACGGTTACCTCCTCCCACCCACCCCCCAACTTGGAGTGAGGCTCCAACATTGGTAAGTGCTCTGAGATACTATCCCGCGTGGAGATGCTATATAAATACAAGTTGTTGTTCTGTTTCTCAGGATGTTGGTAGGGCAGGAATGGAGGATGTTCAATTTAGAAAAGCCAATTCAACTCCTCCAGATGAAACTGAAATGAAGCATTAAAACAATATAGAAGGGAAAAGAGCATCCACAGCAATGGGACCTGTCATAATTCTACCTCAATAAATGAGGAATGTTCAGTTGAAAGTTTAAGATTCTGTGGTGCTATTCGAAAATTAAAACAAGTTTTTCCCAGTATCCTGGCCAGCAAACCTCCCGATAATAAAAAAAAAATTAAAAAAAATTGGTCATTCAATTCATGGTTGTTTGTGGGGCATTGTTGTGTGCAAAATTGGTTGCTGCATTGACCTACACATATAGTCACTGCACTTTACACTGTACTGTTAAGTGTTTTGAGATATTTTGATGTGGCAATATATCAAATGCAAGGATTATTATTATAATATTGCAAGTGGTTTATTGCCTGATTTTTTTTTATGGAGAAACTACTAAGGCTGAGGATCACAGTGCAAGGCACGACCAAGCTGAAGTGAATCAATGGATCATGTGGAGCATAAACACCAGCATAGACGAGTTGAGTCGAACGGCCTGTTTCTGTGCGGTATAATTCTAATATATTAATGTATTCTAATACTGCTTTGGGATCTTTAATGTCCACTTGAATGGGCAGATGGGATCGTGAGTTATCTTTTACCTAAAAGACAGCACCTTTGACAATGGAACACACCCCCAGCACTGCATTTGAGTGTCACAAGGAGTGGCCCACGGGGCCATTAAGAAGTCACCTCCTGAACATTCGGACGAGTCTTGGTAAGTCCATGTTTGATCAATAATGTTTTTTCAGTTTTTTTCTTGCTTACATACTTCTTGATTTATAACATTGATTTTGTTGGCCGACCATAAAGGAGTCCGATGCCCCAAACGGCACCCTGATCCAACCCTGGGCCTGAGGCCCACCTGCCCGAGCCACGGGGAGCCATCGTGGGATTCGCCTCCGCGGCCATCGCTGACTCTCCTGCTCAACAGCCAACCTGAGCCCGGCTGCTGTGTGACATAACATCCGCCCGCCACCTTTGAATCTCTCAGCCTGGACTGACTGGGACTATAACATTGTTCCCTCTCCCCATGATGACTCTCACCAGTGGGCTAACCGTGCCTCACTGACCCCCCCCCATCCCCGCCACTTGCGTTTAGTCTCGGTGTGTGCGTTTTGGCTGCCGCCCTGACCTGAGCTGCTTCCCCGCAATGCTCTGCCCTCACTTACTCCCGCTCGGTCCTCCTCAACCACCGCCCTCTCCAACTCCTATCCCTGCTCGACCGTCCCACAGCCTCCCTCTGCTCCAGCCTGCGAATCCTCCGTTGGGCCCACCGTGGGAGTCGTCGCTGACTGTCCAACAGCAGCCACTCTGACTGCTCTAGCTACTCTCACCGCAAAGGCTCACCAGTCCCCAACAGCAGGGACCAACCTCTCCTCCCTGATCCACATCCCTACTCTCCCTGTCAGTGACCCCTCCCCTGCCTCACCTACCACTTTCCGCCACCAACTGTCCCCTCTGCATCAGTCTACAAAATGTCAGTTCCCTCTCCAACAAAACACACACCATCCAAGATCTCATCGTCGATGAACACATCGATGTTCTTGCCATCACTGAAACCTGGATCACTCCAGGTGACACCTTCCCCATGCTGGAGGCCACACCAGCCAGCTATACCTTCCATCACACCCTACGACCTTACTGCCATGGTGGTAGTGTGGCTCTCATCTCCCAGTCCCCGCTCGGCCTATCCCCTTACTCCTCTGAAACTTTCCCCTCCTTTGAGCACCTTACCCTTTATCACCGCTCCAACCTTTCCTTCAAAATTCTCCTGATCTACCGGCCCCCCCAGCCCTTCCCCACCTTCATCCTTGACATCTCCATCCTCCTATCTTTCCACTGTCTTTGCTCTGAATGCCTCCTCATCTTTGGTGATTTCAACCTTCACTTGACCCCCCTCCTGCTCTACCTCTACTGATATTTCCTGACTTATCTCCTCCCTCAATCTCTCCCTCCACATCCACTCTGCCACCCATGTCCGTGGTCATCCCCTCGACCTGGTGATCAATGAGGGCCTGAGCATCTCTGTCCTCACCAGCATCGACAAAGGATCTCGGACCATCATTTAATCTCCCTTAACTCCTCAATCCCTCTCCCCACCACCATCCAACCCACCTCCATCTCATACTGCCCTTGGAAAAAAATCTCCCTCCCTCTCGGCTGCCTTGTAATCATCAGAACTCCTTCCCTTCTGGGCGCCCTCCTGCAATGACCTATCCACCTCGGTCACTCTCCTCCACAGCTCCCTCTCCTCCACTCTCGATTCCCTCGCTCCCCTCTCTTCCCGAACTATCTCCTACTCACAAAATCACCTTGGTACACCAGCCACCTCCGCTCCCTTAAAGCACAGGCGTGTTCCGCTGAGCTCACCTGGCTTACATCAAACCTAACTGTCCATCGGCAGATCTGGCTGGACCATGTCAAATCCTACTGCTCCGCTCTCGCCTCCACTACATCGTCGTTCTATTCCAAGACAATCTTGGAGGCTAAGGACAACCCCAGGCTCCTCTTCTCCATCACGAACCAGCTCCTCCACCTTCCTTCTCACTCCTTGCCCATCCTCACCTCAAAGGCCAACTGCGAGGAGATGCTGGACTTCCTCAAATCCAAAGTCAAGGGAGTCCGCTCAGCTGCCTCTGCCACTGCATCTACTACCCCCCTCCCCATCTCCTCCCACCCCAGCCCCTACCCATCCCTCCCTCCACACCTTTGAACCTGTCTCCCCCTCCTCTCTCATCACCACCATAACCCGTTTGAAACCCACCAGCTGTTCCCTCGACCCCATCTCTACCCCTCCTTACCTCCCAACTCCACCTCCTTGACCCTCTACTCACTGACATCGTCAACCTTTCTCTGTCCTCTGGTACTGTTCCCACCCCTATGAAAACCGCTGTCATCACTACTATCCTTAAAAAACCCTCCCTGGACCCTTCTCTGCTCCCTAACTACCGCCCCATCTCCAACTTCCCTTTCCTCTCCAAGGTCCTGGAACGAGTTGTTGCTTCGCTCCTTCCTCTCCCGCCACTCCCTTCTCGAACCCCTTCAATCGGGTTTCAGCACCACCCACAGCACAGAAACAGCCCTGGTCAAAGTGACAAATGACATTCTGTCCATCTGCGACCAGGGCTCCCTCTGCCTCCTCGTTCTCCTTGATCTCTCTGCTGCTTTCAACACTGTTGACCACTCCTCATCCACCGCCTCTCCTCTCACCTCAACTTCCACGGTGCTGTCCTTGACTGGTTCAGATCGTACTTCTCACACTGCCTGCACTTCATCTCCTCAAACATCTCTAATAAAAACATCTCCTCCTCTAACCCCCGGACCATCTCGTGCAGTGTTCCTCAGGTCTCTGTCCTTGGTTCCCTCCTCTTCAATATCTATATGCTCCCTCTTGGTGACATCATATGCAAACATGGAGTCAACTTCCAGATGTATGCAGATGAAACCCAGCTCTACCTCTTTGCCTCCACCCTTGTCAGACATCAAGTCCTGGATCAGAGCTAACTTTCTTCATTTGAATGTCAACAAGACTGAGGCCCTCCTGATTAGCACCTCAGGTGCTGACAGCATCACCATCCAAGGTTGTACACTCCACCTTGTTAAGTCAATCCGGAACCTTGGTGTCTTGTTTGATCCTCAACTATCCTTTCTACCCCACATCTGCGCCATGACCTGCTCTGCCTTCCCCACCTGCCCAACATCGCCCGGCTCCGCCACTGTCTCACACCTTCATACATGCTTTCATTCCATTGAGGATTGACTATGCAAACTCATTGCTTGTCGGCCTCCCCAACTCCTCCCTCCACAGGCTGCAGATCATCCAGAACTCTGCAGCCCGTGTCTTCTCCCGCACTAAGCTCCGTGACCCTATTACCCCCCATCCTTGCCCAACTCCACTGGTTTCCCATCACACAGAGGATAACGTTCCAAATCCTGGTCTTCGCCTTCAAAGCACTCCATGGTCTTGCTCCCCCCTACATCTCCGACCTCCTAACCTCCGACTATCCTGTTCGCTCCCTCTGCTCAGCAGGTTCCGGCCTGCTTCACGTCCCTCACCTTGCTTGCTCCATTATTGGCGGGCGGGCCTTCCGCCATTCTGCACCCACCCTCTGGCACTCTATCCGGCTGTCCCTCCGCCTCGCCCCTTCCCTCGCCACCTTCAAGACCCGACTTACGTTCCTCCTCTTCAACTGTGCTTTCAGTCTACCTGCTTCCCCCCCCAGCCCTCCACCCTCCCCCACCCCGACCCCCAGCTCGGGTCTGTAACTCTGTCTGTCCAGTGCCTTGGCACGTCTTCTCGACATGAAGGGTACTTTACAGATGTAATTTTGTTGTTGTTGTCTTGGCTGAACTTGAGTTTTAAAGAATTATAGGATTATTGAAGGGAAGATAAATATTTGGCATCCAGAAGGAACCTGAACTTTGTGGAAGCCACTTTGACAATGAATGAAATGCTGGAATTCTACTTGAGGTCAGAATGAAGCCAAGAATGTGGATAAATGAAGAAACATTAAGATATGCTATTGGTTAGATGTATATGGGACATGAAGAAATGGCTCCTTGAGGGAATAAAATGGAAAATTATCATTATTTCCATTAAAGGGCATGGAAGAGATCAAGGTTGAGTAATTCAACCTTTACTCCATGAGCAGAGTGGAGGTTCACACTGTGGTCTGAAGGAAGATGTTGGATACAGAATGGAGTAATCAATAACAGCAACAAAATTACATTTGTATTGCGCCTTTCATGTCAAGAGGAAGTCCCAAGGCTCTGGACAGTCAGTGTTTCGGACCCGAGCTGGGAGTCGGAATTGGGAAGGTGGAAGGCAGGCGGGGAAGGAGGGTCACCAAAGACATGGTCGAAGGTGAGGGTCTTGAGATGCGTCTTGAAAGAGGCAACAGAATACATAAGGTTGGATGATTGATATGCAGAAGGAAGAAATGCATGCAGAGAAAAGGACTGGAAGGGACTTTCAGCCCAGCAGTGAAACGCTATGTCGATGAAATAATACTACTTCTAACAATAATAATTCTTGCATTTGATAGATCACATCTTCGAGACGTCTCAAAGCGTTTCACAGAATAAACTACTGTAAAGTGAACTGACTGCATATTTTGTGGGCGAAACGCAGCAGCCAATTGCCACAGCAGTGTCCCACAAACAGTTGTGGATCGAGTGACCAATTTATTTTAAAAAAGAATTATTACCCCCGAAAAAGCAATCTACCAATCGACTACCAACTAGGTTCCTACTTACTGCTAGTTAAACAGAGGCGTGTGGAGTAAGGAAACTTGTTCAAAATTTCGCCCTGCCGGGAATTGAACTCAGGTTTCTTGCTTGTGAGGTGAGTGCCTCTTATTATTATTATAATAAAAATAATAACAATCCTTGCATTTGATATGTCTTCAACACGTCTCATAGCATTTCACAGAATATACTGTAAAGTGGAGCGACTGTGAAAGCGCGAATGTTTGTTTTAATACTTGCTCCCTCTGAGTAATGTAAATTTGAAAAAANCACATTAACAACATGTACTTATTTATAGCACCTTTCAATAGGATGAAAATCCAATCAGCGCTGTGGTGTGGCTGAAACTTTATTCTTGTGCTAAAATAAGCAAGTGGTGGATGTGAAGAAATGCTACCAGTTTTGAAGCATTTTATTCACAAAGTTAAGTGATAAAGATAAATGCAGGAGCGGATTGATTTAATTCTCATAAGAAACAGTTTGCTGCTATTTAAGCACTAGTTTTGAACAGTAACACCTGGTGCTGAACTTACTCCCTTGAATGGATGTGCAGCCGTTCAACTCCAAATTCACCATCTCTACTTTACAGACAAACTGTGTGAAGCGCTTTGAAACATTTCAATATGATAAGCAATGTATCAAGTTCAAGAATTATTATTGTTATTATTAATAAGAAATTTTACATTGCACTTTGGATTTGGGTATTTTAATTATATGGTTAAAAATTACACATTACAATTCTATTATTGCACTTGGTCATTCCTAACCCCTCAGATTAAAAATAAACCTGCAATTGTTTCCGTTGTAGCTTTAGAAAAGCTTGCACTTACTCCACCTTAAATTCTGCGATTCAAACTTTCAGACTGTGGCACTTATCCATTTAACAAAAAGCCCATTTGGAATAAAGCACAAGCGCTTTGCAGTTCACTTGTGTAAGTGGACTGTCTGAGACAACTGTTGATGGACTGGAAACTAAGAGGCTTTTGAGCTAAAGTTCAAGAACTGCCTGACTGCTCTGCCATTAGCTGTTGGCTTGCAGCACAGGCGCCCACACAGCAGCAGCAACTCTGTTATTTACTAGTGAACATGGATCCACAACAACTTGTAGTTTTACCAACAGGAGGAGCACCCAATGGATATGCAGGATGACACAGAGCATTAAAGTCCACCTTCTGTTTGGGGGAAAAAGACAAACATCCCACGGCTGTCACATTCTGTGCAAAAGCATCCATATGCTCTATACAGCATCACATTGTGTCATGAGCAATTAATGTAATCTTTACTGTCTACTAAAGCTTCACCAGGCACACAACAGCTTAGAGACGGTCTGTGGGCTTGAGAGTGAAATATTTGTCTGATGACTTGTTATGTATTTGCAGTGATTCCCCTCCCCCCACCAATCCTCCCTCCATCTTTTTTATTTTGCAAGTTGACTGAATTCTTCACATTTTATCTGGATGCTACTTTACAGGTCTTTAACATTCTGCTGATTAAGTAAAGCCAGTTCTGTGGAAGAAACTGGAGTTGTCAAGGTGCCAGGGCTGCGTGTTTTCACAGCTCCTGCTGGTTTGATGCAGTCTGCCTCCTCACAGATTGTGCAGAGCTCCACTTGCAGAAAGAGGACAGCACAGGGTGCCCACACTGAAAGAAAAAAGGGATATTGTTCTAGGGAACAGAAGCAGCAGTATCTAAAGAGGGGGGAGACGAACCAGAAGCATGGGAGCAGCACATGGGAAAAAGGTACTGAGCCTTTTATCCTCTAACTTAATTTAACACTTTGTACAATAGCAAAAGTTCAAGATTGATGCAACTGATTAAATCTTAAGAACCAAGTCTACATGCTACACACTGGAAGTAATTGCTTACAGCAAAGTTAAGTGGCACCTGCGAAATAGGGTCGTCGCAAATAAATATTTTAGAGCCTGAACGAAAACTCCAGTTGACTGAGTAACAATGGTTTTAGTGCATTCCTTTTGAATGTTGAAGCAACTTTGTGTACTTGTGAAATGGAGGCTTTTTAACGTTGATGTTTACTGCTCAATATCTTAATAACTGTTTGCAAATCTTGACAGCCTGGGATTTTGGAATGTTATGCTCAGCCTTTGGGAAATGGTAGAGTGTTTGGTCAGAGCAGGGATGATCTTACAGTGAATCTGTACCTGTAACTCTCGACTTGCCAGTGGAGGTCGGTATGCTGCTGATGTGTTATGTCAGGAGTTTCACATGTTCAGTTCATTTCCTTTCATGAGAGACAATATCTCTGAAGTGATCCTGTCTCCGCTGGATGACAGTGTGTTGTATACAGTTTTGAGGTTTGGAGACGCTATACTCAATCACCTTGAGTCATTCTCCTGATGTGAAAGGTCCTATATAAATGTAAATTGTATTGTATTCACTCACCCGCCCCATCATCAGCCTCCACTCTCTGGAACTCTATCCCAGAGTCCCTCCAATTTACTCCCTCATCTCGTTTAAAGTCCATCTCAAATTTCTCTTGGTCTTAGTCTTAAAAAGTAAAGCCATACAAAATTTTGGAAAATTCTTAAATGCAGTTTTAGGATGGAAGCCAGTTTTCTGCTGTACTTGGCTACCGTATTTAGCCACCAGGAATCTTCTCCCACTGCACTGCCAGAGTCTTCATTAGGCTACAATGTATGAAACTTTCTCAATACACAGAGGGTTAGAATGGGGGGGGGGGAGGATTAGGGGAGGAGGATGACCAAAGGCACGGTCGAAGAGGAGGGTCTTGAGACAGGTCTTGAAGGAGGCAAGGGAGGGGGCAAAGCAGAGGGACTGTGGGATGGAGTTCCAGAAGTTGAGGGAGAAAGGATGAAGTCCGCCCACCAATGGTGGGCAGGCAAAGCGGGGGACATGAAGCAGGCCAGAGTTTGCTGAGCGGAGGGAATGGTCACAGAGGTAGGGAGGAATAAGACCATGGAAGGTCTTGAAGGTGAGGACCAGGATCTTGAACTGTATACTCTGAGTAATGGGGAGCCAGTGGAATCGGGCGAAGATGGAGTTATAGGGTCGCGGAGCCTGGTGCGGGAGAGGACATGGGCTGCAGAGTTCTGATGATCAACAGCCTGTGGAGGGAGGAGTTGGTGAGGCTGACAAGCAGGGAGTTTGCGTAGTTGAGCCTGGATGTGATGAACGCATGGATGAGGGCCTTGGCAACCTGCAGTGGGATATAGTGGCGGAGCCGGGCAATGTTGCGGAGGTAGGGAAAGGTGGGGCAGGTCATGGTATGCATGTGGGGGATAAAGGACGGTTGAGGGTCAAACAGTTCACCGAGGTTCCGCATTGGCTCTATGAGGTTTAGTGTGCATCCATGAAGGGTGACACTGTCAAACCTCTCTGTCAACTGGAGAAGATCCTGAATGAAATGAGTCAGGAATCTCAGCCTAGTTTCTAATGGGCATGAATCTGCAGCACTAAACCAACCAGAAGTGATTATTTGAAAGAGGTTACAAGGGGAGCTGTTTTGGAAAGGGAAAGTTGGTACAACTCTATTATATAAAGAGGCTGTTCCTAGACTAGGTGAGGGTCGGTTTGGACTCGGACCCTCTTCACAAGATCACAAGATTGGTTTGGATGAAGATCTTATTGATTGTATACATTATTACTTGTTAGCTAGAAGAGAGTTAAAGATACTTTACTAACCCAACCAAAGAGGTCAGACGATTTGTACAAACCACTCAAGCTTTGGTCCTGTGGTTATTGAGGTAATCCAAATCCCATGATTTTTTTTGCTGCCTTTAACCCTCTCGTGTAACGTGTCCATTATTCTATCAAAGGACACAAACATTGTGCTCTTACAAATTAAACAATAAAAAAAGTAAAAATAAGATTTTTTTTAAAAAAATCTAGGAATAATATGTTCCGGGATAAAATTGGTCACTCACTTCATTGCTGATTGTAGGACATTGCTGTGCACTAATTAGCTGCTATGTTTATCTCTAAGTGCCCTCACTGACTGTAGGCCCAATCACTGACTCTTATCGGTACCTTGGGGTCATGGTGGACACCAACTTCAGCCTGGGCACTGTCGTGAAGGACCATGCTGAGAAGGGACGAAGGTGACTCTGGTCATGCTCCTCCCTCTTCAAGGACAGCAAGGTTCCAATGCAGTTCAAGCTTGTGGCATACAAGACCTGTGGGCAAACAATCCTCCTTTATGGATCTGAGCTCCTGGGGATGCAGTGGAGAGGCTTCCTATGACTCACTCGCAAATTCCAGGATCAGGCAGTGAGGTGCATTTGTGGCAAACATGGGGAAATGGGTACAGGGAGGGAGGACTCTGGCCTACAGTGATTTGTTGCTAAGCACCCTGGAGGTGGCTTCACAGAGTCTATTTGCCAAGTCCCCTCACATGAGGAGCTGGATCGAGCAGCTGGTGCTGAGTAAACCTGTAAAGATCCTCCCAACACATTGGACTTGGACCTTGAGAACATCAAGATGGCTGGTATGTTAAGGTCCTCCCACCACGCTGAAGGCAGATGCCCGCCAGATAGCTGATAAGGAAACTCTGAGGCTTGGGGTAACAGCTGGCGGAAGGCATTATCTGGAGTCTGAGTTCATGAACACACATTTGTACGTCCAGTGCCTGGAATCCATATTGATTCCAAGAGAAGCAAGCAGCTGCTGCTTAAACTCTGCACTTCCAATTGGTGGAACCATCGCTCAATGGGAAGGGATGTGTGCCTGCGCTGCGGCTAGGAAGACAGTGGCAACGCTATCACCAATTTTGTGTGTTGCCCACCGGGAAGCTCTCAGGGAGTTTCTTGTACCTACCATCCACCTAGTGAGGCTCAAACCTACGTTTGTCAGGAGTCGAATGACCAACTAGTGCCTATCCTCCTTGGGGTGGAGATAAGCGGGGTCTCCTTGGAGCTGAATGGGCTCCAAGGTGACAATCCTGGCAATGTAATGTCGGAATCGAGCCAGCCCTCTGTGGCAGTCTCATTAGTCGAGTCCCTGAGCCAGGCAGGTACGCAGTATTCCAGGGCACGGCTGATGACAGTACAGTCAGCACAGCTCATCGGCAGCATATGGAAGGGCACACCAGTCACTGGGGGCAGTGAGTCATCCCAATTGGCTCCTGCTAATCCTGCAAGCCAAAGCCCTAATGGGTAGGATCGTCCTAGCTGGACAAGCAGCTGGAAAGCTTGCTAGACAACAATATCAATGACAAGCTACGTGATTTTAGCTGGTTAGCCTCCAGCAGTACCCCATCGCGCCCTCTTGGATAATAATAATAATAATCCTTGCATTTGATATAGCACTTTTCACGTCGGGAGGACGTCCCAAAGCGCTTCACAGAACACACTGTAAGGTGAATTGACTGTATATTTGTGGGCGAACGCGGCAGCCAATTGCTCACAGCAATGTCCCACAAACAGTCGTAGATTAAAAATGACCAATTTTATTATTGTTTTTGGTTTTGGAGGTATTATTATTAGGCGTGTGGAGTAAAGAAACTTGCCCAAGGTTTCGCCCTGCCTGGAATTGGGATCCCTAAGCCTTGGCTCTTGCCAACCTGCGCCTAATGCTTCCCTGTATTTGGTAAGCAGGATGTGTCCCTCTAGGGAGAGAGTGCGCATTCCATTCCAACAATCTATCTCTGGGATTTCCATGTGTGGGTGGGACGCACGGAAATCTCAGCTTGCTTTGGGTTGTCTTTTGTCAGACACCCGCTGACCAAAAAAATAAATCACTACACTTTATAGAAAATTGTGTGGAACACTTTGAAACATGCCAACATTATAGAGACTTTGTAAAACGCAAGGATTATTATTATTTTTAAAAATGTAATCAAAGAAAGATTGAACCTTGAAAAGATATTTCTGATCTGAGTAACTCATTCTCCAGGAAGCAAACTGTAGTATTTTAAAATGTTTCATGTTTAATATAATTTTTCTCTAATGCAGGATATGTCACTTGTGAAAGAACATTGTCACATTTGTCCTACGTTGCACTGCGCACTTAGTTGTGACTCATCGCTTAGTCACCCACAGTCGATCCACTCTCTAAGCCTCTTGGATCAATCTTGTATTTTCATGTGTCCTCTATTTTTACCCGAGTTGCAAGAAAATGCACATTTTAATTTTATTTTTTCTCTGCCATCTTTTTCTTCAGGCTTGGCAACTGATAACCTCTACAATTCCTCCCCCTCCCATCCATCTCACCAGCTGGTAGCGGTCAGTCTCAACAACAACAAGATTGCATTTATAGAGCGCCTTTCACGTCGGGAGGACGTCCCAAGGCGCTGGACAGCTGGGTTGGGACCCGAGCAGGGGGGAAATGGTCAGCGTGAGGGGAGGGAAGGGAGGGAGCGAGGAGGGGGTAAGAAGTCGAGAGGGGAGGTGAAGGCACGGTTGAAGAGAAAAGTCTCAATCGTACCCTTGTGCCCTTGGTGTCACTTTTGATGGATTTATACTTTCCTCTGAAATTCTTTCCAACTACCTCCGATTTGTTTGGCCTGTGTTTCTTAGCCAGTGGTATTAGTTTCACATTAACTATAAATTCAGATTAAACTCAAGTTATGGATCTGACAGCTCTGATACGCTGACCCGGATGGGGATGGATCTTGATAGCAGCCAATGAAGCAACATGAAAACAATATCTTTCCAACCACCTCTGATTTGTTTGGCAGACACTGTTTTCATGTTACTTCATTGGCTGCTATCAGGATCCATCCCCATCTGGGTCAGCGTATCAGAGCTGTCAGATCCATAACTTGAGTATAATTTGAATTTATAGTTAATGTGAAACTAATACCACTGTGCTAAGAAACGGAGCCAACTGAGCTCAGCCTCAAGCAAATTAATAAACATCCATTTTGACATCCTAAGGTGCATCAGAAAATGCTCCCATATTGAATCTAAATGAAAGCTTCATACATGATTTAAGAAGCATAATTTTTAAGTAATTGTCCAATATCTTATTCCCTATTAGAGGACACATGATGAACACTAGGTTTCTGATTTCTATCAATGTCCTGTTGCAAAAGAAATCTGAATTAATCTAATTGAATTAGTAGGACAGTAATCTGAACTGTATTGGATTTTCCATTGTGATCTAGGCAAGGGTGAATTGCTCTGCAATTTGTCCCACAAAGATAAATTTTAATTTATCATGGGGCAGATTTGTAAATACTGTATATGAAACTTGGTGCAGATAAAGTTCTGATAATATTCTAATGTAAGTGAACGTAACTTCTGGATCTTGGGGTATTTACAAACAAAATATTTTGAAAAGAGACATCTCAGAGGGCATCTTATGGAGGTATATGAAATTTCAAATAAAACGGAGAAAGTAAATGCTAAGACAAACTTTCAGATGCACCGAGGCAGCAAGTCTAGAGTGGCAAATGACAATTTCGGGATGGACACCAGGAAGTATTTCTTTACCCAGAGATTAACTAGTGACTGGAACAGGTTACCAGAATGGCTGTTTAAGGTCAGGATGTTGATGCTGTAATGGGAAGAGGATTCAATGAGTAAACTGGATATATGCTATCAAATGGGACAAGGGGCCTTCTTCATCCAATCTGATCTTGCTATTTCCTGTGATGATGTATTGATGTGAAGAGAGTGCAACAAATCACGAAGACTGAAGCCCACATGTGGTCAAACAGCATAGATGCAACAACATTCAATTTAATGTTGAAAGTGCACCTTCCTCAGAAATACTTCCTGGTGTCCATAGCAACAGAACGCATAAAATAACAAGTACATAAATAGATAGATAATAGCTACAATAATATAATTTTGTTTAGGTAAGATGGTTATTATCTACTCTGAGAGTCTCATTAGCATCCTTTGCTTTGACAATTATCACCTTAAGACCGATAATTACTGTAATAAACTGCAAAATAATGAATCACTGGACTATAATTTTGAATAATCTTGTACAGCAGATCATCAAATATCTGACTTTCCGATTGTCCACCCTCAGCTACCAGACTTGGCTTCCACCCCATTGACTTTTCCATTTGAGATATTGTAGCAGTGTTCCAGTCAAAACTGACGTAAATCATTACTGCGTTAAAGTTTAACTTTGTTCATCCTCAGATAGGCACAGGAAATATACCAAGCTGCTGCAGTTTGCTGGTTGGTGATGTGATCCTCAGCACCATGTCATTTGTTCAGTTATCCCACCCTCTCTGCACTCCATCCTCCCTGATCCCAACCCCTCCCCCTGCCCGGGTCCTAATCCCTAACTGCTCAACGCTTTGGAACACCCTCCGGTGAAATTTTGTATTGCACTTTATAGTCAAACTGCGTGCTTAGTGCTTTCAGATGCCATGTTTTGGAGGGTGGCCCAATATGCCATTTACCAGGGTATTAAAGGTGCCAAGAAGTTAGTTAGATTGTTAAGTCAGATCATTGAAAATACAAGTCAGCTCCATACCCGTTTTTTGAATTTCTGAATGGGTCCACCATGTCTAATTGAAATAGTTTCCTCCTTGCCATCCACTTGCCTTCATTCAAGTCTATTGTTCAGGATTATTGTTCTACATTGGATACAGTTTTCAAAAATTCTGGTGCTTGTGTGTCTGTTCCAATTGCTTATTCAAGCTGAACTTGGTCATTCACTTAATTGCTGTTTGTGTGACATTGGCTACTGCGACAGTTCTCACCCCTTAATATATACCCACGTTATGTAAAGGGCATGGTGTACCATGTGGCCTCTGTGTAGATATTTCTCTGTGATGTGCAAGTCCTCTCGCTATGTGAAACTTCACTATGTGAGAATTAACACAACGACAGGTATTTCCAATGCCTTATAACATAACAATGGGATGCTTTAGTCAGCGTCCTTCGCACTACAAGACAGCTGATTTCCGCAGTAACCTGTTTGTGTCTTTCAACAACAACAACAACAAGATTCCATTTATAAAGCGCCTTTCACGTCAGGAGGACGTCCCAAGGAGTGTACAGTTGGGTCATGACCCGAGCAGGGGGGAAATGGTCAGGGTGAGGGAAGGGAGGGAGCAAGGAGGGGGGAAATGGTCAGGGTGAGGGGAGGGAAGGGAGGGAGCGAGGAGGGGGAAGAGAGTCGAGAGGGGAGCTGAAGGCACGGTCAAAGAGAAAGGTTTTGAGACCGGCCTTGAAGGAGGAAAGGGAGGAAGCAAGGCGAAGGCACTGGGGGATGGAGTTCCAGAGCCTGGGGGCTGAGAGGCTGAAGGCCCGACCGCCGATGGTAGGGCGGTTGGGGCGGGGGACGTGGAGCAGACCGGAGCCAGAGGAACGGAGGGTACGGGCAGGTAGGTAGGGGGATAGTAGGTTGGAGAGGTAGGAGGGAGCAAGGCCGTGAATGGCCTTGTAGGTGAGGATGAGGATCTTGAAATCAATCCTCTGGGGGATGGGGAGCCAGTGGAGGCGAGCGAGGGTGGGAGTGATGTGATCGCGAAGCCTGGTGCGGGACAGTACACGAGCTGCAGAGTTCTGAATGACCTGCAGTGTGGAGGGAGGTGGTGGGAAGGCCGGCGAGGAGAGAGTTCCCATAGTCCAGCCTTGAGGTGACAAAGGCGTGAACCAGGGTTTCAGCCGCGTGAGGGGTGAGGTAATGCCGTAGTCTGGCGATGTTCCGGAGGTGATGGAAGGCAGTGCCAGTTGTAGTGCGGATGTGAGGGAGAAAGGACAGCTCAGGGTCCCTTCTTGAATTTAACAGAAACTTGAGAAGCACTTTTTAGAAAACACAACAGTATTTTACTGCTCCTTAAAACCCTATGCCTTACTTACACTGCTCAGAACAAGATAAACATTCGCAGCTTTAAGAAACAGAAAAACCCTGACACCCTCACTATAACACTAGCAGCTTTACTCAAAGTTAGTAGACAAAGAAAAATCAATCTTGACCTGAAGGAAAGGCTCTCAGGTCAAGCACATACCTCCTTGATGACGCTAAAGGGGAAGAGCGATGCTGAGTCTAATGAGCCCCCTCCTTTTATATGATTTAACTCCTACCCTTTTCAATGTATCTCTCTATTCCCTCCAATTTAATTCTCTTCCCCTTCTGATGCATCACTGTTGCCGCTCTAGGGCCCACATGACCCTTTCCCGCCTTTTTTCTTGCAACACTCACCCAGGTCACAGACTTTATGTCTTCAAGGCAGTACCGCTTTAAATTATATTTTGTGCGCTAGAGGATAATTGCACTTAAAGCAAAGCAGCTTATTTGAACACAAACTCTCGATACACAGACTAACTATAGCAAATATCATTAGAACCAGGTGGAGCATTAATAAGAACAAGGTGTCCATGATATTTCTCCCTCTCGATAAAGCAGAGAATAGCCAGATTAAGTAGGATTCTAGCTATTCTTCGCTTTCTTCAGCTGTGTGTTTCCCTCTTTCTTTCAGCGCCTTGGGACGTCCTCCCAACATGAAAGGTGCTTTACAAATGTAATTTTGTTGTTGTTGTTTCTAGCCTCTCACGACAGTAATTTGTTAAACAAGTCTTATGCTATATGTTCTTACATAAACCATGTTAAATGTCACATATAGAGCAGCTCATAAACCATTTGTTACAACCCCCTTCCCTTTTAGGAATTTTTAGAGATTGTTAAATTATTTAGCAGATCTTGCACATTTTTAATGATTTCTTTGAAGTTGTCCTGACATTCAAGTGACCTTCTTCAGTTTAACACTTTCCAGTGCTTTTCAATTCTCAAGTCTTTTCACGGCACTTGTCTCTCCAGCTTCTCTCTCTCTCTCTCTCTCTCTCTNCCTCACCATATGGTGATCTGGGTTGGCTGAAGTGCCATGCTCTCGCCAGCATTTGGTTATCTGTAGACAGCTTTATCTTTTTGACCTGACTGGTTGACATAGTAACAGTCTTTCTTCTCGGGTGAGTATGTGTATTGTTTTTGGATTCAAAATTTTCAACACTTCTTGGTTTATGAAACCTGTCCCGCAAAATTCCAGTCTTATCCAAGCCATAAAATTCCTCTCTTGATACTCGTGATTGTTTTTGCTCATATGCCCTTCATTGAGTTATTGTAGTGATCATTTGTCTCCCATGGAACAGAGAAAAAGGTATAAGACCTGATCTGTCATTCAGAGGTCTGTTGTTCACCCCCATCAGAAGCCATGGAATTCTTTTGTTCCATTTATTTCCTTTCTTTAAGCACACTTTTTTCAGCTCATTTTTGATAATGCCATTGATCCCAGATTCTGAGTCATTGCTTTAATTATATCAGCTGTAAAATGGCTGCCCCGGTTAGATTATAATATTTTCATTACTCCATTCCTAGGAATGAGCTCCTCTGTCATTATTTTTAACACAGTCTGAGTAGTACACTTTTTGCAAGGGCATGCTATTGTAAGTCCAGTGGTGTGATCTACGAAAACGAGTATGTGTTGATTACCTCCAGCAGTAAACCCTCTTCCAAGGGCAATCCATTTTCATTTGCACCACATTCTTATTTTTCAGTACATTGTTAGGATTTACTTGAATGCACCACATTCCACATATTGTCTAACCTCCTTCTTGATCTCAGGCCACCAGTATTCTCTAGGAATCTCCCAAATCCCCTTAATCCCTTTCTGTAGACTCCCTGGTCCCTCGTGGACCATTGTAACCAAGTATCCCTGTACTCATTTCGCTGAGTCAATTGGATTTTTGACTCCCTTTGCCAAAACAATTTGGATCCTTCCACCAGATGTTTCTTTGCTCTGGTCCTAATTGGAAGGTTACGCATGTACCCTGACTCCAGGAGGGCCACTACTTCTGTTATTTCGGGGTCTGCAGTGAAACCGCAATCAACAACCAATTACAGACACCTTAGCAGCTGACTGCGGCTCATTTAAAAACCACGCAAATTGGGCAAGCATGTCTGCGCGATTGTTACCAATGTTATGAATGCCACCTCTCTGATGATCTAATGTGTGCCAAACTTGGATTAGAGGTTTACCCATTTTCTTTTTCCAGATCTGTTGCCATATTGTTTTATGGACAAAGGGTTTACCCTAGTAGTTGGTCCAATCCCCTACAGCGCAATTAATAAGGTCATCAGAATAGGCTCTACACACATGAGCAGAATTAGTGACGACCACTCCCTTTGTGCTTGATGGGAGATGCTTCAGCCGCTTGTGTTGATACCCCCTTGCATAGGATAGACCAGTTTTCCGATTCTTCCTAACCCTTTGCCATCCATTTGCCAATGGCAATAGCCACTTTTGCCTCCCATCACAATATAGTACAGTCAATCCATCCACTAACTCCCAAGGTCTAACTTCCTCTGGGGGTTTACAACAACAAGATTACATTTGTATAGCACCTTTCACGTTGGGAGGATGTCCCAAGGCGCTGGACAGAGTACAGTATTTCAGACCCGGGTTGGGCGGGAAGGGAGGGGAGGAGAAGGATGGTGACCGATGGCTTGGTCGAAGAGGAGGGTTTTGAGGCGGGACTTGAAGGAGGCTAAAGAGGGGGCAAGGCGGAGTGATTGGGGGATGGAATTCCAGAGGTTGGGGGCAGAGTGGCTGAAGGCTCTCCCGCCAATGGTGGGGCGAGTGGGTCGGGGGACGTGGAGTAGGCCAGAGCCGGCTGAGTAGAGGGCGCGGGTGGGTTAGTAGGGGGTTAGGAGGTCACGGGTAGGGTGAGGCGAGGCTATGGAGGGCTTTGTATGTGAGGACAGGATCTTGAACTGGATCCTCTGAAGGATAGGGAGCCAGTGGAGTCGGGCGAGAGTGGGGGAGATGGGGTCACGGAGTTTGGTGTGGGAGAGGACATGGGAGGGAGGAGTTGGGAAGGCCGACAAGGAGGGCGTTTGCATAGTCAAGTCTGGAGGTAATGATTACATTTTGGTAGTAAACAGTTTTAGTTTGGAACTCTACCATGGGGTCTTGTAAAAGCCCTTCCCAAAGAGTTTTCAAGCCTTCTGACTTAATAATAAAATAATACCTTTCCTTCACACCACGGACTGAATACGAGGCTTGGAGTTAGGAGGAAAATTTTTTCATTATGCTGAGCTAAGTTCCTCACTTTCGCTAGCACTGTAGTTGCTGCAGCTAAAGTCCTTTCTTCCAGGTCAAACTGTTTCTCCACCTGAGAGAATTCAAAGCTAATATACTTCAAAGTCATCGGTATGTCCCCACACCTGAAGGGTTACGATTAAATCTGTTCTCTGTGTTGTAACAGCTAAATGGCATCCCTGCAAAATTGCTTTCTGCAATTCCCCAATATGCATTATAATTTGGGCAAAGTCTTTTACGCTCTCTATTCCCCCTATCTTAGTAAGCCTTCTGTATAGTAGTCTTACCAATATAGTGTAGTTTGGTACATAGTTGTGGGCACAGTTCATAGTCTTAAAACTCCCTGTAACTGCTTTCTGTTTGTAGGTGTTTTCACCTTTTCAATTTTTTCGAGGTAGCCTTCGGAAAGACCTACTTTGTCATCAGAAACCGTATGCCCTAGGAATTCCACTTTGAATCTTCCTATTTGGCTTTTCCGTACGTTTATTTTAAAACCTGCTGTCGTCATTTGAAATCCTACGCAAACACCCTGCTTCTTGGCCTCTCCAACTCCTCCCTCCATAGGCTGCAGATCATCCAGAACCCTGCAGCCCGTGTCCTCTCATTCACCAGGCTCTGTGATCCAATCTCCTCCATCCTTGCCCAACTCCACTGGCTTCCCATCACACAGAGGAACAGTTCAAGATCCTGGTCCTCACTTTCATAGTCCTCCATGATCTTGCTCCCCCCTACCTCTGTGAGCCCCTACCAACCTGCCAGCTCCCTCCGCTCTAGCCTGCTTCACGTCCCCCACCTCGCCCGCCCTGCTATTGGTGGGCGGGCCTTCAGCCACTCTGCCCCCACCCTCTGATACTCCATCCCGCAGTTCCTCTGCCTCGCCCAATCCCTTGCCTCCTTCAAGACCCATCTCAAGACCCTATTCTTCGACAGTGCCTTTAGTCACCCTCCTTCCCCCCTGCTTTCCATTGCTCCACCCCGATCCCGACACCCAGCTCAGGTCTGAAAATGATTGTCCAGCTCCTTGGGACATCCCCCCCAACATGAAAGGCACTATATAAATGTAATTTTGTTTGTTTGTTAGTGCTTCCAGCACCTATTTAATTTGTCGATATGATTGGTTGGGTTATCCTCAGTCCAGAATATGTTATCAGCGTAAGGACCTGATATCCCTATCACTGTCTGTTGTGTATGTACACTCATTGAAAATGGATTGCAACCCTGTCGAATCCGATTTCATACATATTGCTGACCCTTGAATGTAAAGGCAGTTTTCCACCTATCTCCACTAGCTAAAGGCACACTCCAAAACCCATTAAATCTAAAGTGGCTTTGTATTTACCTTGAGGTAAATTGTCTAATTCATCACTTAAGTGGTTACTTTGTACTGCAACGCGATCACATTATTAAGGTGTCTGAAATCAATTGCCATTCTCCAGGACCCATCGGGAAGAGGTGAATTTGTCTCGGTTTTCTAACCTATCGATTATATCTTAAGGTCTGATATCGAATCACTCAGTAAATGATATTGCCTTACGGGGTTGTGTTTCTTCCCGACTAACCTCCCCCTGAATTTAACCGCAGTCTGATTTGTGGTTAGCCACATGCTGGCTCTAAAGCTCTATAGTGTTAATTGCTTTGACTCCGAGGCACTTACATCTAGGTGCAAACTATCTCCTTTAACGTTATGGCGATTTGCTTTTTGCAGGAAATCGCACCTTAAAATGACTTCCTCTGAAGCTTTGGGGATGACAACAACCTTCGTTTTGACTAGTTCAGCTTGTTCTACATTCTCCATCTCCACTCTCTGCTCATGCAACTGTCTTAAATTGCCCCTTACTCCTTGAACAACTGTCAGCTTCTTCCCCTGATTTTTTTCTTACCTGAGTCACTCACTACCCACTAGAGCTTTATATTTTTTACCCTCTATCACAACAGGGTCGGCTGGCAAAGTTTACTTCTAGCGAGAGGTTACTCCTGCCCCAGCGCCGATTTATAATTTGATGTGAACTCCCTGCCTTTCCATTACTCTTTTCTGGCCCTTCGGATCTGAGTCCCAGTTGGGGACCAGTGTCTTCATAGGAAAGTCACGTGGCCCAGCCCCACACTAAATTATCTCATTTTAACTCCATCTGCATACGTAAGTGGTGGTCCCATCATGTTAAATGGTCTATTTCCATTTTCTTTACTTTCCTGCCATCTATCCTTTTCCTCAAATAACAACATCAACAACTTGGAGTTATATAGCGCCCTCCACGCCGGACGGCGTCTCAGAGCGCTTCACAGTAATGGATCCCGTGGCCGAGCCAGGGGGAGGGGGAGGACCCAGGGGGAGGGGGAGGAAGGTGACAAAAGACCCGGTCAAAAAGAAAGGTCTTCAGCAGAGACCTGAAAATGGGAAGGGAGGGAGCGAGACAAAGAGAGTGAGGAAGGCCGTTCCAGAGCCTCGGGGCATAGTGGCTGAGGGCTCGGCCACCGAGGGTGGTGAGAGGACTTCGGGGACAAGGAGGAGGCCAGACCCAGAGGAACGAAGGCAACGGGTACTGTTTTGAGGAGAGAGGAGGTCAGAGAGGTCGGGGGTACAGAGGAGTGCAGGGACTTGAATACAAGGGTGAGGATCTTGAAGTCGATCCACTCTGTGATAGGCAGACAGTGAAGTCTGGCAAGGACTGGGGTGATCGGGGAGCGGAGTTTCGTGCGGGTTAGAATGCGGGCAGCAGAGTTTTGAATGATCTGGATTTTATGGATGATAGTGGATGGAAGACCGGTGAGCAGGGCATTGGAGTAGTCCAGTTGAGAGGTGACAAAGGCATGGACTAGGGTTTCAGCGGCTTTTGGGGAGAGGTATTGGCGGAGACGGGCGATGCGTCGGAGGTGGTAGAAGGCGGTGCTGATGAGGGACCGGATGTGGGGGAGGAAGGATAATTGGGGGTCGAATCTGACTCCTAGGTTGCGTACGGGTTCGGAGAATAAGTTTTCGGTGTAGTGATAATGGTGTAGTAATTTGGTATTAATTTGGACAGACAGAGTCCGAAACTCTGTCTGTCCAGTGCCTTGGGACATCCTCCCGACGTGAAAGGCGCTATACAAATGTAATTTTGTTGTTGTTGTTGTTGGCATGGCAATGCTTCTCAGCATGCTTCACTATCAGTTCCAACTGTTCTGGGCTCTAACGGATCTACGTTTGACATAAGCATAAACCCTCTTTGCTCTGGAGTCATTGCCATGAGGAACATTTCACCCCGCAACCTTTTTGAAAATAATTCTATGACCTTGGAAGCTGGAACCCTGGGATTCCCCTTACCTGAAGCCCTGATCTGCTCCATTTTTTCAGGAAGCCTTTTTCCCTGAATATTTTTTTTAATCTCCCTCAATGCTACCACCAATGTGTCCCATTCAGGACTTATTAAATCTTTCCACTGTCTCTTTATGACAAACTGTAGGTAAATTTGAACTGCTACTTTATTTGGTAAAGTAACTACGTTTACAATTGCAAGGGTGGAACTCAACCATCCTTCTGCATCTTTTATATCAGGCCTTACACCTGTTAGAGATCTCAAACCTAACACATTTTCATTGTGGGTATTAATATTCTCCTGAATTGCTTCTTTACTTGCAACATGTTTTTTTCTTTCCTACTTTCTTTTAATTTCTCTAGTTTGGTAGGCTAACCTCTTAATTGCCTCGTTTCTGGCTGTGGGATTGAGGTATTTGTTACCCCATCACCTCTCGTACGTGCGTTTAAATTTAGAGAACTCGCCTCGCAAGCGAGAGACCTGGGTTTGATTCCCGGCAGAGCAAAATGTTTGGCAAGTTTCCTTACTCTACACGCCTCTTGTTTACCTACCATTAAGTAGGAACCCGGTTGTTAGTCGATTGGCTGAATGCTTTTCCGAGGCTAATAATTCCTTCAAAAAAATAATAATAATAAATTGGTCATTTCAATCTACGACTGTTTGTGGGACACTGCTGTACGCAATTGGCTGCCGCGTTTCGACCACAAAATATAGTCAATTCATTTTACGGTATATTCTGTGAAGGGCTTTGAGACATCTCAAAGATGTGATAAGGCACTATGTCAAATCCAGGGATTATTTATTATTATTTGCAATAATACACACATGGTGCGGAAGAATAAAACTATTAAAAAGTGAAAGTATTTGAACTAAACACTTATCATCTGCAAATGTCTATCTGCGATAAGCATTGAAATACAATCACTTTGAAAAACAATTTTTTTTAAACTAGAGATATCTTCTGGTTTTGTTTTGATGGACTCTGACAGTAACCGAGTTGCCCATTTCCTCCTGAGCCGGTTCCTCCCTTTACATCCTGAATAAACAGGACACACTTCCCTCGAGGCAGAATGCTTTCTCTCAATCCCTCATTTTCGGGTGCTGTACACTGATATTAAATGCCCCTCACCACCCTAAATTCCAAGGTCTAAAATAGAGGGATTAATTCTACTCAGTGACAGGTCAGTGCCTTCTCAAGCAGTGGTCTCCAGCTCAGGCTATGAATCAGCACCTTGGGACGTGCTCCCGAAGTGAAAGACGCTATACAAGTGTAATCTTGTTGTTGTTGTTGAGTAGGACACTTTCAGAGATGTCAGCAAAACTCACTTAAGTTGTACCAATAGGGACCATAACATTTAATATGACTTGTGTGAAGTTCGAGTTGCAGGCAAACTTGCGTAAGTCATATAAAATCCAATTTAATCAATAATCGACACTACGTATAAGTAATTCAATGTAAGTACGCATTTGGTAGTTCATTATTACTGCCGGTAAGGTGACAGGTCAAGACTATGTTTCCCACAATTCAGTGCGTCTTGCCCTATCACATTGAAGCACGGGAAATGAAATTCTTCTGCACATGCGTCGACAGATCAAGGCTATGCTTTCCGTGATTTATTGCAGCCGGTAAGTGCAGGAGTATTGGTGGATAGGAGAACACCATTACGAGTTAGGAAGCTTGCTTAAAATAAATGCAGCAGCAAAATCTAGGACATGATGTTTGTCAGAGTTTAACAGAAGGTACAATAGTGGGGAAGCTTCAGGGTGTGAAAGTCATGAAAGAAACTGAGAACTGTCAGCGAAGGTATTGAAGAAAAAGAAACCCAGCAGACAGGGGAGTAGTGGTGATAAAGCAAGAAATGGAATGGAAAGGAATCCTCGGTAGATAGAGAAATGAAAAGGATTTGTATTCAAGCATGTTTCATTTTTGAAGAAATATGCCTGGAGCTTTCTAAAAATAGTACATGGGCAGTAAATAATATGGGCATGTTCACTATTAATTCTTCAGCCGACATGGTGAATTGTAAGTGTTTTTATATTGCTTAAAGATATAATTCTTCAAAGGTTTGGAACTATTCTATTTGGAAACCAAAAGCATTATTATGTATGTGTCAGCCTGACTCAGTTGATAGTATTCTCACCTCTGAGTTAGAAGGAACCTAATAAGATCTACTGGAAGAGAGCAAGGTTCTCAAATTTGTGACTCAACAGGGATCTGGTCTCCTATACCTTTGCCGACTGGCAAAATGACAAACACATGAATTTACGTCATATTTTCCATCAATTCAATGTTTGGATTAACTTGCCATATTTCATTGGAGCTGCAGCTCCTGGTAACTTGCTATTTTAGATATCTGTGAAGACTATCAAAATCAAATGGTCTGATCACTTTTAGCAATGGAGTTGCCCTATTTTACAACCATCAGTTAGCAATAAAGTTCAATAAAGAAAGCAAGCATCTTGCGACGGGGTAGACAGACAGTGACACACACACACATACATACACACAGATAGGATAGGATTAAGAGGTATAGGAAAAGGCAGCGAAATAGGATTAAAAGATCTACCATGATCTAATAAGCTAGAAGAACATGTTTGATGGGCTAAATATCCTTTCTCTGTTCCTATGTTAGGATTAGATTTGCGAAGCCATAACTTAACTTCTATTAGCTCCTAAGGATTCAATTTTCTGTGCCTGTCAAATACTTACTCTGCTAATGTCTACCAGTATCTTCAACTGATGACCTGGGGATTGGCTAGAAAGCTTCACCAGAGCCATTCTGGACTCTTCCTCAAGGCTGATAATGGCTTCACTCAGTTGGTTCACTCTCCAACAGAAACTTAAACCCTAACTTCTTCTACTGAAAGTGCTCAACAAAGCACCAGTTGAGATATGTGACCATTATTTGATGTGCAGCCAAGTTGTCTTTGGTTATCTTGAAAGGAATACCAAGTGCAAGATTTGGCTGCTTGACTGAGCCAACTGGAATCGTGTCAAGTAGGAAATTGGTCCCTCAGACTGGCATCTCCTCTGCCAAGCAAAAGATTGAAACATATTTGGGCTTAGATCAAGGTGCTGCAGAGCACAGCATTGCATCCAGACCACTAAATATTGTCATCAGCTTTGAAGCGGTTTGATAAAAGATGCAGCTCAGCAAAATCAAATATTTTCATGCATGGGGAAGATAAGACAACCACAAGAACAGAGTAACCTTGCTCCAAGTGTAAAAAATACAGGCATCAGCTCAATGGGTATACTCAATAGGATACCTTTTTAACTTCATCATCCAAATAATAATAATCTTTGCATTTGCTATGGCTCATATTACATCAAAGAATCTCAAAGTTTTCTATAATAACTAATGATAATTGTAGAGATTGTATCTATAGGTGAACTCAGCAGTCAATTTGCACATTCACAAACAGCAAGTTGGTCAACCATCAATTAATCATTGAATAACTCTCAGACAGACAATAAGATTCTGTATCAATGAGGTTGGCACGAACAGGGTTATGTATATAAATTGAAACATACTGCCCACATGTGATAATAAATTAATTTAAAGGCAGTTAAACCAGCTAGGGTTCACTGGAACACTCTTCAGTGGTTGTGACAATTTCTCAAAATGAATAAAAGACTGGTCACACAAACCCTACAGACAGCAGACAGTGAATAAGCTATACATTAGCTTTCATTCATTAAAAGCTAAGTTTCATATCAGTGGGTACAGAGTTGAAAGAGAACCAATGGAAATGCTTGACAATCGTGAGAGAGAGTTAGCTTACGAGCTGATAAACCGGATACAAACTTGTGGAAGAAGTTAAATGGTTAATTCACTAACTACAAGAGGCCATTAATATCCAAGCTGTACAACAAGGTGTTAAGATTAGGGTAATTACAGATTGGACTCAGATATGATTGATTATAGTAACTGCCTCTTTGTGCAGAGTTATAAATTACTTTGGGATTAGTCTCTTGTTTTTATACTGACTGAATCTGTGATTTCTGATTATTTCCAAATATTGTAATTAGGAATGGGAATCAGATTGATTTGGATTTGAGATAATAATTAATGACGTTCAGGGGAACAATTGGAGCAAGTATAATCACAATCTAATTTTCAGATCTCAGTTCAATTCATCCCTAAACTTTAGAAGAATCCTAAATTCACCCAAATCAGTCATGATTCCTTTTGGTTTTTGAAATGCCTACAATGGCTTGAATCCAATATGAGTTCTGTGCTGATGTGAACGTAATTCTAGTTGCCTTTTTAAAATGCAAGGCTTTGTCTAATGATTTTGTCTGAAATTAAGGTTTGACCACTGCTGGCATTAACAGCTTGAAAAGAAAACTCAATTTGTGTATTACCTAAGCACAATGTTCCTGCTGATAAATCTTTTAGTTGCAGCCAAGAAAAGACAGTGTGGGTTTCTTGCCAACAATTTTAATAGGACATCTGAATAGGACAACAGGCAAGAGGTCAGGCTGGCTTTAACAATTTGGGGATGAGCTGTTTTCTGTAAGCACAAAAGATCTGATAAATGCATACATAAGTCTTGCTTCTTCCAAAATATTCAAGGAGAATGTGTTGCCCAGACATTCGCTCTCTGAAGAATATGGTAGCAAAAGAATAGAATATGATTTCAAAAGCTTGATGTCTGGTCAGTGTAGAGGAGTCTTGTAGTTCAGTGGTTAGAGCACTCGCCTAGCAAGTGAGAGACCTGGGTTTGATTCCCGGCAGGGCGAAACCTTGGGGAAGTTTCCTTACTCCACATGCCTGATAATAATCCCTCAAGAAAAAAAAAATAAGAAAATTGGTCACTTCAATCTACGACTGTTTGTGGGACACTACTGTGCGCAATTTCGCCCACAAATATGCAGTCAATTCACTTTACAGTATATTCTGTGAAGCGCTTTGAGACGTCTAGAAGACATGAAAAAGCGCTCTATCAAATGCAAGGATTATTATTATTATATTTATTACATACAAGTGCTCTTTCTGATTAGGAATCAGTTTGCCTACACAATATGCAGTTGTTCCTTTTTATGGCTGGGGGTGTGCTACATTGTTGGAGGTGCCGTCCTTCAAATGAGCCATTAAACCAAGGACCAATTTGTATGTTGAAGTAGACATTAAAAATCCTGTGGTATTACTCAAAAAGAGAAGGGTGTTTCTCCTGGTTGGCCTGGCTGACAATCCCCAAATAAAATTGATCACTCATGTGGGACCTTGACATGTGCAAATTCCCTGCTGTGTTCTTCTACAAAATACAGCCAACACACAGAAATACACACAAAATACAGTATAAACTATGAAGCGCCTTTAGACAGCCTACTGAAATATAAGAATTATTATTATTGTTATGGAAAGTAATGCAGAAAAGCTGGCTTTATTCAGGCTGAATAAAGAAAGAGGCTGATTATACTCAAGTGCTTGCAACATCCACCATGGAAAGCATAAAACGTAAGCAAAATGTTGCTTTCATAACAAGCGGCAATTTTACTTCATGTTTTAGTACTTCAAAACTGCAAACCGACCAACAGCAATATTTTACAGGCAGTGCCTGTTGTTCAACAAAACATAATTTGCACAGATGTAATTCAAGGTTTGTGCTGTTTGGATATTATTCCACTGAATAATGCTTGTGGCATTGCTAATTAGACACGTAATCAAAGGTCATGACATCGGTACAAAATCAGCTAACAATCCTTTCTTCCAAGCATACTTTCCTAAAATGTTACAATCCCACTACTGTAATGCTCAATACAGGAGCTCAGGCGACATCAGGGCATCCCATTGTAACTGCTGAAAGATCATTTATATTCAAGTAACTATTTGACATTGATACGCTTGTGTCTTTTGGTTGCAATATTTATTCCAGGATCTTGACAGTTACCACTATTTCCTTCATAAAAGGTTTTTCTGTATAGTTGCTTAGATTTTCTCTCAGATTTCGATGGCTTAAAGGAGGTAATTGGAGTCACCTGTATTGATTGGAATACAAGAGGATTGTAATTACTAGTTTTCTAACTGGCCTGAAAGCTGTCTTTCATGTACAAGTTGCAGCACTGCATGAACTGGTGTAGCGATGAACTTAGTAGAAAAGGCATTTGCAACATAACAGTAGTGGCTTTCACCCAAATGCCCTTCCTCATATGTGAGTCTGTACAGTGAGATTTTGTGGGTAAGTTGACAAGGGTGGTCATGGCTGAAATTCTGATCGTATTTGCCCCCATCCTCCTCTTCCCCTCACACACAAACATCTTTCTAGCAATGGGTCCCTTGAATTTCTATCAAGGAAGCAAGTTGTGAGCAATTGTTCCCTTCGCCAACCTGGGTTTGCTGAGGCTATTTGCAGTCCACTGACATTCATTCTGTGGGCCTGTCTCAATCCAGGTAATCAATTGCTGAGTTCACCACCCCTTTGACTACAGGTGGTAGTGTTTAATGGGTAGTGTCTACTTGCTGTGTTTGTCTCGGTTGGTTCCTATTGTAATTATGTGCTTCTATTTGGCTTTGTGAATATATGAATATCATCACGTATAAATACCAAGTCTGCTAACCACTGTGAGTAAGCCTCCCTCCAAGGATTTGTGCTTTTCATCTGTCTGACTTGCTTGACCCTGAAATTTGCTTATTTTGTGTGTAAGGTTCCCAAGATAGGAGTTCCAGTAATCAGTTCAATGTATGGTTTAGTTTCCATTAAAACAGAAGAAATAATTTTCTCGGCAATGTCCAACTATATCTTATTTTTCTAAACTTTCCACGCTGTTGGATTTTGCAGTGTAATATGTACATGCACAAACTATACAAGCATAAGGTGAACATGTGTAAATTAGTAGAAAGACCAGCAACTGGGTTCCAGGTTATTATTACAATCAATACTTATTTCAAACAAATTATCTTTTTTGATTGGCAAACTATTGTCTACTTAAAATAGATGTTTTTAATTTTAAGAGATGAATTTTGTGGAAGATGGTATTGATGTGTCACATAGCCAATGTGCTAATTAAAATTAAACTAACTATATTATATCTAGGCGTGACTATGCCAACTCCCTGCTTGTCGGCCTTTCAAACTCTTCCCTCCACACACTGCAGATCATCCAGAACTCTGCAGCTCGTGTTCTCTCCCACACCAGAGTCCATGAACCCCATCACACCCACCTTCACCCGGCTTCACTGGCTCCCTATCCCTCAAAATCCTCGTCCTCACCTTCAAGGCCCTCCATGGCCTTGCCCCCTCACTACTCTTATCAACCTGTCTGCTCCCTCCGCTCAACAGGCTGCGGCCTGCTCCATGTCCCCCGCTCAGCCCTTCCCACCATTGGCAGTCTCTCTGCTCCACCCTTTGGAACACCATCCCACATTTCCTTTGCCTCATTCCATCCCTTGCCTCCTTCAAGGAACGCCTCAAGACCCTCCTCTTCGACCGTGCTTTCAGCCACCCATCTACCCTCTTTGCCCTCCACCCTTCCTGATCCGAACCTTAACTGCCACTCGGGTCCTAATGTCCCTGACTGTTTAGCGCCTTGGGATGTCCTCACGACGTGAAAGGTGCTTTACAATGTAATTTTGTATTGTATTATCAGTGGGCCATTTGCAGTGCAGGCATGCAGGCACACAAACCCAAGTGAATACTTGCGTTTAGATAATGGTACATTACTGTATCATTCCTGGTTTGATAAACCTATTTTTAAAATCTTGCTTTATGGCTTTGATTCTGTTGAAAATGAATGAGTGAAAATGGATAAGATAAAGAACATGACACTATAAACTCTGGTAAGAATAAATGACTTGGAAATGGAGTAGGAGATTTGGCTCATTCAGGATGAATATCCATCTGATTTCATTTTTCTTTTGAATCAGTTTATCAGAAGAAACAGGGAATGAGAATGTAGACCTACGTGGCTCCTAAACAGAGCCAAACTTCAAGCGAACAATTATTTTCCATCCTCTTATCAATCCACTGGGCTTCCAAAGAGTACGGTGCCTGTCAAAGTGAATGCACATGCCCACCAATTAGTCTAGAATGAGTGTGATGAAACCAAAGAGGGAGGCAAAGGGATGGAAAATAATCAATAGAGTTAATAAAACCAAGGACTGGAATGTTATTCAATTCTAAGGCCTTGGAGAGGGTGCAGCAGAGATTTACCAGAGTTGTACCAGGGATAAGGGACTTTAGTTATGTGGAGAGACTAGAGAAGCTGGGATTGTTCTCCTTAGAGCAAAGAAGGTTAAGGGGAGATTTAATAGAGATGTTCAAAATTTTGATAGAGTAGATAGGGAGAAACTTTTCCACTGGCCGGTTGATCGGTAACCAGGGAACATAGATTCAAGATGATTAATAATAATAATGATCCTTTCATTTGATACAGTGCCACAACACATTGACAAGATGTCTCAAAGCACTTCACAGAATATACTGTAAAGTGAATTGAATGTATATTTTGTGGATGAAACATGGCAGCCAATTGGCAAAAGAACCAGAGGGGAGATGAGGAGAGATTTTTTTTTACATAGAGAGTTGTTACAGTCTGGAATGCACTGCCTGAAAGGATGGTTGAACCAGATTCAATAACAAGTTTCAAAAGGGAATTGGATAGGTACTTGGAGAAGAAAAATTTGCAAGGATATGGGGAAAGAGCGGGGGAGTGAAACTGAATTGGTAGCTCTTCGAAAAGGCCAGCACAGGCACAATGGACCGAATAGCCTCCTTCTGTGCTGTAATAATCTAAGACTTAATAATAATAATCTGTAATAATCTATGAATAATCTATGATTCTATAACTTAGATAAATAATATTAATAAACCTTGCATTTGATGTAGGGCCTTATCATGTCAAAATGCTTTGCATGGGGTTTCTGTGAAGCGTAACCACTGTATTTGTAAGTGAGCAGAGCAATGCCCTACAAACTCCCCATGAAATGAGTTTGTTTATCCAGGGAATGGTTGAACAGGACAATCAAATAGTGTCAAATAATGTCACAGGTTCCTTAACATCCACCCGAACAGGCAGACAGACATGGGTGAACTTGATGGTTCTTTAATTATTTGATAGTCCTTTAATTACATGAATTTATACACTCGGTTATTCTGAACTCCACTCCACTGTAACCGTGTTCATGTACAGCGATGATGGACCTGTGCATCAACAACAAAAGGGACTGCAACTGAGTGCATGTCCACTGGAAGACCATTGTTCAATTATCCTTATTAAACTATCACCTACCAAGAAAATTCACATTACCTTTCACTCAATATTGCTGTTTCCACTGTGCTGCTTGCAGCTCTCAGCAACGGGATCTTCCGGTGTGCACAAAGATTGACTGCCACATACGTCCATAAATACAGTCACTCCATTTTACAGTAAACATTGTCAAGTGCTTTGAAAAGTTCTCACTGTTATAGATTTTATACCAAATGCAAGGATTATTATCATTATCATGGCGCAATGTATTATATTCATTAATCACATTACTCTTTGGAGTACTGACGATGACATCAATAAATTGCATGGTTTAACATATTGTTGCATCCCAAAAGCAAAGTACCAAGGTAAAACGATCCCATGACAAAAGTCTTTTATAGACAGTCAAAACACACCTGCAACTGTATTAGCAGCAGTGAATTTCCTCTGAAAGAGGCCACTAGATGGCACACAATTATCGAGAATTATTTGAAGACTTTACGTTTTCAATTTCAACATTGAGTGTAATTGTGTTATTGTTAAGTAATCTCCAGTCTGAAAAATAATTATTTTAAATGGACTGAATATAGTTAATGCACTTGTTTCTGAGAATATAGATCAGCCTGTGTCTGTTGGTAGCACTATTGCCACTCATGTCGCAAGACTATGGGTTCAAGGCCCGCATGGAGGACTTTGAACTCCAAATCGAAGTGCTGAGGTACTTCTGCTGTCCTTCAGATGAGATATGGATGTTAAAAATCCTGTGACACTATTTGAAACAAGAAGGGTGTTTTATTCAAACATCCTGGCTCATAATCCCCCAGATTTAAAAAAAATGTGGTCACTCACTTCATGCCTGTTTGTGGGACATTGGTGTGTGTAAATTGGCTGCTCTGGTTGCGTACAAATATACAGCCACTGCACTTCATAGAAAATGTTGTGATGTGCTTTGAGACATTTTGATGTGATGAGGAACTGGATCAAATTCAATTATTTATGATATGGAAACTAGACAAATGAAGAATTACTATAATCTCCATCAAGACCTTGAGCACTGTATACACTAACACTTTCTGACAACTTTAGATAACCACCTAAATTGTGTTAATGCATAATACATTAAGGGTTTTTTTTGTAAGGAGACAGAAGCAAGTTTGAGATGCTTGAGATAATTCTGGGCATTGGTCTGTGGCCGAGAAGGTGCAAGTGACTGAACAATCTGCCTCATAGGTCTGTCTCTATTTCATCGGCATGGGTTCTGTCAAATCAAGTGGAATTAATTTCTTGTGTATTGTTGAAACATGATAGTCCAGTAATAAGATATGACTGAACAGTGTGTTTGAACTTCTCCGAGTATTCAAAATGTATTGAGCCTTTTATGTCCTTAACACGGGCGATGGTGGAAAAATAATTGAGGAGAAAGGTTAATGAGATAATACAAAATAACATTGGCCTGAAGGTGCTGGTGTATGAAGTATGTGAGATTTACAAGGCCATGAGATTATTAAAGAAATTCTAAACCAAACACTGGTGGTTTAGACAGCCCTTAATGTAATATTCAGTACAACTTTATTACTTCTATTATAAAACACAGGTAACATTATCTGCACAGATAATTGAAAAACATAATTTAAAACATTGGTATATTTTTGGACTGCAGGCTATTCCATTCTGTGATATCAGTACACATTAATCTATAAATAATTTCCAACAGAAAGACAAAGCAATTACTTACAACTAATAAAAATACATTACTGGGCATCTTTGTAAAAATAATATTTGTTTCACACTGGGCTTTTGGATTGTAGCTGGCACAGTATGCAAGAATACTTTTCTTTCATCTCTAGAACCAGGATTCATGCCTGGATGGTTAAGAGGAATTTTCTTTTAATATACATTCCTTGCATTTGATATAGCACCTTATCACATCTTCGAGACATGTAAAAGCATTTCACAGAATATACTGTAAAGTGGATTGACTATATATTTTGTGGGTGAAACGGAGCAACCAACGTCATAGATTGAGTGACCAAATTATTCTTTTTTTGAAGGAGTTATTATTATTAGTGGTTAGAGCACTTGCCTCGCAAGCTAGAGGACCCAGGTTCGATTTCTGGGCAGAGCAAAACGTTGGGCTTACTCCACACACCACTGTTTACCTCGCAGTAAATAGGAACCTGGTTGTTAGTTGATTGGGGGATTGCTTTACTGGGGGTAATAATCTCTTAAATAAATAATTTAAAAAATGATGTCTTCAAGGCATCTCAGAGTGCTTTCACAGAATGTACTGTAAAGTGGATTGACTGTATATTTTATGGGAGAAACACTGCAGCCAATTGCACACAAACAGTCGCGGATTGAGTGACCAAATTATTATTTTTATTATTTATTTGATGGGATTATTATCCCCGGAAAAGCAATCTGCCAATCGACTAACAGTTGTGTTCTTAGTTACTGCTAGGTTACAGAAGTGTGTGGAATAAGGAAACTTGCCTAACATTTCGTCTTGCCTGGGAATCGAACTTGGGTCTCTCTTGGGTGAAATTAATGGTTTGCAAAGAGCCCTGAGTTAATGTGCTTAGATTTTTAAGTGCATTTTATTGAACTGTTCTGTTGATTATCCCACCATGAATAGAGATTGCTGATTGTTTGAAGGATTTCATAGAAGGATTTCATGGGGGCCTGGAGGAAGAAGGAATCGTGTTTTGCTACTTTTGTTTCTAAGTTGTTTGAGTTGTTAGGCGATCCTTATGGTTGAGATTTTCCCCTATACGTGGGCTCTATTTTGTCTTTTGTTTTCTTCAGGTTATCGATTACCCGTGCACATTGCCAACCTGAATGTTAATCCGCAGCAGTAATGCTACGGTGTCTGGATCCAAACAAATGACTTAACATTTCAAATACTGGTAATACATCTCACTTGAGATGATTTTAATCCGCATGTTTCTCAGACAGATAAACTTCTTCTCTTTGACTGACTTTCATTCTTCCCTTTTACACTGCTTGCTCTTCTCTTAGTAGATAAACTTCTTCAGTCTTTTCACGTTTAGGGTACTGCAGAGATTGGATATATTGGAACCATTCTTATATAACCTAAACTGGAACAATGACGATTCAGAAACAAAACCCTGCCAAGGTTTCAACTTCCTATGGGGAGATGGCTATGCCTGTCAGTCTCTGTGTAGCTCAGACTGGGAAATGAGAAGAGTCGCACCCAAAATACACAGTCACTCCCCTTCACCTGTGACGTGCTTTGAGATGTCCTCCTGATGTGAAAGTTGGTATATCAAATACAACAATTATTATCATATCAAACTGCATCCTTTCAGCAAGTCTATGCTTCCTCTAATGTAAGAACATAAATCTGTGTTGTGTAACTTTGGTAGGATATTGTTGTGGCCTGTTTACACTATGTAGCAATCAATGAATCAGTAACACTTTCTCTCATCCTGTAGGAGTGAGGGCATTGTTTACAGTATTAATATTTCAGGTGGCTGAAAATCAAAAATGTTAATTCACATTGGGAAGTTACACTTAATGGGCTTCAACAGCATGGAGTATTTCAGGATTCATTTAAAGAAACATTCAAGGTTATAATAGGTGCCAGAGTAACAAATGTAACTGGAATAGAACAAGCTATTTGACTTAGGCTGTGAGAGAGGAACAGGAGAGGATAAATTTAAATGAAAAAAAATTGGAACACAAGATTAAAATGCACGGAGACAATGGGCCAGGGATTATTGTTTGTGGAAGGACGGAATCAGAGCTAAATATTGAAGATGTGGGTCATTGAATATTCTAGGAATTTTCCTTCATTTGCTTTTGGGATTGAGGAATTAGATACTACCTTCCCCAGAAGATGGGGAGAGGGGGGGTGGGGAGGAGGAGAGGTAGTGTCCACTTGGGAGGAGTTTGTGGAAGGATCAGGCTTGAATTGCCAACTGATCTTTTTTCATTCTGTAGTAAATAAAAACAGAAGTTACTGGGAGTACCCTAGCAGGTCAGGCAGCATCTATGGAAAGAGGAGTTTCAGGTTGATGATCTTTCGTCGGGTCAAGTCGATGACCTTTCATAAGAATGTTCTGAAGAAACGTCATCGACCTGAAATGTTAAGTCACTTTCCTCTCTCCATAGATGCTGCCTGACCTGCTGAGGTGTCCCAATGTCTTCTGATTTTATTTCAGATTTCCAGCATCTGCAGCATTTTACCTTTTTGTTTTTTTTCATTCTATGCTTGCTTAGGTTAAAATAATAATCTTGCTTTTGATTTTGCACCTTCATGTCAGCAGGATGTCTCAAAACACTTCACAGAACATACTGTGTGTAAAGTGCAATGACTTTGTAGGGAAGTTGAATTATGGATAGGAAAATACTAAAATACTTTATCAATGTTACTCTTTTACATGGGGAAAATGTTTTTCTTAAACAACAAACAATGTGCATTTACACATTGCCCTTCAACTGGGATAACTGCTCAGAGGGCTTTAAAATATACAAAAATAGCTTATAATAATAATAATCCTTGCATTTGATATAGCGCTTTTCACATCTTCTAGACGTCTCAAAGCGCTTCACAGAATATGCTGTAAAGTGAATTGACTGTATATTTGTGGGCAAAATGCGGCAGCCAATTGCGCACAGCAGTGTCCCACAAGCAGTCGTGGATTGAAAATGATCAATTTATTATTGTTTTGTTTATAATAATTACATGTGAAGCATTTTGAAATGCTGGCATGAAGAACGATTATAAAAATGCAAATATTTCTTCCATTCCTCATCTTGATATCATATTTGGCACTCTGTCAATTCAAAACTAGGTACTAATTGACACCTAGCTGCAGAATTGGCATTAAGATAAATTATGATAAGTTTACAGCACAATAGAAACACACATCCAAATGGTATGAAGTGATCAAATAAAGCTTTAATATTTTATATATTTTTCTGTGCAACTAAAAAGAGCATGTTTGGCTTGCTTCGAATTAGGACCACAATGTATTCATTATCTGAATACCTAGGAGCTTGTCAAAGAGCATACAAATCCACAATAACAACATTGAAATCCAGTAACGTGCTTTGAGATGTCTATCTGAAGTGAAAGGAGCTATGCAAATGTAAGGATCTAGGATTTGTAGGATTTAGCATCATGCTTCCAAGAGCCAGGACTCTAAAATACTGTACATAAAATCATTCATTTTTCCTCCACTAAACCAGCTTTCCAAGAATGTACTATTAATTTTTCATCCATTTTTTTCCTTTGTTTTTTCTTGATCTTAGGTCACATTCACCAACTTGTTGTGAGATTTACCCTGCCATTAAGTTGGGTTCAGCTTCCTGCTTGCCAGCATGTGCACAATAGTGCGCCAAAGTACCTACTTGCAATGACCTGTTAGATTTCATTCATGTTAATAATTGATAGCTTTTCTATAATAAGTAAAATGATTGTTTTGGTCAGGAAATAAGATTCTTTAGTTTCAAACAACATTTGTACTTTTTTCAGAAATTATAGTCTGCAAAATAGTAACTTGGGTTTTTTGTTTGAATGTGTAACTGTTTAAATGGATAGCTAAGCTGCTTCTGGGATCTGTTATTTATAACCTAGGCTGTGTCTGAGTGCATCAAATGGATTGTTTTACATGAGCCTCAACTGTGTTTCAGTGGCTTCAGTGGCTTTGCAAATCACAAACTGGAGCTTGTCACAGTTCTGATCCTGATCCACTTTTGTCAGGATGTACTTTGTTTTCTTGTGGACTAAGTTGAAACTTAAACCATACAAGAAATAGCTTTATACAATTTCACTTGTGTGAGAAACGTTTTCTTACTTTTAACCCAGCTGCATTTATACATTGAGGATCATGGAGTCCTGTAGCTCAGTGGTTAGAGCACTCACTTTGCAAGCGAGAGACCTGAGTTCAATTCCAGGCAGAGGGCGAAACCTTGGGCAAGTTTCCTTACCCCACACACCTAATAATAATCCCTCCAAAACAAAAACAATAATAAAACTGTGAAGTGCTTTGGGACGTCCTCCCGACGTGAAAAGCGCTATATAAAATGCAAGGCTTATTATTTTTATTATTATCTTAGATGTTCGTGAAAGAGCAATACAATGCAGTGTCCTCAAACAGTAACCTTATCATAGATTTTTGTTTTACATTTAGTGGATATATGTTACTCTCTATCTGCTACCATGGGTCTACGATTACAAAATGGACTAAGCACAAAAGATGCCAGGTGTTATTATTGGAATAATGTTAGGCATGGAAAAAACAGCAATCAGTAACATGATCACGACTTCAGTTACATTTCTTATTTATTGGTTTGCATCAAATATTTGTTCTGCTTTCTACAGTACTGCAGTGGTTAGTTTAACCATTGAGTGACTAGGCATAAGAACAGCACCACTGATGGAATCATCATAGAATCTCTTAGATGGAAGCATTAGTGCCAATAAAGTTAAACAAACTAGAGACAAAGAACTGCCTTGTCAAAGGGAGCTGTGTCTGAGGAAATCTTGCCTAGCAACCATTGGTGTTGACACAATAACCTTCTTGAAAAAACAGAGCAATACAAAAGCTCTTTGTTTGTCTGGTTAAAGTTTTGCCGTCAGTATGAAATACAGTTGCAACTCTTTAAAGCCCAAATACTTTTGTTTTAAATATTGTATTGACCATTTAGGGTGGTTCTCCTTGGGACAGAAATACTTAGCACATCTTCGGCCACTTCCAATAGCGACAACAACTGTATGACGTCACCAACATTACTGGAATGATGACCAGGCAATGATAGCTGACAGCCTGCTGCTACACCTGGCATTTTCATTCAGTCAATCTGGAACTTTGGCAATGTTGGGACTTTTCAATTCATGTAAATTAATTTCAGCGATTGCAAAATACAGAGGTTGCAACTAGTAGTCATTCTTCGAAATTTCTGTTTTGCACTAAACTTCCCAAGCTCTATCTCTTCACAAAAGACCCACAGACGTGTCCAGCATCAAACTTGTGTTGGAATCTTGGCTTTGCCTGAAATGTGATCTTGAATAATTAATTATAATTAATCCTTGCACTTGATATAGCGCCTTTCACGTTGTGAAGATGTCTCAAAACGCTTCAAAGGACTTATTGTAAAATTGAATGACTTTTTTTGGAGGCAAAGATGCTAACAATAACTTGCATTTAGATAGCATCCTCACGCATGGTAGCGTCACAGAGCACGTGACTGGTGTAGCACGACGCTGAGCCAGGAAGGTGGGGGGAGGTGATCGTAGGCATGGTCAAAGAGGATGGTCTTCAAGCACAATCTGAAGGAAAGGGCAATGCGGAGAGATAGAGGAAAAGTGTTCCAGAGGTTCAGGGCATAGTGGCTGAAAACACAGCCACCGATAACGGAATGGAGGGCACGAGAGACATGTAGGAGGCCGGAGCCAGTCAAGCGAAGGCATCAGGCTGTGGGTTGAGGGATAACCAGGTCAGAGAGGCAGGGAGGTGCAGGACATAAAGGGTTTGAAAACAAGTGTGAGAATCTTGAAAACGATCCATTCGGCGAATGGGAGCCAGTGGATCGCTGCAGGTGGAAGGCCAGAGGGAGAAGAGGTCTGAGGAAGAGAGGGTGTTTTTGAGGGATTCGCGGGGAAGCTTTTTCCAAGGGTGGAAAAAGATGGTGGAGCCCTAAAAAACAGTCACTCCATTTTACAATAAGTCAATTGTTAATGGTCAGATGGAAATGAGATTAGGAGTCTTCCCAATTGTACGGAAGAACAATAAAAGTGGAGGGGCCATTCCCTTGAACCTATTTCCCACCCACTACCCTCACCATCAATACAACGTGCACGTCTTGCTGACCAGTTGCAGTACACTCACCAGCTGTTTTGGAGCAGTGCAACCATTTTTCCAGAGTGAAAGAATATTACAATTGTAGGTACAGCAAAAAAATCTCTTTGTGTACACAAGCTAAATTGATGAAATTAACAAAACACCAGTATTTTAATTTTTTTTTGCAAAATAATAGTTCGGCAAAAAAAATGTGCTTAGCTCTGATTACTTTAGAGGTAGAATCAGTTTATTCTTAACTTGTCTTACTGGGATAATTGGGCCTCAGGTCAATTTAACTATCTATAAATGTTAAATTGTCACTTTGAGAGCATGAAAACACTCCACCACATTAGCTGACATTATCGTCAGAGATTACAAGTGCTATTCTTATTTCCAATCATTATTTTCTGGGCAAATTGTCAAAAATAGATCATCGTGCTAAATTATTTATTAAAAATTCTGTAAATAATACAGTAATCCCTTATTTTGGTTTGAATATTCACAAGTTAAAATTCCAATATACATCTGATTCATTTTCACTACTTTTCTCTCCTTTTAATGGTCTCACACTTGACCCCATATGATGATTCTTTCCCTTGCTGACTATCATGGCAATTTACCCAATCTCCTCTATCAAGACTCTTCCTATATATTTACTTGCCTCGCTTCTTGCGTATCAAGACACATTCCATCCTAGAGAGAGGCTACAACCAGATACTTAGCTTTATGGAAGAACAATATTGGGCAGCTGCTGGCAGGACAAATATAAGATTTATCAGTTTAGGATATCACAGAGTCAACACAAATGCCATTGACTGATAATTTACGCACATAACAGTCTTTTTGACCTTTCGGAACAGTTGCACATTTTAAACACATTTCGTGGATTTGAAAATAAACATTTAACTTAGTTTCTTGTTCTCAAAAACATTGTGTGCACAAGTCTGCAGTAAGTGCAGTGTAGGCTTCCTTCAGCACATTCTTTTTCTCTCAAAGTAAAAGCTACAGATAGTAAGCAGAATCTCCTTCTTAAAAATATCCTATCTTTCTTATTTTTTGGGATCAGCTGGGTGTCTGACACCCGGCTTAAGAGTATCCAAGCCAAGATGAGATTTGCATGCATCCCACCTGCACATGTAAATCCCAGAAATACATTGTTGGAATGGAATGCACACTCCCTCCCTGGAGAGAGGCATCCTGCTTACCAAATTCCAGAAAGTATTAGGTGCAGGTTGGCAAGAGGCAAGGCTTGAGGACCCCAGACTGTTGGGATATTGCTGGAGTCTAACCAGTTAAAACCGCATAGCTTGTGATTGATATTGTTGTCCGGCAAACTTTCCCTCTGCTTGTCCAGCTAGGACCACCCTACCCATTAGGGCTTTGGCTTGGATTTCAGGCGCTGGATGTACGAATGTGTGTTCACAAACTTGAACTCCAGGTAGCACCTTCCAGCAGCTGTCGCCCCCTTCCTTATAAAACGTACCAACTGCTCATACAAAGGCATCTCTGTGAAGGTGGGAGCTTTCTCTTTGATTTTTAACAAAGGTTCTTGCTTTGCATTTTGTCTGCAACGCCTCTGATTGGAGTTGATTGCTTTACCTCTTTAGCACAATTAGTGAGTATTAATGTTCAGCACGACTCAATTTATAATTTATCAATTTGCAGGACTGGCTAAATGCACCAAGGTAGATGTCTCTCAATTTCCAGCCCTCCATTAATATTAAATAGTAACAAAAAGGCATCTACTTGAATGATGGCCCATAATATTCCTGGGTCATGCTTACTTTTTTTCTTCATTTTCTCTCCCACTGTATTACTGCTTCCTTAAGAAGGCAGACAGACCCCCCACCCCCGCCACTCTCCCTTATGGCTCAGCAAGTCTATTTTGCAAATAGCTGAATCATCATGAGCACAGACAGGGACATTCAACAGATTTAATTCGGGATCTGTTCTGAGTTATCTGATCTCAAATGTGGTGGCCGCAAAAGATATTACAAATTGGCCTAAGCGCCACTGGGTTAGAGGGAGGAAAATGTATCATACTTCTGAACACTAGCAACAACCATTGCTGGAGGTAGATGTGTGCAGAAACTTGGTGAGAGCAAGAGCAGGTTTGGTAGTGATGGGCAGCGATTGACGTGCACTGTCGAGGCTCACAAATTAATAATTGGGGAGGTACTGGAGCATGAAAAGCCACCCTGGAACTAATATCTTCAGCCTCAATCAGCTCAGCCAATGTAATATGGAAATAACTCACTGTCATATCACTAAACAAAGTGAAAAACATGCCTTTATCTCTTTTGTTTACTTGCAGAAAGAATATTCTTTGGAATCGAAGTCGCACAGTGAAAATGGAAAACACATTCTAAATGGCTCAGGTAAGTTTCCATCAACAAGACAGGCCTCTTCACTGATTGGCTCTGAACACCATCAGAGTGATGGTCTTGCCATTAACAGTTTGGGAATATTAGTTGTTTGAGTGGTTAGGTTTCAGTGATGGAATGTATAATATTTCAACTTTATATAAATCGTGATTTCTCCCTGTATGTTTTCTGAATAATAAGAGGCGTTAAGCTACTGCGAATATTAATTTTTAGATTAACCTAAACTTTACTTGTAAATGCTAATATAATTAACAAAAAATCTTATCTTCGATCCTTTCCCAGTTCAATATGAAGATGTGACTTTTACATTCTTGAAGAATGGAGCTAAGTTCCAGATGCAACTTAAATGTACAGTTCATCAATAAGTTTTCCTAACTACAGAGCAGCTTTACCTTAATGAGGTTATCTGGGTCCAATGTATAATTGTTATAATTGGTGAAATAGTCAATGTCTGGGTTCTCAGGTCCCCGCTGATGTCATGTCCTACACACCTGCGGTATGTGCAAGAAGTGCTTCTGACATCACTTCATTTGAAGGAAGTAACATCATGCATGTACACAACACCAAAAGCGATGTCAGCGGTGCTTCTTGTGCATAGCAAGTATTTGTGGCATGCAAGAAGTGACATTGGAAAACACTTCCTACATATTAGCAAGCATTCATGCAACACTCAGGAAATGACATCAAAGGTAACCTGAACAACCCAGAAATCAGCCATTTTAGCGCTGTAAACTAGCTCATCAGCCAGAATAAATCTGATTGGCAGTGGTCCACAAAACAACAACACAACAACAAAATTACATTTATAGAGCGCATTTCACGTCGGGAGGACGTCGCAAAGCGCTGAACGGTCAGGTGTCGGGGCCCGAGTATGGGAGAGGGGTCGTATAGGGGTGAGGGAAGGCAGAGAGGTGGGAGGAAGATCAAAGGCACGGTCGAAGAGAAGGGTCTTGAGACCGGCCTTGAAGGAGGCAAAGGAGGAAGCGAGGAGAAGGGACCGTGGGATGGAGTTCCAGAGTGTGGGGGCAGAGAGGATGAAAGCCCGGCCACCGATGGTAGGTCGGGCCGGAGACATGGAGCAGCCGGAGCCCGCTGAATGGAGGGAGCGGGCAGGTTGGTAGGGAGTCAGCAGGTCAGAGAGGTAGGACGGGGCAAGGCCATGGATGGCCTTGAAGGTGAGGATGAGGATCTTGAACTCGACCCTCTGGGGGATGGGGAGCCAGTGGAGTCGGGCGAGGGTGGGAGTGATGGGGTCCCGGAGCCTGGTGTGTGAGAATACACGAGCTGCAGAGTTTTGGATGATCTGCAGCTTGTGAAGGGAAGAGTTGGGAAGGCCGATGAGGAGGGAGTTCCTGTAATCAAGCCTTGACGTGACAAATCCGTAGGTGAGGGTTTCGGCAGCCTGAGGGGTGAGGCAGTGACGGAGTCTGGCAATGTTGCGGAGGTGGAGGTAGGCAGTGCCGGTCATGGCGCAGATGTGGGGGAAGAAAGGACAGTTCAGGGTCAAACAAGACACCCAGGTTCCTGACTGGCTGAGTGAGGTTGAGTGTGCAGCCATGGAGGCTAATGCTGCCAGCGCCCGAGGTACGGAGGTGCTGGCGAGAGCCAATCAGGAGGAAAACACCAGAGCTGCAAGCAAAGCCACATTATACCAAGTGGCTTTACAACACTTTACAATGCTTCTTGCCATGTAACACTGACGTCCTTTGAGGTTTAGGTTTTTTTAAGTTTATTCATGAAAATATTAAAAAATTTACCAAGCGACAGATAAGCGTACAACGATGTCACTTCTGCTCTACATTTACCTCCTCTTTAACCAAAACTTTCAAAGAGGTTTTGCGTCACTCGTGCTTATAGAAGTACTGCATCAAATTCCCTGAGCTAGGTGTGACTGGCTGAGGAATGCATGAAAGATTCTTCAGGTTGGTGCCAATCTAGATTTGCCTACAAATGGGGCTGACAGGTATTTCTTATTCTGGCATTGGCCTTGCATTAATCTGGCAGTACAATTGTGAAATTGATGTTAACCAACAGCTTGTGCACTGGAGCATTCAGTTCCTGAAATCGTCGCCCACACAGCCTTGAGCATCATTTTTTATACTGTATATATAAAAAAACAGGAACCTCCACTTGTTTTTTGCTGCCCCTACTTCAGTACTACAGATAAACAGAGAGGAGCACTAAGCTTTGTGTGACTCAGTGGGGTATGTTCAAGTGCATCCCATTGATAATAATAATCCTTGCTCTTGATATAGTGCCTTATCACGTTATCCAAATGCCTCAAAGCACTTCACTTGATTATTGCTGTGAAGTGTAATGAATGTGCATTGTAGGCAAACATAGGAAATAATGGAATTAGCAAAAGGATTTGGGTGCACTGAAGACAGTTCAGAGAACAATTAGATAATTCTCAAAATGTAGGTCTTTATATTATAATAATGATAAACATTCCCAGCTTGTTAGAAACAAGGTGGAAATGAGATGGAATGCAAGCGTTTTTGGACTGACTGCGATGTTGAGGACAGATTGATATCAAAATTGATATCCCTCCAGGCAGAGTATTGCATTTTCCCCAATAGATTAATGGATTATGTGGAATAAAATTTTCCTGCATTTTCCGCTGCAACGGTCCTCGCCCACTACAAACCCCCTAAAACAGCCCCTCGGGTACTAATCCATACACACACAGTACGCTAGGCCCCAAGCCTCTCATGCTGTTTGCTGGACACTGCTACTATGGCTGGAGCGGATCCGATCACTCATGCGCGGCGTGGTGAATTTGGGGATCGCGGAAGCGTCGTTTGCGGAAAATCAACTTCGCTGGTGAGTAAACCTTGGTAGGAAAAGCAGCTGCGTCACACTACTGTACTGTGACAAATTCTTGGTAAGTGCTGCACTATTCAAATTAAAATATTTAGTATTTTAAACATAACTACATTTTCAGGAAATATATACCTATAGTTTTAATCAGGGTTGTTTCACATTTTAGGTTGTACAATACAAAAATGTCCAAAGGTTTTGTAAATCCTCTGAGGAAGCCAAGGGGCAGCTTGTTTCACTTTCTGTCTGTCCCTCAGATAGAACTGTACTCTCCCCAGATGACCCTAATGAAGAAGGGGGGCAGTTGTTTTTCCACATTTGCTGTCACACAATTGACCATGTTCACAAGTTCAACAATGATGAGCACATGAAATCCCGGAAACATTGTGAATGCAGTGCAGCGGCAAAAAAAAAAGAAGGTAAAATACTTTTGATATATAGAATATTAAATGCAAATGTATCATTTGTTTTCACTTTATTTTTGAAAGAAAATCTCAATTTGTATGATGACAAAAGTTAATCTCCCTCCTCCCTGATTGAATTTTAAAAGCACATAAAACAAGCACATTAAACAAAAAACAAATAGACAGAACATTTCTAATGACAAATGCATCATGAAGATTAATTTTTATTCTTTCCTTTCTAGGTGGATCTGCACTTGCTCTGACAACCCGCTTCATCTATGGAGAGAAAATAATTCATATTGGACTTTATGCGGTGTTTGACTAGAGCAGACATTCCGCTTGATAAAGCTCCTGCCTTCCAAGAGTTTTTATGCAACTACACAAAGCAGGGAGGGACTATTCCAACACCATCACAGCTTTGAAATATATACTTGAAGGAGCTTACTCGTGAGCATTAAGTATTTTTGAAGAAGCATGTTGAGGACACGGATGTGTACTTGTTCCTGAATGAGACCACTGATTCCAGCAGGTGCAGTGTTCTGGCAGTGCTGGGACAGCCCCTGCAGAAAGTTGGGGAGAAGCCTCTTCTTATTGGAGTAGAATTCTAGGCTCTGCTAATAGTCTTAAATGTAAAAATGGTTAACTTTGATAAAGTGCTTGCAGTTGCCACAGTTGCTACATGAGCAAAGCATTTAACACAATTCTGTTGGAATTGTTTCCTAATGCAATACATATTACATGCATTGCCCATCTTCTGAACTTGATTTTGGAAATTTGGCCTGTTATACTGGAGGACATAAACACAGTGGTCTCTATGGTCAAGAAAGTCTTCTGCCAAAGTCCAATGCACCGGCATCAGTACTTGTAATTTATGGAGACGAAGGATGTGTCAACCTTTTCGAGAAAATCATGCAAGATGGTAGTGAAAAGTTGGGACTGATTTTGAAAAAGCATCCGTCAATTGCTACCCATAAAGCAGTTCGTACTTTTAATCCTCACCAGCTAGCAACAATGGATGCAGAAAAAGACTTATATAGTAATAATGTGATTCCTGCCCTTTCAACAATTTCAAACTTTGAATGCCATGCTTATAAAGCAGCTGGGGAAATATCCCAGCTAACCACAAAATAGCAGCATGGTGAGGAGCTGAGTCTGAGCCACTTGTGAAACTTGCTAAGATCCAAAAAGGTACATTTGGCTACCAGTGAGCACAGCTGATGTTGAAAAGTCATTTTCTGTTTATTCAGACCTCAAAGACAATCGACAAAGCCTAACAGAAAAGATAAAGATTCTTCTCTTGTTAAAATTTAACCGAACCAAACTTTTGGCTGAGAATTTTATGTTTGTTTCTGTGAAAATTTGATTTTGAAAATTTTAATTTCTCTGCAAACTATGTTGAAACTGCACTTTTGCATCTTTCGAAACGTGTTGTTAAGGAAAACATTAATAAATTGTTTTTTTCCATAATCTATGATGTGTTTAGTTTTTAAAAATGAGAAAACAGAAAAAATGTAGGTTAGCAGCAAAATGTGTCTCTCAATAGCACCAATTCCCCCTCCGTAATTCTTCGCAAATATTTAGCAAATTTCTCCATAAGTTTCCGTAAAATTTGTAAAGTGCTCCGCAATTTGTTTTTGCAAATATTTCTGCACTTTTCTATTGGCCCATGTTATAAGGTATGGACATAATAGAGCAAATTGCCTTTTCTTGTTTGATGCTTTTTTATGGGTTAAACCAGTCTTCCCAGTTCTCAGAAGTATAAAGAACCAATGCTCTTTGTGCCACCTACTGCCGCTCTCTAGAAACACTGCAAATCAGGCACTCAGGCAAGGTCTAACTGTGCACATGAATGATCTGTTTAATACCTTGGTTAAAATCAGTCACCATGTCAGTGTCTCACACAGAAAATCAAATATAATTCTTAATCAAATTACAACATAATGATCCAAAGTCCAAAGCCTATGAAACAAAATTTGGTTATTGACTTTCATGGAATCCTCTAGATAAAGGTTTACTAGTCCTGAAGGTGAATGTCAACCTCAGTGTTTTCAAACGTGTGATTGAATAAATAAACAGTATGCTTGATCCTGCATTATTAACGTTCGTTTATTGTCCTCCTGATGTGAAAGGTACTATATAAAGCCAATTTGTTATTATTTTTTATTAAACTAATCGAAATAACAGAAGTACCAATTTTATTCCATAGCACGACACATGGGTTGGAATTTTTCCAAGGTTTTTTTAATATAATTTTTGCTGTGCTTTCCTATTGTTGTATTAGAATTGTCCAGCTGAGCTTCAAGTTGGAGTTGATAATAATTAATAACAGTAATAATAATGATGATAATGATAGGATGGGCTCACAGGAAATTCAAAGAGCCCTTTCCTTTCACAGTTCAGAACACAAAAGCAAAACTGAATTACTGATGCTATAAAGGAGTGTCTGTGCATCTACACTGTATAATACTGAGGAGGTAGTATCATTGATTCCATGATACAATGGTGCATATCGGCAGGACCATGATAATAAATTGCCATCTGTAAGTTTGGAAAGCTCCCCTCTTGCTCACCTGACTCATAACCTTGTGTTCAACCAAATTAACATCTGATGGCTGTTCCACATGGCTAGGAACAAATACCAGAATGGGTTCACTTTAACATGGGAACGGTTACACATTAACAAGGGGGAAGAATTAGCTGCTTCACAGTTTGGCAAAATTAATGAAACTTTGAAGGAGAGCTCCTGAATACATCTTTTTTTTTAATTTAAAAAAGCAGGATTTTCCCATCGTAAATGTATAGTATAAAGATTTATCAATTGGGCTCACAAGACTTCAGAAGAAGTCTAAAACCTGACAAGAAGTTGAGCTATGCTCAATTGCTCTCTTCAAAAGCAACAATAATGTGTAATTCAATTTAATACCTAAAGACAAGCTTTTCAATGAAGTGCTCAGAACCACAGAGTTTTATTTTGATGGGTGTAGTCTTTAGGTGTTAAAAAGAATTACACATTACAATTGCTTTTGAAGAGAGCAATTGAGTGTAGCTCAACGTCTTGTCAGGTCCTGGACTTCTTCGCCACAAAGATTCAAAACATCCGTTTGGCTGCATCATCTTCCCTGCCCCGCTGTTCCCTTCCACCCCACCCAGACCATCCACACCGCCTTCTCCCTCCGCCACGGCTTCTGCTACTTCCCCCTCCTTTATAATTATTATTATATTCCTCTGCCCCCATTTCTCCCTCCTCCCCCTCAACCACAATCACCCAGATGAAGTTCACCACCTGCTGCGTCGAACCCCTCCCTACCTAGCTGCTGGTCACTCAACTCCCCCTTCGCTCCCCCCTGCTGGCCGACATGGTCAACCAGTCTTTCTCCGCAGTCCTCCACTCTCCCTGAAAACCGCTGTTATTACACCCCTCCCTCTGCCTCCTCATCCTCCTGAATCTCTCTGCCGCGTTCGACACAATCGACCACGCCATTCTCCTCCACCGCCTCTCCTCCACCACAGTGGCACCACACTTATATGGTTTGAGTCCTACTTAACCAACTGCATCCAGTTCATCTCGGCAAATGGTTTCTCCTCCCACCCTCACCCGGTCACCTGCGGGGTACCCCAGGGCTTAATCCTTGGCTCTCTTCTTTTCCTTATTTATATGCTCCCTCTGGGTGATGTCTGGATTACTGAAATGCACTCCTCTCCAGTCTCCCCAGCTCCACCATTCAAAAGATCCAGCTCATTCAGAACTCTGCAGCCTGCATACTTACCCGGACCAAACTCTGTACCCACATCTCACCAGTTGTGGCCAGGCTCCACTGTCTCCACATCACCGAATGGATCGACTTCAAGATTCTCACACTTGTGTTCAAATCCTTCTGGATCTCCCTACCCCTTCGACCTCCTCACTCCCCAATCCACCACCCGGTGCCTCCACTCGATGGCACCTGTCTCCTGCTCCTTCGCACCCTCCACCCCACCATGGGAGGTTGCGCTTTCAGCCACTACCCCCCGAAACTCTGGAACACTCTCCCTCGATCCCTCCACCTTGCCTCCTCCCTCCCCTTTTTGAAGTCCCTTCTGAAAAACTTCCTCTTTGACCGTGCTTATGGCCACCTCCAACCACCCCCCCCACCCGGCTCGGAGTCAGGCTCTGCTACTGTTAAGCGCTCTCAGATGCTGCTCTGTGTGGAGGGCACTATATAAGTGCAAGCTGTTGTTGTTGTAGCTGTGTTTTGTTAAAAGGAAATGGTGCAATCTCTCACCTCTGTGACTGTCCAAGTCAGTAAAAAAAATGTTTTTTGTTGGTCAACCAAATGTCTGAAACCCATCACCATGCTTAAGAGTATCTAAACCAAGCTGAGATTTCCATGCATCCCCCCAACACATGAAAATCCCAGAGATAAGATTGTTGGAATGGAATGTGCACTCTCTCCCTGGAGGGACACGTTCTGCTTACCTAATTCCAGAAAGTATTAGGTGCTGGTTGGCAAGAGCCAAGGCTTGGGGACCCAAGAGTGTGCGTTGGGGTACTGCTGGAGGCTAACCAGCTAAAACCGCATAGCTTGCCATTGATATTGCTGTCTGGCAAGCTTTCTCTCTGCTTGTCCAGCTAGGACTGCCCTGCCTGTCAGGGCTTTGGCTTGCAGGGTTAACAGGAGCTGAGTGGGATGACTCCCTGCCCCCAGTGACTGGTCTGCCCTTCCAAGCCCTGTCCATGAGCTGTGCTGTCATCAGCAGTCCTCTGGAATATTACCGACCGCCTGGCTCAGGAACAGGACTACCGAGACCACCAGAGGGCTTCCTCGATTCCAACATTATTACTCTCCCCCACACACACACACCAGGAGGGATAGCCAGTCTGTAAATCATGGGGCTGTGTTGGAGCTGACGGCTTAAAAGGCTGGAGCTATGCAAAAGCACATGTCATGTGACTTGATTATTTCAGCTCTGCTGAGCAGTTGAATAGAGTGAGTGAGTCCATGCAAGCAGAGAGAGACACACACAAAGGCCATGTAGCTTTATAGATTAACCGCTCTATGTGAGAGGAACAGATAAACAAAGCATCCAGCGCTGAAAGAGTGCTGCTCAAAGTCACACAGAATGTGGGACCAGACCAGTGATCCAGTTGGAAGTCCTGGGTTGCATCGAGGAGTCTTAATCAAATCAGGCAAGTGTGTATGAGTGTGGGAGGTGAGCAGCAATAGAAGTTACTTAAGATAATGTCAAGTCATAGGGAGTCATAATGTTAAGTCTCAATGCTCACCCTTTCCCACCCTGAGTTTGAAAATAAATCCAGAAGAGTACACATTCATTCACTGACTGGATTTCAGGAACAATTTGCTGAACTGCTTTTGCTCACACAATCTGCTCACACAGGCTCAGGCACGGTACACAGTTACTTACGCAGAAAATACTGTACAGTAATCGGTTTGCTTATTGTGCAGAAATCTGTTCAGTGTTGTTGCACTCTACTTACTTTGCAGCACTTAAATGTAGAAATGGATTAGATAAGGGCAAAAAGGTTTTGTGTCATTCTACATGTTTTTGAGCTTTTACTTATCGATCTAAAAAAATGTTGTATCTTTGTTGTCTCATTGGCTTTATATCAAAGTTTTCCTGCTCCCCAGTGAATACTAGTATTGTAGTAGCAAGCATTCCCTCTGGTGAGTCTGTATACATCAAGGCAACACCTTACACTGTTTACTCAGAGGTTAAATTACAAGAGAAATTAATCCTAACATTGATAGTGCCAACCCACACACGGGGTTACTGCTGCACTGGACAGCTTCACTCCGGTTACATTCTTGTCAGTGCATTCCAGCATTGTTCTTCACTAACTGGCTTACCTCTCCAACAAGGAGAAGTTTTTATTAACACGAGTTCCTTTAATGTGAAATGTGTTATTTATTTTATTTTGGACAGAATATTCTGGCGCCTGTTTACACCCAAGTACACCATTAAAGATATTATCACCACAGTGCAAAAAATCAATGGAACGTGACCGCGTGAATATTATCAATGGACTAGCAGTGTTCGTGTAGGGTGTAAGATGCAGTGATTTCTAATGGGGATTTCTTATTAAGGAATCCTAAATTGTGCGACTCTGACCCAAAGGAACTTCTCTCCAACACAATCCCGAGTTCCCATGGGTCACCGTGATGTGTCTAATGTACCTTTATTTTTACTGCAAAGGAAAGTGAGATTAACTCACTCCTGAATGCACGAACATATTTGGACTGTGTTTTTTTAACATGTTGCATGACAGGATACGATAGAGCTGAATGAAAATGGGGATTCAACTCATAGCATTTAGTATTTTCACTCTCTATGGAACTAACAATGACCGAACATCACATATGTTCACCATACAGTATTTCACAACTCTGCAACCCTCCTCCTAGGGACCCTTGGCAATGGAAGGGGAGCAATGACTAAAGTTTGTTCGTTACCATGGCAATCGCTGATGTGTTTTGTCTTCGTGCCCAAGCAAACTGAACCCCTTTTCAGCTCTTAGCATGTGTTCAAAATGACAATTCGGACCGTTGACGGCTGATTTTGAAAATGTGGGAGGTGAAACTCCAATAACCTGTAGGGTTGGGGTAATTTTGTTGAACAAAGTTTGATGTGTATGAGGAAATGTTGCTGTGAGCAGATAATAATAAGGTTCTGTTTATCGAGGTTCATTATATGCGGAAATTAGTGAATAGGTTCAACACTTAAAGAACAACATTGCTGTTGCATTTTCAGTTGTCAGCTACAAACTGCAGATATTAAACTCAGGAGCTCAGACGATGGAGCCCAGGCTGAGAAGGGAAGGTTTTGACTTAAAGGCAACACCTTCCTTACTCAGCCTGGGCTCCATCAGTCTGAGCTCCTGAGTTTAAGGCAGAGGAGGAAATAGACAGTGGAATTATTAATGAAATAACACCCCTTACACCCCCACCCCCCACCCAGACTTGGATAAATTTCCATTGTATATACCTTATAGACATGTTCTTAAAGATAAAGCAAATCTGCGGTGGGTGGGGGAGTCGAAGGGAGATTTGTGATGCTCTCTCACCACAGATGGATGGGGAAGTACTAAAGCCATCACTGTGGATCTCTGTGGAACAGAATGCAGGAGAGCTGAAGCAAGGTATACTCCATCTATTTTACCAGCCAAAGACACTTCACCCACTTGAGGATGAGTGATTAGAGGGGTTGTGATCTCAGTGACATAACAGGATATCAGGACATTCTTGGTTTACCAGGATGGTATCAGGAATGAGGGACTTCAGTTATCAACAACAACAAAATTACATTTGTATAGTGCCTTTCACGTCAGAAGGACGTCCCAAGGCGCTGGACAGTCAGAGTTTCAGATCCGAGTTGAGGGTTGGGATTGGGGAGGGTGGAGGGCAGGGGTGGAGGGCAGGGGGGGGAAGCAGGGAGATCGAAAGCACAGTCAAAGAGGAGGGTCTTGAGATGGGTCTTGAAGGAGGCAAGGAAGGGGGCAAGGTGGAGGGATTGCGAGATGGAATTCCAGAGGGTGGGGGCACAGCTAGTTGTTCGGATCTGGAATGCATTACCTGAAAGGGTGGTGGAAGCCGATTCGATAACAACTTTTAAGAGAGAAGTAAATAATTATGTGGGGAGGATAAGTTTGCAGGGTTATAGGGAGAGAGCGGGGGAGTAGGATTGAATTGGATAGCTCTTTTCAAAGAGATGGCACAGACACGATGGGCTGAATGGCCTCCTTCTGTGCTCTATAATGCTATGATTGTATGATTGTTGAGAACTCCAGTCCCCAGCCTGTGATTGCCCAGGAACCATCCCCTAACATTCACAAACAACTACCCATAGCAGAAATGTGCAACCCCTTTGCCATTGGCCCAGCCTCAGCCCCTTCCAACAAACATGGGGGCTAAATGGCAATTAATTTAAATCTAGGTTGCCATCTCCACAAGGTTTCAACCACGGAATGCTATTCCCTTGTTATGATATAAATGGCTCCAGGTCCCCAAAGACACCCATTGCTTGCACCACAGCCATCTGCTTACAGACTGCCCTGGTGCCTGCACCAATGTGGATTTAATGGCTTTAATGTACTCATGATCTTCTCAGTATTTCAACTCCAAATGCAGCTCTGTCACTGCGAACCATTGGTGAAATAGGTTCTGTCTTGATTACATCATCAGTATATACAGTGCCTTGAAACTAGCTGAGTTTAGTGTTAGAGAAGCTGACATTCTTTGTAAACGCTCCGGTGTATAACAGCAGCTATCTGTCTGACTGAGAGCACTGCTTCTCAATGTGTGTGTGGGTGTCAAAGAGAAGGAAGTTAAAACTGAGATTGAATGGAGCTTATTGAAGAGAAGCGAAGGAGAGAGAAATATAGAAGCATAGGAACCTTAGCAAATAGGGAAAAAAATGACTGACAAACAGATGGTGACATATAAATATGAAGGAACATTGACTGAAAGGAATAATGAAAAGAAGCTATTTACAGTGTTAACACTAGTTTAAAAATTAGTCCACTTGATACCTTATCCTTTTGATTTTATAATTTGAACTCCTAGTCTCGGCCAGTAGACTAGTGCAATGCTGGGGGGGGCGCTTTGTTGTTAAAGGTTCCATCCTTCAGTGGGAACATTAAACTGAAGGATGTCAGTTTAGTCCCAAGGCACTACTCAAAAAGAGAACAGATTAGCTGCTTAAATTTGCATACAAATACACAGTCAATACTTTTGCTTACAGTAAATATCCTGTGAAACACTTTGAGCTATTTTTATAAATCTCAAGGATTATTTTAAAAAAGTGAGAACTGAGTATATTTTTAAATTTTGTGGTGATTTCTATCTTCCCTCTCCCTCTGCTCCGAACGCCTCCTCATTCTAGTATTGGATTCTTTCTTACCATGATTGGATCCTTGCCATTAACCAATAAAGGTCTGAACACAGAGTTGTACAATCAAGACAGTTTATTCAACAATGTAACAGAATATACGACCAGATAAGCAGTCTTGCCTGATGACCAGCACTCGACTCAGCAACCTGTAGTTCTTACTCTGTGGAGCTCAACTTTTCTTTGTGTTGTATTTATACCCAGCTAGTTGGTGTACCCGTGATCTACTCGTGATGGTACTTTTCCACTAGCCTATGTGCCCTGCTGAGACTAATTTTCCTCCTTATCTAGCTCCTTGTCCATACTCCCTGTTCTTCCTCAATCAGTATGTTTCATAACTGTGCATTCCAGTCTCTAGTCATGGGCCCTACTCACAGGTCACTGCATATGAGCCATCTATTCTGTTAACCTTTTCTTATACTAACACTAGGTGACTTCAACCTCCACTTCACCCACTCCTGCTCTACCTCTGCTGACTTCTTCCTCCGCTCTCCTCCCACAACCTCTCTCTCCCTCCACATCAACTCTGTCACCCACGTCCACGGTCATCCCCTTAATCTGGTGATCACCCAGGGCCGCACCGTCTCAGACATCACCATCACTGACAAAGCCATTTTGGATCACTACTTCATTTTCCTTAACTCCTCCACTCCCGCTTGCACCGACTTAACCCACTTCTATCTCCTACCACCCTTGGAAAAAAATCTCCCCCCACTCCCTTTCTGCTGCTCTGGAGTCATCCAAACTCTGGCTCTCACAACAACCTACCCTCCTTCTCTCTTCTCCAAAACTCTTTCTCCTCCATCCTTTACTCCTTTGACCCTTCACCTCCTGAACCATCTCCTACTCCCATAAATCCCCCGGTACACCAGCCACCTCTGATTCCTCAAGGCAAGTGCGTGCCGCCGAATGCACCTGGATCAAATCAAACCTAACATCGGCAGATCTGGCGAGACAACACCACTGTCCTCGCCACTGCCAAATCATCCTTCTACTCCAAGACAATCTTGGTGGCCGAGAACAACCCCAGGCTCCTCTTCTCCACCACTAACTGGCTCCTCCGTCTACCTTCCTGCACCTTGCATCTTTAATTGAGCCGACCTGGCACAAATGTAACTTTAAGCAAACTGAATCAGAGCAAATGTAATAATAATAATAATCCTTGCATTTGATATTGCAATTTTCACATCTTCTCGACGTCTCAAAGCGCTTCACAGAATATACTGTAAAGTGAATTGACTGTATATTTGTGGGCGAAACGCAGAGCCAATTGCGCACAGCAGTGTCCCACAAACAGTTGTGGATTGAGTGTCCAAACTTGTTTTAGGAATTATAGGAAATATAGGAATTAATTTGGTGAGGATGCACTTGTATTTTCTATTAATTTCAATATGGATGTAAAAAGGCATCTGAAAAGGAACAGAACAGAAAAGGAACAGGAAGCTCTGACTGTAATATTTTGCAATGTCCAACAATGCTGCAATGTTATGGTTAAGGACTGTAATTGTGAAGCTCACCACTGTACTAGTTTGAAAGTGATTTGTAAGGAAAGACGTCATATTAAATCAAAGCACAATAAGCATTTTATAAGCAGGAGCACTTGCTGGCATAAGAAGGATTGGACACAATAATGAGAAAGTTGAAATATTAGCTGTGGAAGGTGGGACTGTATTCCAGGTGAGGAAATGGTACATCATTCAGACATGTGGATTGACTATCAGAACCCTAGGCTAAGTTGTACTTTATGGAGCACATTGATATTATGGAGAGTTTCAACACTGCAATTTTGTGTTGTGACCTGGGCCAATAGAAAAGTGCAGCTGTAATTTTTCCACAAAATCCACTATAAACAGCGCCTCTGCTATAAAACCCGCTAAAAATTGAAGTTTCTGGCCCTGGGCCTCTCAAGCTCTTACTGGGCGCTACTGTGGAAGGGGCAGCTCCAGACATGCATGCGTGGTGCGGTACAAGTGGGAAATGGTCTTTCCTCCACTCAGAGGCTCCGCTTTCGAGATTGTGTGTGTGTGTGTGTGTCTCTCTATCTGTTGTGAGTTTCTCTATGGGAGTGCGTCTCTTTCCTCTGTATGTGTTTGTGAGTGTCTCTGTTTGAATATGTGTGTGTGTCTCTCCTCTGTCTGTATGTGCTCGTGTATCTTTGTGTCTATGAGTGTGCGTGTGTGTGTCTAGCCCCTGCACCGTCTCGTGCGGCGTTCCTCAAAGCTCTGTCCTTGGTCCCCTCCTCTTCAATATCTATATGCTCCCGCTTGGTGACATGAACCTCAGACATGGGGTCAACTTCCACATGTATGCGGATGAGATTAAGGCCCACGGGATTAATGGGAACATATTAGCATGGATTGAAGAGTGGCTAACGGGTAGAAAACAGAGAGTAGGGATAAACGGGTCATTCTCGAATTGGTAGGATGTGACTAGTGGAGTGCCACAAGGATCAGTGCTTGGGCCTCAGCTATTTACAATTTACATCAATGATCTAGACGAGGACATTGAATATAACGTGTCTAAATTCGCGGATGACACGAAACTAGGTGGGAGAGTAAGCTCTGAGGATGATGCAAAAAGATTGCAACGGGATATAGATAGGGTAGGGGAATGGGTGAGAAGGTGGCAGATGGAATTTAATGTGGGGAAGTGTGAAGTTATTCACCTAGGTAGAAAAAATAGAAAAACAGATTATTTTCTAGAGGGGGAGAGATTAGATAGTGTTAGAGTGCAGAGGGATTTGGGTGTCCTTGTACACCAGTCTCAAAAAGTTAGTTTGCAGGTGCAGCAAGCAACTAAGAAGGCGAATGGCGTGTTAGCGTTCATTGCAAAAGGTTTAGAGTAGAAGAGTAGGGAAGTCTTGCTGCAACTGTATAGGGCCTTGGTGAGACCGCACCTAGAAATTGTGTGCAGATCATCCAGAATTCTGCAACCTGTGTCCTCTCCTGCACCAGGCTCTGCGACCCTATCACTCCCATCCTTCCCCAACTCCACTGGCTTCCCATCACACAGAGGATACAGTTCAAGATCGTGGTCCTCACCTTCAAAGACCTATGGAGGGAGGAGTTGGGGAGGCCGACAAGCAGTGAGTTTGCATAGTCGAGCCTCGATGTAATCAAAGCATGTATGAGGGTTTCGGCGTCCTGTGGTGTGAGATAGTGACGGAGCTGGGCGACGTTGCGGAGGTGGGGGAAGGTAGAGCGGGTCATGGCGCAGATGTAGGGTAAAGATAGTTGAGGGTCAAACAAGACGCCAAGTTTCCAGATTGGATTAACAAGGTGGAGTGTACAACCATGGATGGGACGTCTTCCCGACGTGAAAGGAGCTATACAAATGTATACTTCCCCACATACAAAAGACCTCCCCACCACCCACCCCCGCAATTTTCCGCAAGATTTGTTACATGCCAAGCAATTTTGGTCAGATATTTCTTGAATTTCTATCGGCCCAGGTTATGAGGCATTGCCCTTACCCTGAAACAACTGAGAAAACCTACACACATGAAGTTCAACAGCTCAAATGTAAAAATGTTTATATGAAATTGGGAGGTAAGGGATACCTGGGGAGAGAAATTCTGCCTATGTTTAGACTAACATTTAGACTTAAATTCTTAATTTGAAGCCTTTTTTTTGGTAAGAATTGCACAAAAACAGGCTTCAAAATTAAGAACAGATTTAGTAATTGTCCCAAATTTTATGCATTCTGAAATGCTAAGCAAAACAAAGTCTTCGGCCTGGATCCAGGTATTTTCTCCACCTGAACGTACGTTTCTGCTCATGCTTCAGCTTGTTCAAGTTTTCAGGCATGATGCACATCTTGTGTTTCTTTACATAAGGAGACTATTGTGTGTTATTAGCAATTTAAGATCAAGGCCAAGTGTAAACATAGTGAGATGACCATCTCCATACTGTCTAACTAAAACTTTCGGAGGATCTAACAGTAGCGGTGCAGTTCTCTGTGGGTTCTGCTGGAGCTGACAATGGTTTCAGGCTCTTTTTGTTGAAGCCCAAACACTTCTGTATTTTTTTTATAGGTTGAAAGACATCTGCATAATTTTGTTTTCAGAGGCATTGGATTGCAGCCACACAAGTGATTTGTGCCAGTCTGGAGCCTCCAAAATTGGAGATAGTGGGGTCATGTAATTAGAGGCAAAGGTAATCGTAAGCTTCGGAACAGCAAATAAAATAGTGTGGCACAAAATAAATGATTTATAAAAATAAACCTAGTTCAATATACTTATCAGTACATAATTCTCCATAAATTAAGCCTGAAACTTATGCTTCCGAAGCCACCATTGACTCTGGCCACTGTGTTTGTGTTACAGCTATTTGTTACTTTCTAGTTTGTCATGTAGAACAATCAGAATCCATTCTGTGTCAATATTGAGGCGGTTTCTTTGGAGGCGATTGGGATCCAGCTTCCAGACACGATTAGCTTATCATGTGTGACTTATTTGAAGCAATAGACCCAGGCTCAGCACAAACTAGTGAAAACAGAGAACAATTGAAGTTAGTGTAACAAACAGCAAAGTTGTGCATTTTCTGTGTGTAGATGTGTAAGCATATATATAAGACACATACACATGCATATATACACACATGACACACGCATAATAATAATAATAATCCTTGCATTTGATATAGCGCTTTTCACGTCTTCTAGACGTTTCAAAGTGCTTCACAGAATACCCTGTAAAGTGAATTTACTGTATATTTTGTGGGCAAAACGCGGTAGCAGTGTCCAATATAGTGTCCTCCAGTGTCCTCCTGTTGCACACACAAAACAAACAGTTCTTCTGTTTTTCACACATGCGCACACACACCAACACATACACACCTATAGAATCCTACTGTTGACTCACAGAGACGAATACAATGGTCCCACCCTCTGGAACTCCATCCCACAGTCTCTCTGCCTCGCTACCTCCCTTGCCTCCTTCAAGACCTGTCTCAAGACCGTGCTCTTTGACTGTGCCATCGGTCACCCTCCTACCCTACCCTCCCCGCCCCTCCACCCCCCTGATCCCAACCACAATCTCGGTGCGGATCACTGACTATCCAGCGCCCTGGGACGTCCTCCTGACGTGAAAGGCGCTATACAAATATCATTTGTTGTTGTCCCTCTACACTAACTGCAGAAGAAGATCAGAATGTTGGATATGTTTTACCAAACATATCTTTCCCTCCCTCTCAACATTCCAAAGGGACTGTTCCCTCCTTGACTCCTTGGTTCATTCCTCCATCACCACCAACAGTTGCTCTCCATCCCCTGGCACCTTCCCATGCCAGCACAGGAGATGCAATACCTGGCCTTTCACACCCTCCCATGCCACTGTCCAGGGCCCCAAACACACTTTTCAAGTGAGACAGCGATTTATGTGTACTACCACCAATGTAGTTTACTGTATTCATTGCTCATGATGTGGTCTCCTCTACACTGGGGAGACCAAACGCAGATTGGGTGACCGATTTGCCGAACACCTCTGTTCTGTCTGCAAGCACAACCCTGAGCTTCCGCTTTCTTGCCACTTCAACTCTGCCTCCCACTCGCACTCTGACCTCTCCATCCATGGTCTCCTACGCTGTTCCAATGAACCACAGCGCAAGCTCTCTGGCCTCAATATTGATTTCAATAATTTCAGACTATAAAAGCTCCCCTTCCCGCTCCTCCTCTTCTGTGACCATTACCGCATCATCTGGGTCCCAGACACACCTTTTCTCTCTCTGTCTGCCTATTTTGTTGCAAATTTCTCCCCTTTGTTTTGGATTGTTAACACCTCTTTAACCCATTATCCCCTGTCCTCTACCCCATTTTCTCCTTTGCCTTGCCCTGGCTCCCCACTCACTGTTAGTTCTTAAAAGTCTATTTCCCAACATGCTGACGAAGGGTTGTGGACCTGACACATTGACTCACTTTCCTTTCTCCATAGATACTGCCTGATCTGCTGAGTTTTCCCAACTCTCTCTGTTTTTGTTTCAGATTCCAGCATCTGCAGTATTTTGTGTTTTGTTCATGTACTTCACCCTACCTGCTGATCCGCTGCTGTTGGTCCCTTCTTCACTAGCCTGTAGTGTGTTTACAACAATATATACCAAACCATAAATCAACACTGGTCTTGTATCTAAAACAACAGAAGTTACAAAACAAACTAATAGTTGTTTGAACATCACCAGTTAATAAATCCTTGTATTTGAAAGCAGCTTATCACGTCCTTGAGACGTCTCAAAGCGCTTCACAGGATATCCCGGAAAAATTTGATTGACTGTATATTTTGTGGGCGAATAAGTTACAATTAAGAATTTTACAAGGGTGATGTCAATTTTATATCTTCTATATATCTATATCTTCTGTACTAATAAAACGGCAATGCTTGTCTGTCTGTCTGCAGTTCAAGAAGGATCTCGATAACATAGAGGTTATCGGAAAGGTGTTGCATGTGGGAGTGACATAAGCATATTTGTTTTCCATCCTATCGTTCCTGAGTTATGACTTAAAATGTATTTCAGTTTTGGTTTTTCACTACAGTTACACCTGGTTGCCGCTAAGTCAAAGCGGTGCTGTGGTATCGTGCAGTTACACCTAGTGGCTGCGCCGGCTGACCATGGCGCTGTTGCATCACAAAGCACGCACATAGCCAAGCAGCAGCAGGAACAAAATAAAGAACACAGACGAAGCTAAACCGTGGCAACAACAACAACAAAATTACATTTTTAAAGCACCTTTCACGCGGGAGGACATCCTATTGATTATAAATTATACATTTATATTTATTATTATAAAGATGCCTGAGCGAAAATCAAACCTTTCAAGGATAAGTAATTGTGTCTGTCTGTGTCTCAATCTACATTCCTTATTGGATCCTTTGGTTGCAAGCAAAGCTGCAACAGGTACAGCTGGTATCATATAAAAATGCCCCTACGGGATTTTGTACGGTTTTTAAGACTGGTTCATTTTTTTACTCTCCAAATTCTGTCATTGGTCTTGTTCTTATTTTACCTCCTTCTCATACCAATGCTACACAAGGTTCTGTCCTTGACTGGTTCAGGTCCTACCTTTCACAACGCCTCCACTTCATCGTAGTAAACGGTTTCTCCTCCAGCCCCCACACCGTCTCGTGCGGTGTTCCTCAGGGCTCTGTCCTCGGTCACCTCCTCTTCACCCTCTACATACTCCCCCTTGGTGACGTCATCAACAGACATGGTGTAAATTTCCACATATATGCGGATGACACCCAACTCTATCTCTCTGCCTCCACCCTGAACTCCAGGACTACTGAGGTCCTGACCGACTGCCTGTACGACATCAAGTCCTGGATGAGGGACAACTTTCTCCAACTCAACGTCAGCAAGACTGAGGCCCTCCTGATTGGCTCGCGCCAGCGCCTCCGCACTTCGGGCACTGGCAGCATCAGCCTCCAGGGCTGCACACTCAACCTCACTAAGCCAGTCAGGAACCTGGGTGTCTTGTTCGACTCTGAACTGTCCTTTCTCCCACATATCCGTGCCATGTCCGGCACTGCCTACCACCAACTCCGTAACATTGCTAGACTCCGCCATTGCCTCACCCCTCAGGCTTCCGAAACCCTCACCCACGCATTCATCACCTCAAGGCTTGATTACAGGAACTCCCTCCTCATCAGCCTTCCCAATTCTTCCCTTCACAAGCTGCAGATCATCCAAAACTCTGCAGTTCGTGTACTCTTACACACCAGTCTCCGTGGCCCCATCACTCCCACCTTCACCCGACTCCACTGGCTCCCCATCCCCCAGAGGATTGAGTTCAAGATCCTTGTCCTTACTTTCAAGCCCCCTCCTACCTCTCTGACCTGCTGACTCTCTACCAACCTGCCCACTCCCTCCGTTCAGTGGGCTCCGGTCTGCTCCATGTCTCCCGCCCTACCATCGGTGGCCGGGCTTTCAGCCTCTCTGCCCCCATACTCTGGAACTCCATTCTACGTTCCCTTCGCCTCGCTTCCTCCCTTGCCTCCTTCAAGGCTGGTCTCAAGACCCTTCTTTTCGATCGTGCCTTTGGTCACCCTCTCCCCCCCCACCTCTCTGCCTTCCCTCACCCCTACACCACCCCTCCCCCATGCTCAGGCCCGATATCTGACTGTTCAACGCTTTGGGACATCCTCCCGACGTGAAAGGCGCTCTATAAATGTAATTTTGTTGTTGTTGTTGTACTTGTTTGCAGTGACCTGCCACTTGCTATTGTCACTTGGCCCATTACGTAGTGATAAAGCATGGCTATGCCACCTTTTGGGGCTAAAATGCCTGTCAAGCAATTCCAGTAAATTTGGACTCCATTTCCTCCATTTGTCTCAAAAAAGGGAAACATCTAATAGCTGTGGTCTCTGCATGTAGTTCCTTCAATTATAACTAGACTTATATGTTGATACCTTTGTAATCAATACCGTTTTCCTGACGACAATAACATAATCATCTTGTCTTCTCCTTTAGCCTCTATGTACTCTGAACACCACAGCAATTCCTCAGACATCAGAAGTCTCATGGCAGAGCCTGATTATTTTGATAACAACCCTGATCTTATAAGGCCCAAGAAGCTCCTTAATCCAGTGAAGTTGTCCAGAAGTCATCAAGAGCTCCACAGAGAACTACTCATGAACCACAAGCGGTGAGGAAATGTCTTGATTTATCTGCTGACCTTGGTCTAGTCCATATGAAAACCTTCCAATAATTTATCCTGGTCTAAAACACACTGTTGACATCTATTGTCATCGATGTAGCAAGACATAGGTTTGCAAAGTCACTTAAATGCCAAAAGTTATTTTGCAAGACGGACATTTCTGTTTCTAAATTCTTTGAGATTAGCTTGTAAAATGCAAATTGCGTCCAATCTTTGAGTCAAATGCGTTCAGTGAGTTTACAAAGCTAATCATCTTTATTATCTTTATTTAAGTGCATTATTTAATAATAATCCTTACATTTGATTACGCAAACTCCCTGCTTGTTGGTCTTCCTAACTCCTCCCTCCACAGGCTACAGACTATTCACAACTCTGCAGCCCATGTCCTCTCCCACACCAGGCACTGCAATCCTATCATACCCATCCTCGCCCGACTCCACTGGCTCCCCATCACTCAGAGGATACAATTCAAGATCCTGGTCCTCACCTTCAAGGCCCTCCACGGCCTTGGTCCTCCCTCCCTCTGAGACCTCCTCATCCTGTACCAACCTGTCCTCACCCTCCACTCAGCGGGCTCCGGCCTGCTTCATGTCCCTCACGCCTTGCGAGCCCCACCATTGGCGGTTGGGCTTTCAGCCTCTTTGCCCTCCACCTTGCCCACTCACATGCCTCCTTCAAGACTCCTCTCAAGACCGTCCTCTTTGACCGTTCCTTCGGTCACCCTCCTATCTCTACCCTCCCCACTCTCCACCCCTCCTCATCCCAACCATCATTTGGGTTCAGATCCCTGAATGTCCAGCGCCTTGGGACCTCCTCCTGACGATTGTGATTGTTGATGTCTCATTTCTTCACATCTCAAACTTTACCATCCACCTGAACAAGCAAACGAGATCTCAGTTTGTCTTATCCGAAGGACGGCACCATCCAACAATGAAACAGACACCCAGCACTGCCTGGAGTGTCAGCTTAAACTGTGAGCTCAAAATCCCAACATGTGGCTTGAACCTACAACCTTCTGACAACAGTGAAAGAGAAGCTAAAGGAGCAATGGATGGATCACGTATTAGATAAAAGACCTTCTTGTACATCTTTGACTGCCAATTTAGCTAGAGTTTAAAACCATAGTGGGATTGAGATCAGGCTGGAGAGGTAAATTTACCCTGAAGGAAAGTATATTATCCTGTGATTAGAATAACTGTGCCTCGCTTTGAACATCAGCTTTGTTCTAACTTGTTGAAATATGTATGAGTAAACGTTTTAGCTTCTGTAGGCATGTACCTCTATCAGTTTAGGAATGCAAATATACTTGAGGAAGAAATAGAGCAACTTGCTTCACAAATCAGTTTGTTTCCTTTTGTTATCAGACTCTTGAATTTATGTTAACGCTCGACTTGCCAGTGAGTGTTTTTTCCTGAATGGTGAGGTGACACCTTGTTTGGGGACTTTTAAGATTTTAACAATGTACCATTGATCTAACTCAGTGTGATTCAACTGGCGGCCCAAGGGCCGCATCCGGCCTGGCAGGTGATTTTGTCCTGTCCAAGACCATTTCCAACATTCCAACTTCCGTTCCTTCTCTCCCTGGTGAACGTCCTCCCAGGGTAGCGGCAGGAGCCAGCAGTTGGGAGTATGCAGCGTGGAGAGTGGAAATAATACCATTCGTTACTGCAGTCTGTCAGAAAGGCAAACCCTACCAACCGCAACTTGAGCAGACAGCCCAGCAGCGTGAGGAGGGAACTGAGTGAGGTGGAACAGAGTGAGAATTCTGTTAAATAATTTGATGAGAGTAATTCGGATAAACGAGTAAACCTGAGAAAGCCAGCGGATTTCAGAAAGGATCAAAACCAATAGGGTAGTGATAATGGGGGACTTTAATTATCCTAACATAGACTGGCAAAATAACAGTGTAAAGGGCAAGGAGGGGAAGAATTCCTGGAAATGTGTGCAGGATAACTTTCTGGATCTGTATGATTTCAGCCCAACAAGGAAGGAAGCTGTGCTGGATCTCGTTCTGGGGAATGAAGCGGGGCAAGTGGAGTAGTTTTCAGTAGGAGAGCATCTGAACAACAGTGATCACAAAATCATTAGGTTTAGAGTACTTATGCAAAGGGTCAAGAGCAATCAAAGGTGAAGATACTCAACTGGAAGAGGCTAATTTCAGTGAGTTTAAAAAAGGGACCGAGCCAAGGTGGACTGGAAGGAAAAATTGGCAGGTGAAACAGCTAACGAGCAATGGGAAGCCTTCAAGGAGGAGATTGTTCGGGGTCAGAACAAATACATTCCCACGAAAGGGAAAGGTAGGGCATTCAAACCTCAATGGATGATAAAGGACATTGGGTTTAAAATAAAACAGAAAAAGGCTTATGAAAAATGTCAAGTCCAAAATACAGAAGATAATCAAGTAGAATATAGAAAGTACAGATGATAACTGAAAAAAGAGATAAGAGGGGCAAAGAGATTGTATGAGAAAAGATTAGCGGGTAACATAAAATGAAACCCTAAAGTATTTTATAAGCATATAAATAGTAAAAGGTTAGTCAAAGGTCGAGTGGGTCCAATTAGGAAATCTTATGGAGGCAGATGTACTGAATGAGTACTTTGCATCTGTCTTCACAAAAGAAGAGGATGCAGCCAACACCACAGTATTGGAGGAGCGGGTAGAGAAATTGGATAAGATGAGAATGACCGAGAGGAGGTACTAAAAAGGTTGTCAGTGCTCAAGTTAGATAAGTCACCTGGTCCAGACGGGATGCTCGTAGGTTACTGTGGGAAGTAAGGGTGGAAAAAACGCATGCTCTGGCCACATCTTTCAATCCTCCTTGGAAATCGGGGTGGTGCCAGAGGACTGCAGGGTTGCAAATGTTACTCCCCTGTACAAAAAGGGGCAGAAGGATAAACTACAGGCCAGTCAGCCTAACGTTAGTAGTGGGGAAACTTCTAGAGACTATAATCCTGGACAAAATAAAATTTCACTAAGGAAAATATGGGTTAATAAAGGACAGCCAACCGAGACAGCCAATTTGTTAAAAGCAAATCATGTCTAGCAAACCTGAGAGTTTTTTGATGAAATAACGGAGAGGGTGGATGAAGGTAGTGCAGTTGATGCAGTTTCTGGAAAAAAATCTCCCCACCACCTCCCTCTCGGCTGCCTTGGAATCATCTGAACTCCTTCCCCTCTGGGCTTCCTCCCACAATGCCCTAATCTCCTCAGTCACTCTTCTCCACAGCTCCCTCTCCTCCACTCTCGATTCCCTCGCTCCCCTCTCTTCCCAAACCGAATCCTATTCATGCAAATCACCTTGGTACACCAGCCACCTCCCCTCCCTTATAGCCCAGGCATGTTCTGCTGAGCTCACCTGGCTTATATCAAACCTAACTGTCCATCGGCAGATCTGGCTGGACCATGTCAAATCCTACTGCTCTGCTCTCGCCTCCACTACATCGTCGTTCTATTCCAAGACAATCTTGGAGACTAAGGACAACCCCAGGCTCCTCTTCTCCATCACAGCTCCTCCGCCCACCCTCTCACTCCTCGCCCATCCTCACCTCAAATGCCAACTGCGAGGAGATGCTGGATTTCTTCGAATCCAAAGTCAAGGGAATCCGCTCAGCTGCCTCTGCCACTGCATCTGCTACACCTGGACAGGGCTGGGCCCCCATCTCCTCCTCCCACCCCAGCCCCTACCCACCCTTCCCTCCACACCTTTGAACCTGTCTCCCCCTCCTCTCTCATCACCACCATAACCCGCATGAACCACCACCTGCTCCCTCGAACCCATCCCTACCCCTCTCCTTACCTCCAGCTCCACCTCCTTGCCCCTCTACTCAACCTCTCTCTGTCCTCTGGTACTGTTCCCACCCCATTAAAGACCACTGTCATCACTCCTATCCTTAACCTTGGGGTCTTGTTTAATAATAATAATAATAATCCATGCATTTGATATAGCGCTTTTTACGTCTTCACGGAATAGACTGTAAAATGAATTGACTGTACATTTGTATATTTGTGGGCGAACGCGGCAGCCAATTGCGCACAGCAGTGTCCCACAAACAGTCATGGATTGAAAATGACCAATCTATTATCGTTTTGTTTTTTGGAGGGATTATTATTAGGCGTGTGGAGTAAGGAAACTTGCCCAAGGTTTCGTCCTGTTTGACCCTCAACAATACTTTCTACCCCACATCTGTCCCATGATCCGCTCTGCCTTCCCTCACCTCCACAACGTCGCCCGGCTCCGCCACTGTCTCACACCGCAGGCCGCCAAAACCCTCATACATGCTTTCATTACATCGAGGCTTGACTATGCAAACTCACTGCTTGTCGGCCTCCCCAACTCCTCCCTCCACAGGCTGCAGATCATCCAGAACTCTGCAGCCCGTGTCCTCTCCTGCACTAGGCTCCGTGACCCTATCACCCCCATCCTTGCCCAATTCCATTGGCTTCCCATCACACAGAGGATACAGTTCAAGATCCTGGTCCTCACCTTCAAAGCCCTCCACGGTCTTGCTCCCCCCTACCTCTCCGACCTCCTAACTCTCTACCATTCTGTTTGCTCCCTCCGCTCAGTGGGCTCCGGCCTGCTTCACGTCCCCCACCTTGCTCGTCCCACTATTGGCGGGCGGGCCTTCCGCCACTCTGCACCCACCGTCTAGAACTCCATCCCGCAGTCCCTCCGTCTCGCCCCTTCTCTCGTCACCTTCAAACCCATCCCAAGACCCCCCTGCCCTCCATCCTCCCCCACCCCTACTTCCAGCTCGAATCCGTAACTCTGTCTGTCCAGTGCCTTGGGACGTCCTCCCGACATGAAAGGTGCTTTACAAATGTAATTTTGTTGTTGCTGTAGTTTATATGGATTTTCAAAAGGCGTTTGATAAAATGCCACATAAGAGACTTGTAAGCAAAATAGAAGCCCACGGTATTAAAGGGACAGTGGCAGCGGATACAGAACTGGCTGGGAGACAGAAGGCAGAGAGTGGTGGTGAACGGTTGTTTTTCTGACTGGAGGGAAGTGTGCAGTGGTGTCCCCCAGGGTCAGTGTTGGGACCACTGCTATTTTTAATCTATATAACTGACCTGGACTTGGGTATAGGGAGTGCAATTTCCAAGTTTGCAGATGCTACTAAGCTAGGAAAAGTAGTAAACACTGAGGGGAATAGTAACAGACTGCAAGGGGACAGACTGGTATAATGGGCAGACACGTGGCAGATCAAGTTTAATGTGGAGAAATGCGAAGTGATGCATTTTGAGAGGAAGAATGAGGAGAGGCAATAGAAGCTGATGGTACGATCTTAAAGGGGGTGAAGGAACAGAGAGACCTGGGGGTCATATAAGTAAATCATTGAAGGTAGACAAAGCTGTTAAAAAAGCATATAGGATACTAGGCTTTATAAATAAGGGCACAGAATACAAAAGTCAGGAAGTTATGATGAACCTTTATAAAACACTGGTTAGGCCTCAGCTGGAGTACTGCGTTCAGTTCTGGGCACCACACTTTAGGAAGGATGTCAAGGCATTGGAGAGGGAACAAAGGAGATAATAATAATAATCCTTGCATTTGATATAGCACTTTTCACATCTTCTAGACGTCTCAAGGCACTTCACAGAATATGCTGTAAAGTGAATTGACTGTATATTTGTGGGCAAAACGCAGCAGCCAATTGCGCACAGCAATGTCCCACAAACAGTCTTAGATTGAAAATGACCAATTTATTATTGGTTTTGGTTTTTGAAGGGATTATTATTAGGCGTGTGGAGTAAGGAAACTTGCCCAAGGTTTTGCCCTGCTTGGAATTGAACCCAGGTGTCTCACTTGCAAGGCGAGTGCTCTAACCACTGAGATTTTCCAGGATGGTTCCAGAAATGAGGGACTTCAATTATCAATTATGGTGGAGTCCTGTAGCTCAGTGGTTAGAGCACTCGCTTTGCAAGCGAGAGACCTGAGTTCAATTCCAGGCAGAGGGCGAAACCTTGGGCAAGTTTCCTTACTCCACACAGAGCCTAATAATAATCCCTCCAAAACCAAAAACAATAATAAATTGGTCATTTTCAATCTACGACTGTTTGTGGGACATTGCTGTGCGCAATTGGCTGCCGCGTTCGCCCACAAATATACAGTCAATTCACTTTACAGTGTATTCTGTGAAGCGCTTTGGGACGTCCTCCCGACGTGAAAAGCGCTATATCAAATGCAAGGATTATTATTATTATCAGGAGAGGCTAGAGAAGCTAGGATTATTCTCCTTGGAACAGAGAAGGTTAAAAAGAGACTTCATAGAAGTTTTCAAAATTATGAGGGTATTCAATAGGGTGAACAAGGAGAAACTATGACCACTGGCGGGTGGATCGGTAAACCAAGGGCACCGATTTAAAATAGTTGTTAAAAGAAACAGAAGGGTAGGTGAGGAGAAAATTTGTTACACTGCAAGTTGTTCAGATCTGGAATGCATTCCCTGAAAGTGTGATGGAAGCCGATAACAACTTATCTTTTAAGAAAGAAGTAGATAATTGTTTGGGGAGGACAAGTTTGCAGCGCTAGAGAGCGGGAGAGTGGGATTGAATTGGATAGTTCTTTTCAAAGAGCTGGCACAGACACGATGGGCCAAATTCTATGTTTTTGTGATCCTTAGCCGGTTGCTGCCTCTGCAGATAGTGATAGTGGGAGAGAGAGGGATGGAGAGGGGGTAAGGGAGGAGAGAGAGAGGTGGTGAGAGAATTCTAACTAGTACCAGCAACTCTTTTTTTGGGGGGGTGATTTCCTCACACCATTAGGGCAATGTATTTTATGGCCCAGAAGAAAATTGTAATCCTGAAAACCCTATCCCAGATGGAAGTCAAGGTTCATGTTGAATAGGGTAATGTTCAAGCTCAAACCTGAGTCTATCCACCAGTGAAGAGGACAAGTGTAAATCACAAGTGCTGTGTAAATCATACTGAATTAACCTAAGATCTCCTTACGTTCTCTGTGAAGTGACTCTAGGCAGATGATGTTAGCCAAAGTTAAATCCTCCTACTTGCAGTGGAATCTCCTTTTCCCTGAAGCTTCCCGGTTGGAGTTGGACTGCCATGTCTGTGTTGTTGCATATTGCCTTAAGGCTAAATTGGCAATTTGACATTGACCGATGAGAAGCAAGTGGGAAGCATAACAGGATTCTGGGAAAGAGAGTTGAAGTGTATGGTTGAAATAAGGGAGCTATTGAATTTAAACTGTGTTGTGGATTGACAAATAATACATATGTAACTGTAACAGAATACATCAATCTGAAGCTCTGCTTATTCTAACATTAATCATGAGTAATTACTGGATTGTTTGTGGCTCCATATTATTATGTCCTGTGACTTATTATTCCCTATCCCTCTAACCAGCCAGCTTATCTATGATTGTATTTGCTTGCAGAGGCCTGACCACTGACAACAAGCCAGAGCTGCAACGAGTGCTGGAATACAGAAGAAGAGATCAGTTGATTCGGCAGAAAAAGGAAGAAGAGGAGGCACAAAGAATGAAGTCTCCCTTTGAACTTCAGCTCCAGAAAAGGCAACAAAGACTAGAGCAGGTTTGATCTGGACAGTGCTTTAGAATCACACTCCTCTTTGTAGCCTTTTGTTGGTATCTTTTTTCTCACTGAATTTATAAATTACCCCAAATTCTGAATGATCTTAATAATACCATAATAATCATTCTTGCATTTGAGATAGAGCCAACAACAACAACTTGCACAGGATTTAATACCTGTAGGAGAGGAGGGAGAAAGAGGGAAAAAATAAACACCATTTATTTTCTTCAGATATTATACAATTACCATGGTAATAATTACCATGTCACAGCATACTACGGTGTAAATAGCTCCTTTTCAAACCTGCTATCAAACATAAAATGACAAGAAGCTTGAAGATGACAGAATAGGTTTGACTTAAATCAGTAGTCTCTGATTGGTTTTTGAGCAATTTCTATGCCAGTTGTATCTTCTAGCATGTACAAGAACCACATCCTATAGTTCAGTTATAGCATACAATGGACAAAGCCTCTGCAATATGTCTGTAAAACATTTTCGTATAATTGTTTTCTTTCAGATTGAAAGAGAGCAGGAGAGAATAGGGGAGAAACAAGAGAATGCTCCTGAATTCATTAAAGTCAAAGAGAACTTGAGACGAACATCCACATTCAGCATGGAAGAGATGTTCGGGTAATTTGGAGGCTGCCTGGCTTGGCTACATTTGAATGGTTGACTCTGCTCAGCACCACTTCCACTTGGACTGATTTGCTAAGCCATCGTGAATAGCGTTCATTTAACAATCTTGTCTTATTTGAGATAATGACGATATGCGAAGTGTTCCCTCCACAGTGATTGGATAGAATGGCCAGTCTTTCCAGTGATAAAGAATGTTTGTTGTACAGACACTCACTGAACCTTAGATGAAGGTTGTACTTAACTTGGTGAAAATATTTTTTAAAACAAAGTGTTACTTTACAGTAAAGATGCTGTATAAAGGCAGATATTGAATCCAATGTGAATCTGAATGGAATTGGAATGCGATTTACTAACATGAGAGAAAGTGACCTGTCAACACACTACATTCTTCACCACGTGCTGAATCCTATGTTGTGGACTGCACTTGAGCAAATTCTATTCTTTCAAACATTGTGCGTGACAATAATGATGATAGTAATGATGCACATAGACAGTGTTGCATGTTAAGAGTTTTGTGCAATGGGTCTTCAGTGCTGCAGTAGTGTTGTTTCGCCAGGCAGCGAGATCCAACAAATGTTCCCTGGGACAGCAATGGGAGGGTGAGGATTGTCTTTGTCTTACCTTGTTGGCTGATTGCATTAAACTGAAACTGTAAGCCTCTTGTCGAATTGCAGTTTAGCCAAAACACTGGTATTGTTTGAATGTAAACATTCCTAATGGAAATTTGCATCATCATAAATTTTGTGTAGATATTGTAATATTTGTCTTAACATCCAGCCAAAAAAATGTGAGATAAATGGTAAAAGCTTGCACCTTACAGATTCATACAGATAGGAGTTAAGTTAACCAAAAGCTGTACAGGAATTGGAGCTATAGGCTAAAAGTCAATAATGTAATGCCTTGTAATTCCAGAACAGTATAACATAACTACATTGATTCACAACATAGATGCATAGGACGGGGCAATGTCAGATTCAAAAAAACTATGTCACTGACAGCGATGTAAAGAGATGTTGGGGAGAAATCAAACTTCTGATTTACCCCTTTTAAAAACTTGAGGAATGTTTTTTCTGACATTTTTTGATATAAATGTTTAACTTGCTCAAAACTACTGGATAAAATAGAATTGGTTCTGTAAATTCAGGATTGGAGGGTTAAATAGCAATATCGGTCACCATTTTTAAAATGTCCTGACTTTCACTGTAATACATGGTCTCACTTTCAGCACTGAAGCAACATGAGGATAGAGTCATCAGGTTTACTGTAAAGAAGTTACTAAGCAGAAGTTGTGAGTTTGAAAACATATATAAAGCATCACTTTTTAGCTCTGATCTCTTCATATTATGGATTCCCAGGGTGGGGATGGGGGTGGGATTGAAATGAAAGGTTACTCATCCTCAATTTGGCAGAGTTGTAAAGAAGTTTAGCTGAGAAACATTTTTTAAAAAGTGAATTTGTATTGTTTTGGTGGTAACAACTTTCTTTTTACTTTTTGCCGCTTTTGCCATTCAACCTTTTTGCCATTGCTATCTCTTATGTTTTGGCATTTTTGCAAGTTGAACGGGTATTGACTGTTGGGTAAGTTATACCTATCACATCGCTGGAGTAAACAAAGTTACATATTACTGACGCCTTTCAAAGCACTCTTCCTGAAATGGACTTTGAATTTCTTTGAAATTGTTGTTAATATTTCTGAGTGTAAAATGTACAGAATTCAGATACAGTCCATGAATTCTTCAGGCTATGGTTACTGAGTCTAATTATTAAAAAAAAGAAAGAGTTCATGTATTTGACTATACTGATGCCACCTATAGGTTTTTATCATTGTAACTTATAACTTTTAAATAAATATTATACATATTTTACATTCTGTGTTTAAATATTGTTTGGTGTACTTCAAATTTAATAATGGATATACAAATAATCCTTTGGGCAGCGTTTCATAGGGAATTGCTGCAAAGGAATCTCCACCACTGTTAAACATTCTTAGCCACTACCCTGCTTGGAGGGACTATATAAGTGCAACTTCTTGTTCTACAGATCATGCTGTAGTCAATTTTTGCAGATCAAAGCCCCACAAATAGCCAGAAAGTGAGTCGCCAATTTTCTCTGGAGGGGTTCTTTACCAGGAGAAACTCCCCTTTTTCAAAATGTTTCATGGATCGTTAACATCAACCTGAACAGACAGATTCTATTTTGGGGCTTGAGATTCCTGGATATTGCTACAATCCACATCTGCTTTGACTTGAAAGCTCAACACATTACTTTCCTGATTTGTGCATTGAAAATGAATTTGAAAGAATTGATCAATGCACGATACAACAACTTGCGTTTGTATAGAGCCCTTCACGTGGGGAAGCGTCTCAGAGTGCTTAAAGTATGTAGTGGTAAACAATTTACAAATTGCCCATTTGGAAGTTCTACCTGCCCACATAATTTCTCCCAAAACATAATAATTTTTTAAAATTTGGTCACTCAAACCATGACGTTATGTGGGATACGGCTGTGTGCAATTGGCTGCCGTGTTTCACCCACAATCAATTCACTTTACGGTATATTCTGGAAAGCTCTTTGAGACGTCTTGAAGACGTGATAAGGCGCTATATCAAATGCAAGGATTATTATTATTATGTAGCACATTGACATGACGATGTGGAAATTTCCAAAATGTTTTGGATGAAGTTTTTCTTCAATGGGAGAGAGTTTTGTTTACACACATGTGGTGTGCTTTTCTATTAACTGGAAATTTTTGCACAGAATCTCTTCGGTGGAATGTTTTCTTTAATGGGAGAAATACTCTGTTTGCACACCTGACATTTGCAAAACCCATTTGTCAAGTTGTTCCAAACAAAAGGGAAAGTCAAAATCACCTTTGGCGCAGAAGTAAATTGTTAGCTTTTTCAAAATGCATCAGAAAAATAGTTTTCTATGTATATCTAATAAAGAATGTTATTTAAAAGTCTCTAGTTCCAATTTGTACATTGGAGTTTTTAACACACAATTTTCTTAATCCGAAGTATTGTTCTTTGTTGAAATTTATTTTCTATTGCCAATTTTCTCCTCTAATTGTTTCCTCCACGGTGTTTCACATATTTTGCTGTGCATTGGCTGATGCATTTTGCCCACAAAGTGTAGTCAATTCATTTTACAGTATATCCTGTGAAGCACTTTAAGCACCTCAAAGACGTGATATGGAGCTATATCAAATACAAGGATTATTATTTAGCACTTGTCCATTTTTTTCTTGGCCAGGTGTCTGACACAGGGAGAAACCTATCACCATATTTAAGGGTCTCAGAACCAAACTACTGAGAGCTCCACTTAAGTATGTTTTTTAGTATGGAGTGTGCAATTGCTGCTCAGAATGTCACACCCTACTTACATCATTCCAGAGAATTTAGGTGCAGGTTGGCAAAAGCTAAGGTTTGTGGATGCCAGAGAGTTCATTGGGGAGTACTTCAGGAGTTTAACCAGCTAAAATCATACAGTTTTCGGTTAGGAACACGGGCAAGCTTCTCTCTTGCAGGTTTATCAAGAGCCAAGAGGGAAGAATCCCAGCCCCCAGTGACAGGTCCGGTCCTCCAAGTTCAGCCGATTAGCGAGGCTGGCTGGTACATCATCAACAATGCCCTGGAGCACCGTGAGAGAGCCTCAGAGGATCAACTCAATTCTAATCTTAAATTGCCAGGGGAATAGAAGATTTTGGAACTAACTCAGCCCCAAAATAACAACAACAACAAAATTACATTTAGAGAGCGCCTTTCACGTCGGGAGGATGTCCCAAAGCGCTGAACAGTCAGGTGTCGGGGCCTGAGCATGGGGGAGGAGGGGGGTGTAGGGGTGAGGGAAGGCAAAGAGGTGGGAGGGAGACCAAAAGCACGGTCGAAGAGAAAGGTCTTGAGACCGACTTGAAGGAGGCAATAAGTTGCTTACTTCCCTTCCAAGAAAAATCATCACTCGTTCGTCACAAAACATAAGCACAGGTTTGAGCTCTTATTAGATAACTAGCAGGTACCAGAAAGTCCTCAAATGGTGAGCTGTACAAGTCAGGGTGAAATGCATGGTAGTATTTCTACCATCCTCATGACTACATTCCAGACATACAGCCTTAACCATTGAATGATGGTTTCACCAGAAAGAATCTCTTCCAAATATGACGTGCTGATTGGAAAAACAGGTATCTATGACAAAACTTTGCATTCATCTATTTTGAATCTTAAAATGTGATCTCACTATTCATCAGAACATTTAGTTCAGTGAAACCTGTTCCACTCGCACCAGAGATGGGAGCTTGGAGTAAATAACTATGTCCCATTTCCAAATGGGGCTTTACCTTGACCAACCAAACAAATGTGGAGCCGTGCTATTAGTTTCAAATCAACACTTCACTTAGGAAAACTCCACCCATGATGTGTTTATTTTGGCAGAAAAATGATTATTTCCACACCATAAAGTTTCCAGTCTAAGGCTCTATAAGAGTCCTGACTTTGAACTGCAACCACACAACAGTTCAAAACTAAGATGAAGCTCATTCTGTCATTCGGTGTTCTCCTTTTGTCAGCATTGATGCTGACTGGCTGCAATTGCCAGGACGGTAAGACTATGAATGTTATTTATCGTTGAATCTTTGATGATCAGGCCTTAGAGTAGCTATATAAATCTCTCTGTGTATTTCCACTTTATATTTTAAACCCACCTAAAAACCTACGTTTTGAACCACGCTTATAGTTATCTGCCGCCTCCCTATTCTCTCTCGCTCGGTGTCCAACTCCTTTCTGTGAAACTCCAAACATTTTATCCTGGTAAAAGGCATTCTATAAGTACAAGTTTCTGTGGTTTTCTCCGTCCATCAATAAATATCCTGTGGCCTTGCCTAGCTTCGATTGAGAAATCAACAGCTTCTGAATTTCTGCAAAGTGAAGATAAGGAACCACTGACTCTGCATGAGGAATGCTTTGTTGAAGGATGTGTCTATGAAGAGGTTTTAGAACTCTATGGATCTCGTGAGAGAACCGTAAGTATATGCTTCAAATTGAATTCCTTTATCCAGTTAGCTATGTGACTGGCACATGTAGAAACCGTACCTAAAAGTATCCAAACCAGAGAGTTCCACATCAGCCTGCCACTTATACATGGGAATGTCCTTGTGTCAGTAATGTGCACTCTCTTCCTAGAGGGAGAGATCCTGCTTACCTAATTATGGAAAGTATTAACAAGAGCCAAATCTTGAGGACCTCAAGAGTGTACATTGAGGTACCTTTGATGTTTAACCAGCTAAAACCACATAGTTTTCCATTAAAGGCACTGTCTGACAAGCTTCCCACTGTTTTTCCAGGTAGAACCAACCTGCCTATTAGGTTTAACAGTTAGTGGAAGAATTTCTGCTCCTAGTGAAGTCCTGCCAATGAGGCAGTGTGGCTGGTCTGTCATCAGCAGTGTCCTGGATTACCATGGACCCACCTGGCTCAGGAACTGGACTGCACTAGAGGGTTGACGCGATTCCAACATTCAGTTGCCAAGCAGATCACCTTGGAGCCAGACCAAGCCAGACCCTGCTTACCTCGCCCTAAGGAGGAATTCCCCTGTCTTTCTATGCAAGGATTATTATTGTTATTATTAAACTAGTTAGATATCTCATTCTAAAAATAAAAGGTACAACATAAACCATCGCAATAAATGATCTGTAATTTTAATCAAATTTACTTTAAAAAATGTTTTTAAAAAACTCTGGGACTCTACCCTGCATGGAGGGCACTATATAAATGCGAGTTGTTGTTGTTGATTGGGTTCATTTTGATCAATCTTATACTGAACATTCTTCAACTACTTAATTTGCCCATTCCTATTCAATATTTTCACAGGATGAATTCTGGTGTGGTCAAAGAGCTTAGTGATGGTCTTGCAAGAACGATTTCCGTCAGGTATAAAAAATCTTTTTAACTATTTTAACATTTCCAGTTTGAAAGTTATGAAATTTTACTCATTCTCAGCCTTGCCTTTCTTTTTAAGGTTTCACTTTTAATATTCAATGTTTTGTCTTCAAACTGCTTCACTGTTTTTTTTCTTTCGTAAAAGGTTATTTGACTTCAACAGGAATAAACACAAGTGTCAGACAGCAATTACCGGGTGATATGAACCCTACCAGTGAACTACACCAGAAGAGTTAGTTATCTGCAATAAATCATGTGTTCTACAGACATACTGGCTTGGATTTATGTGATGGTTCTTGTAAAGTGTGGTAAAAAACACACACCAATAAAGTAGTTTCAAAATGCACTTTGTTAGTGATTTCTGCACAATATCCAAAATGAAAGCGCAAACTTTAGATCTCATGAGATTACAAGAAAGGAAGCCCTTTGATTTTGAGCAGAGAACCCAACAGAGTGAGCTGGGAAAGGAGTGAGGTAGCAACAGAATGAGACTTTGTGAAAGAATTTGGTGAGAGCGGGAATTCGGTCAGAAGGGGAAGGAGGTGCTTATATAAAAATAAGTGGAAAAATAGAAATAGGAATCATTAGGAATTAATAACAACAACAACAAACTTACATTTGTGTAGTGCCTTTCATGTCGGGAGGATGTCCCGAGGCGCTGGACAGTCAGAGTTTTGGATCGGTGCTGGGGGTTGGGATTGGGGAGGTTGGACGGCTGGGGGGGAAGCAGGGAGATCGAAAGCCAGTCAAAGAGGAGGTTCTTGAGATGGGTCTTGAAGGAGGCAAGGGAAGGGGCAAGGTGGAGGGACTGCGGGATGGAGTTCCAGAGGGTGGGGAAATGGAGGGAAACGTGAAGCAGGCCAGAGCCTGCTGAGCGGAGGGTGCGAGCAGGATGGTGGGGGGTTAGGAGGTTGCAGAGGTGGGGAGGAGGGGGGCAAAGACTATGGAGGGTTTTGAAGTTGAGGACCAGAATCTTGAACTGTATCCTCAGTGTGATGGGAAGCCAGTGGGGTCGGGCGAAGATGGGGGTCATAGGATCACGGAACCTGGTGCAGGAGAGGACATGGGCTGCAGAGTTCTGGATGATCTGCAGCTTATGGAGGGAGGAGTTGGGGAGGCCGACAAGCAATGAGTTTGCATAGTCAAGCCTTAATGTAATGAAAGCATGTATGAGGGTTTCGGCGTCCTGCGGTGTGAGACCGTGGCGGAGTCGGGCAATGTTGCGGAGGTGGGGGAAGGCAGAGCAGGTCACGGCGCAGATGTGGGGTAGAAAGGGCAGTTGTGTGTCAAACAAGACGCTAAGTTTCTGGACTGGCTTAGCTAGGTGGAGTGTGCAACCGTGGATGGTGATGCTGTCAGCGCCTGAGGTAGGAGGCACTGATGGAAGCCAATCATTAGAGCCTCGGTCTTGTTGACGTTCAATAAGAAGCAGGTGAGAAAACCTAACCAGCTCTGTTTAAAGTTAAACAATAACAACAACAAGATTCCATTTATAGAGCGCCTTTCACGTCGGGGGGACGTCCCAAGGAGCTGTACAGTTGGGTCAGGACCCGAGCAGGAGGGAAATGGTCAGAGTGAGGGGAGGGAAGGGAGGGAGCGAGGAGGGGTTAGAGAGTCAAGAGGGGAGCTGAAGGCACGGTCAAAGAAAAAGGTCTTGAGACCGGCCTTCAAGGAGGAAAGGGAGGAGGCAAGGCAAAGGCACTGGGGAATGGAGTTCCAGAGCCTAGGGGCTGAGAGGCTGAAGGCCCGGCCACAGATGGTAGGGCGGTTGGGGCCGGGGATGTGGAACAGACCGGAGCCAGAGGAACGGAGGGTACGGGCAAGTAAGTAGGGGGATAGAAGGTCGGAGAGGTAGGAGGGAGCAAAGCCGTGAATGGCCTTGTAGGTGAGGATGAGGATCTTGAATTCGATCCTCTGGGGGATGGGGAGCCAGTGGAGGCGAGCGAGGGTGGGAGTGATGTGGTCCCGAAGCCTGGAGCGGGACAGTACACGAGCTGCAGAGTTCTGAATGACCTGCATTGTGGAGGGAGGTGCCGGGAAGGCCGGCGAGGAGAGAGTTCCCATAGTCCAGCCTTGAGGTGATAAAGGCGTGGACCAGAGTTTCAGCAGCGTGAGGGGTGAGGTAGTGCCGTAGTCTGGCGACATTCCGGAGGTGATGGAAGGCGGTGCCAGTTGTGGAGCGGATATGAGGGAGAAAGGACAGCTCAGGGTCGAACAGAACACCAAGGTTCCTGACTGGCTTTGAGAGGTGGAGAGTGCGGCCTTGGATGCTGATGCTGTCAGCGCCTGAGGTGCGGAGGCACTGACGTGAGCCAATCAGGGGGGCCTCAGTTTTACGCACGTTGAGCTGAAGAAAGTTGTCTCTCATCCAGGACTCGATGTCGGACAGGCAGGCTGTCAGGACATCGGTGGTCATGGAGTTGAGGAGGAAAGGAAGAGTTGGGTGTCATCCGCATACATGTGGAAGTTAACCCCATGTCTGCGGATGATGTCACTAAGGAGGAGCATGTAGAGGGTAAAGAGGAGGGGACCGAGGACAGAGCCCTGAGGGACACCAAACGAGACAGTGCGGAGCTGGAGGAAAAACCATTCGTGGAAACAAAGTGAAGACGGTGGGAGAGGTACGACCTAAACCACTCAAGGATAGGTCCTTGAAGGTTGAGGTGGGAGGACAAGTGGTGGAGGAGGATAGCGTGGTCGACTGTATCGAATGCTGCCGATAGGTTGAGGAGGACGAGGATGCAGAGGGAGCCCTGGTCGCAGATGGTCAGGATGTCATTGGTGACCTTGACCAGGGCAGTTTCTGTGCTATGGGCAGCACGGAAACCCGACTGAAGGGGTTCGAATAATGAATGGGTGGAGAAAAAAGAGCGCAGCTGGGTGGCGACAACTCATTCCAGGACCTTGGACAGGAAGGGGAGGTTGGAGATGGGCCGGTAGCTTGATAGCTGCGACAACAACAACAACAAGATTCCATTTATAAAGCGCCTTTCACGTCAGGAGGACGTCCCAAGGCGCTGCACAGTTGGGTCATGACCTGAGCAGGGGGGAAATGGTCAGGGTGAGGGGAGGGAAGGGAGGGAGCGAGGAGGGGGGAAATGGTCAGGGTGAGGGCAGGGAAGGGAGGGAGCGAGGAGGGGGAAGAGAGTCGAGAGGGGAGCTGAAGGCTCGGTCAAAGAGAAAGGTTTTGAGACCGGCCTTGAAGGAGGAGAGGGAGGAAGCAAGGCGAAGGCACTGGGGGATAGAGTTCCAGAGCCTGGGGCTGAGAGGCTGAAGGCCCGACCACCGATGGTAGGGCGATTGGGGCGGGGGACGTGGAGCAGACCGGAGCCGGAGGAACGGAGGGTACGGGCAGGTAGGTAGGGGGATAGTAGGTTGGAGAGGTAGGAGGGAGCAAGGCCGTGAATGGCCTTGTAGGTGAGGATGAGGATCTTGAAATCGATCCTCTGGGGGATGGGGAGCCAGTGGAGGCGAGCGAGGGTGGGAGTGATGTGGTCCGAAGCCTGGTGCGGGACAGTACACGAGCTGCAGAGTTCTGAATGACCTGCAGCTTGTGGAGGGAGGTGGCGGGAAGGCCGGCGAGGAGAGAGTTCCCATAGTCCAGCCTTGAGGTGATAAAGGCGTGAACCAGGGTTTCAGCAGCGTGAGGGGTGAGGTAGTGCCGTAGTCTGGCGATGTTCCGGAGGTGATGGAAGGCGGTGCCAGTTGTGGTGCGGATGTGAGGGAGAAAGGACAGCTCAGGGTCGAACAAAACGCCGAGGTTCCTGACTGGCTTTGAGAGGTGGAGAGTGCAGCCTTGGATGCTGATGGTGTCAGCGCCTGAGGTGCGGAGGCGCTGACGTGAGCCAATCAGGAGGGCCTTGGTTTTTCGCACGTTGAGCTGAAGAAAGTTGTCTCTCGTCCAGGACTCGATGTCGGACAGGCAGCTGTCAGGACATCGGTGGTCGTGGAGTTGAGGGTAGAGGAGGAAAGGTAGAGTTGGGTGTCATCCGCATACATGTGGAAGTTAACTCCATGTCTGCGGATGATGTCACCAAGGGGGAGCATATAGAGGGTGAAGAGGAGGGGACCGAGGACAGAGCCCTGAGGGACACCACATGAGACAGTACGGGGGGTGGAGGAGAAGCCATTCGTCGAGACAAAGTGAAGACGGTGAGAAAGGTACGACCTAAACCACTCAAGGACAGTGCCTTGAAGGTTGAGGTGGGAGGACAAGCGGTGGAGTAGGATAGCGTGGTCGACCGTATCGAATGCTGCCGATAGGTCGAGGAGGACGAGGAGGCAGAGGGAGCCCTGGTCACAGATGGTCAGGATATCATTGGTGACCTTGACCAGGGCAGTTTCTGTGCTATGGGCAGCACGGAAACCTGACTGAAGGGGTTCGAAAAGTGAATGGGTGGAAAGGAAAGAGCGCAGTTGGGAGGCGACAACTCTTTCCAGGACCTTGGAGAGAAAGGGGAGGTTGGAGATGGGCCGGTAGCTTGATAGCTGCGACGCATCAAGGGAGGGTTTTTTCAAGGTGGGAGTGATGGTGGCAGTTTTTAAGGGAACGGGAACAGAGCCGGAGGAGAGTGACAGGTTGACGATGTCTGTGATATGTGGGGCAAGGATGTGGAGCTGGGAGATAAGGAGTAGAGTGGGGATGGGGTCAAGGGAGCAGGTGGTGGGTTTCAGGGATAGGATAAGTTTGGTGACAGAGGGTGGGGAAACGGGTACGAAGTGTGTAGGGGAGGATGGGTAGGAGTCGGAGTGTGGGAGGGAGGGGGTGGGGGGGTGGGTGGATGTTGGAGGGGAAGTGACCGCGGAGCGAATTCCCTTGATTTGGGATTCAAGGAAATCCAGCATCTCCTCGCAGTGAAGGTTGGAGGAGATGACCTGCGCGGGGTGGCGGGGGGGACGGAGGAGTCGGGATGTGGTAGAAAACAGTAGCCTGGGGTTGTTCTTCGCCTCCAGGATTATCCTGGAGTAGAAGGACGATTTGACCGAGGCTAGAGTGGAGCGGTAGGTTTTGAGGAGGTCCACCCAGATTTGTCGGTGGACTGTTAGGCCAGATTTGACGCAGGTGCATTCAGCGGCCGCACCTGGCTCTTCAGTGAGCGGAGGTGGGTGGTGAACCAAGGGGAGGAGCGAGAGTAGGAGACAGTACGGGAGGTGATGGGAGCAAGAGTATCGAGTGTGGAGGAGAGGGTGTTGTGGAGGAGGATGAGAGGAGAAGAGGGGTCAGTAAGGGTTGAAGGCCAGAGGGAGAGGAGTTCAGAGGATACCAGTGGAAACATAAACCAAAGTATAACAGGTCTAACTCCATTCGTGGGAGATAAGGAAACTAATAATGCTAATAAAGTAAAGGCATAAAGGCAACAAATAATGGAGCTGTGCTTGTATTAATGCAAAAAGTCTGGCCAAGAAAATGTGCGACCTGGAAGGTCTTGCAAGGGGTGACAGATTGGAGACATAATGAAATGATTCCAGTCAATGGGATACAAATCTGGAAGGATTCACACTCTTTAGAAGGGACCATACTGGGAGAAAAGGAAGTGGTGTGGCAGTAATAATAAAAATAATAATCCTTGCTTTTGATGCAGTATATGCAGTATACATAAACTCCAGTATTGAGGCATAAATAAAAAAGGAAAGAACAGCCACAGAATCATTTTGGGTAGAATTAATAGATGGCAACAGAAGTAAACTATTATTGGGGATTTGCTACAGACCTCCAGGGAGGGCTGATAGCCTTGATCTGGGACTTTGGGATAAGATAAGGAAGGCGACAAGTAAGGGAACAGACATAGCAGTTGGAGATTTTAAACTTACCAGAAATTGATTGGGATGAAAATGTGTCTACTGTTAAGATAGAGAAGGAATTTCTAGATTTAAAGCAAGAGGAGTCCTGTAGCTCAGTGGTTAGAGCACTCGCTTTGCAAGTGAGAGACCTGAGTTCAATGCCAGGCAGAGGGCGAAACCTTGGGCAAGTTTCCTCACTCCACACAGAGCCTAATAATAATCCCTCCAAAACCCAAAACAATAATAAATTGGTCATTTTCAATCTACGACTGTTTGTGGGACATTGCTGTGCGCAATTGGCGGCCGCGTTCGCCCACAAATATACAGTCAATTCACTTTACAGTGTGTTCTGTGAAGCGCTTTGGGACGTCCTCCCGACGTGAAAAGCGCTATATCAAACGTAAGGATTTTATTATTATTATTATTAAGAGTTTTATGTGATTAAGAAGTCTTCTCAGAGCAGCCTGGCAAGTTTAAACACGGCTAAGGGAGCAGAAGAATTATGGAGCTTGTTCAAGATGGTGATTCGAAATGCAAAGGACAATGTGTACCCTTGCAAAACAAAGGTACCAAGCTTAAGGGCACTCCTGCCTGATTGGACGAAGCCACAAAACAACTCATAAAGAGGGGGAAAAACAGGCATTTACGGCCATGAAGGAAAATGACACAGAGGAAAGATATACTCATTACCAGAAGGCATGCCAGGATTGTAAGAAAGGTATCAAAATGGCAAAGAAATGTTTTGAACTGAACATGGCAAGAGATGTGAAGGATAACAATAAATGTTTTTCAGTTACATTAAGAGAAAGAGAAAAACGAGGGATGGAATAGGGCCATTGAAGGTGGGATCAGATGAGAATATGACAAATGATGCTACACAAGCTGCTGAAGTACTAAATTAAGTTTTTTGCCTCAGTTTTTAGTAAAGAGGAGATAAGAAAATTATTGGATCTGAAAAGAGATCTCAGTGGTGTTGCAGAGGTAAGTTGTGACACTATACATATCACTTGGTCGCTGAACAACTGTGCAAACTTAGGTAAACAAATCCCAAGGGCTGGATACGTTGCATACAAGGATCCTTAAGGAAGTAAAGGAGGAAACTGCAGGAACTCTGGACAGTGGAGAGGTGCCTGGGGATTGGAGAAAGGGAGACGTTACTTCCATTTTTTTAAAAAAGGTAGCAAATGTGACCCAGGAAATTACATACCAGTGAATTTGATATCCATTTGGGGTAAATTTATGGAGACTCTTATTAAAAATAATATCATGGAGGGCTCCCTCTGTCTCCTCGTCCTCCTTGACCTCTCTGCTGCCTTTGATACCGCTGCCGTTGACCACTCTATCCTCCTCCACCGCCTCTCCTCTCACCTCAACCTTCATGTTCTGACCTTGAATGGTTCTGATCCTACCTCTCAGACCGTCTCCACTTTGTCTCTACAAACGGCTTCTCCTCCATCCCCCGCACCATGTCGTGTGGTGTTCCTCAGGTGCCACGGAGTGAATGGATTTGAACACGAGTGTGAGGAGCTTGAAGTCGATCCATTCAGTGATGGGGAGCCAGTGGAGCCTGGCCAGAACTGGTGAGATGTGGGTACGGAGTTTGGTCCAGGCTAATTTGTGGGCGGCAGAGTTTTGAATGAGCTGGATCTTGTGAATGGTGGAGCTGGGGAGACCGGTGAGGAGTGCATTGGAGTAATCCAGGAAGGAGGTGACAAACTCATGCACAAGGGGTAAGGTATGGTTGGAGGCAGGCAATGTGGCATAGGTGGAAGAAAGCAGTCGTGGTCAGGGACCAGATATGGGGGAGGAAGGACGGCTGGGATTCGAACCAGATTGCCTAGGTTATGCACTGGTTCAGTGAATCTGAAAGGGAGCCCAGGGAGGTTGAGGAGTTTAGCTCTGTAGGAGTGAAGACGTTGACGGGAGCCAAGGAGTATGGCTTCCGTCTTGTCCATATTCAACTGCAGGAAGTTTACCCTCATCCAGGCCCTGATGTCTGCCAGATAAGCTGAGAGAACATTGGCTGACCTGGAGTTGGTACTGGAGGAGGCAAAGTAGATTTGTGTGTCATCCGCATACATGTGGAAGTTCTGCGGAAGACATCGTCCAGAGGGAGCATATGGATAAGGAAAAGAAGAGGGCCAAGGATGGAGTCCTGAAGCACCCCGCAAAAACTAAACATGAGGAACTAACACATATTAGATTGATGCAAAAAAAAAAATTAATTGCTTCTTTAATAAAAACTGGGTGGCCCTTTTTTTTGTGGTGGGTGGGGGGGCGGGGGGATCCTTAGCTCTCCATGGCCTTGCCCCTCCCAATCACTGTGACCTGCTGACCCTATATCGACCTGTTCGCGTAGAGATACACTCACATAGAGACGCTCGTAAACAGAGAGTCACACAGACACTCACAAACAGAGAGAGAGACACTGACGCAGACACTCACAAACACACAGAGACACACACCAAATCATAACAGCGGGGCCTCCGAGTGCAGAGAAGCCCATTTCCCACTTGCGCTGCTCCACCCACAGTCGCGTTGGATAAATTACACAGCAACCCGGGTCCTGAAATTACATTTATAGAGGGTTTGCAGTGGAGGGCGCTGTTTATAGTGGGCTCCGCAGAAAAAGTGCGGGCACCCTTTTCTATTGGCCCAGGTGCCCGCTCCAGGGCCTACGTAACCATTTTCCTGCCTTCCCACAGCACGTAAACTTCTCTGGTCAAGGTCACAAACAACATCCTGTCCATCTGTGACCAGGGCTGCGTTTGCCTCCTCGTCCTCCTTGACCTCCCTGCTGTCTTTGATACTGTGGACCACTCCATCCTCCTCCACTGCCTCTTCTCTCACCTCAACCTTCAAGGTTCTGTCCTTGAATGGTTGAGGTCTTATCGATCACAATGTCTCCATTTTGTTTCCAGCAACAGTTTCTCTTCCAGCCCCCACACAGTCTTGTGCAGTGTTCCTCAGGGCTCTGGTCCCCTCCTCTTCAACCTCTACATGTTCCCCCTTGGTGATATCATCGGCAGACACGGGGTCAACGTCCACATATACGCATATACGCATATACACATATACTTAATGATCTTGAATAGTGTTAATTATTTGAATATTTGATTGTTAAATATATACATAATTTACACATTACTACGGACTACAGGAATAGGGTAACCGTGACCGTATGAGGCTCCATGCCCCTTGCATTTGAGATAGCACTTTTCACATCTTCGAGACATCTCAAAGCGCTTCACAGAATATACTGTAAAGTGAATTGACTGTATATTTGTGGGTGAAACGCAGCAGCCAATTGCGCACAGCAGTGTCCCACTAACAGTCGTGGATTGATCCAATTGGTCAGCCAGTTAAGAAATTAATAAAAATATATTCCAACAATCTAATATGTGTTATTTCCTCATGTTTAGTTTTTATCAATAAAGTGAAAAAATGTAGGTTGCAGTGTACCTCAATAGCACCAACCAACCCTCTCAATTCTCCATGGGCATTTGCCAAATTTCCCCCAAATTTCCCAAATTTCGCACAATCACTGAGACCCATGGGACCCATTTCCTTGGCTAAAGCCTGTATATCACTAAATGCTACTGGAGCCTCAGACTGGATAATGGCTATGTGTTGACCCTGCATATCGAATCGAGTGTTTCAAGTAACACCATTAACGGAGATTGCCATTTTATTGAGTGGTTGATACGATGGTGGTGCCACGGGAGTGTATAAGGGTTCCCTTCCCTCGGATCATTATATTGGTATGCAGTGGCTTCATCATCTAAACTAAATGATCCCAATTAATATTATCCCATCATAAATAACGGCTGCTACCATTGCTCTAGATTTGCCCAATCTGTCTTTCAAATCCTGTTTTTCTCGTTTGCAAGCCCGATGATTTATCACTTATATATCATATATCAGTAAAATTGTTTTACTGTTTCAATATGAGAGTGACAAGTTAACTATTATAATGTCCATAGGTCTCTTGTAACATTCTCCTTAGCAAGTTCTGTGTCATCCACGGACTTGTGCCTCCTATATTTATTTTCTATATAATCATGTACATTTTGCCTAGATACATTACTTCTCAGCAATATTTATCTTTCCCAGTTAGGTACTGGTTAGAAAATGCAAGCTTGTGGCAGGCCCACTTATTTCAACAACATTAAAAAGTGTTTGTTGATGGTTCACTCAGTGCAGCACAGTCTCTTAGTTCATGGCCAGAGGGATTTTAGGTTACGAAATTTACTGTCAAAACTAAGAACAAACTGATTACAGCAATATGAACTGGGCTTAAATTGACTCCAAAACTCTATGTGATCAAAGAGGGAAAGACACTAAACCAAATCCATGTTGCCATTAATTATATTTTATATAATTTAAGAATATAAATCAATAAAGTCCTAATCTTTTTCGGTTGATTTACTGCACAAAGAGTCGTAGTCTCTCTTCTAGGGTTTCTGCCCTAATCCACTGGAGGTTTTCAACACCTTGAATTTCTCCAATAAATCCAGAGTATCTGAATGGGACATCATTCATACGAAGAAATGAAACTCCACAATATTGTCATTCATTAAAGTTATAAAATACTTTTAATTAATAAATTCCAGAGCAGTATCAGTGGATTTCTTTATAGAATACACCTCAACTAACAATGGACTGTTTTAATAACTTTTAATCATGCAGGTTACCTCCGGATTAGAGTTATCCTTATTCTGCTATTAGATTTTTGAGATGCCAGTGTGACAGGTTGTGCTGCAACGTTGCCATAAACAGACCTTTGCCCCAGTGGCATTGTGTTCTGTCGTTGAAAAGCAGCCCATGTTAATCAGTACCTGACTTGTAGTACTTTGCTCACTAGGCTTGCATGTTCTCACCAACAATACAAGTTTCTTGAAATGATGGATGTCATAACAGTGACCAGAAGTTGGAGGTTAACACTAAGCCACTTCGTACAGTGTTCCTGTGTGACAGATCTTGTTGACTGTTCATCTGCCAATAATATTTATTTATGACTCCTATTAATTGGAAATTTCAAAATGGAACTAGTAACTGTAAAGCACTGATCTTGTCCTATTTAGATCATTTTATCTGTTAGGGTGTTGACTTGTAGGGTTAATACATGTCCAGACCTCAAGTCATACCCTCGTGAATGCGTTTGTCACCTCCCTCCTGGATTACTCAAACGCACTCCTCATTGATCTCCCCAGCTCCAGTGTTCAAAAAATCCAGCTCATTCAGCTCTGCTGCCCACATACTTACCCGGACAAAACTCCATATCCACATCTCACCAGTTCTGGCCAAGCTCCACTGGGTCCCCATCACCAAACAGATCGACTTCAAGATCCTTAGACTCGTGTTCAATTCCTTTCCTACCCTGGCACCTCCCTACCTCTTCCAACCTCCTCACTCCCCAATCCACCACCTCAAGGGGCACTGGCTTCCTGCTCGTCCCTCGCACCCTCCACTCCACCATTGGAAGTCGCACTTTCAGCCACTGCGCCCAAAAAATCTGGAGCATTCACTTTTTTTCCCCTTTCTCAATTCCCACCTGAAAATCTTCCTTTTCGACTGCGCTTACAGTCATCTCCCACCACCCCACCTGCTTGGAGTGAGGCTCTGCCACTGTCAAGTGCTCTAGGATGCTATCTTGCATGGCAGGCACTATATAAGTGCAAGTTGTTGTTGTTGTCTTAGCAAGTACTTTAACTTGCATTACTGCAGAATTGCCTTGGATTTGCAATGAGCTACTAGCCAGATGGCCATCTATAGTATTCTTTTATCTGTATTAGACAGTTTTGCTTCTGATTAAACCTGACTCCATTGGCTCCCTGCCCTTCAGAGGATCCAGTTCAAGATCCTGGTCCTCACCTACAAAGCACTCCAACGCCTCGCCCCACCCCACCCTACCTCTGTGATCTCCTAACCCTCTACAAACCCACCCGTTCCCTCCGCTCAGCCGGCTCCGTCCTGCTCCATGTCCCCCGATCCACCCACCCCACCACTGGCGGGAGAGCCTTCAGCCACTCTGCCCCCAACCTCTGGAATTCCATCCCCCAATCACTCCGCCTCGCCCCCTCCTTAGCCTCCTCAAGTCTCGCCTCAAGACCCTCCTCTTCAACCATGCCAACGGCCACTATCCCTCCCCTCCCTTCTCCCCCCCTGACCCCAGCTAGGGTCTGAAATGCTGTACACTGTCCAGCGCCTTGGGACATCCTCCCGACATGAAAGGCGCTACACAAATGTAATCTTGTTGTTGTTGTTGTTGAACACTAACTGCAGTGAAGACAATGATAATTTAACTTTCTTATTATTTAATCACTATCAGTACCATAACTCTTTCCAGAGCATTTCAATAACAGCGTGAAACATTCATGGTAGAACTTTTTCGAGACCTGTAGAATGTCATCTTAATTCACCATCACTTTGCTAACCATGTCGTCTGGCTCATTCACACCCATGAAGGAAATCTCACAAATGATGGTCACTGCTGCTGAATTTCCTAAATCATCCATTCAGTTGCTCTATATCCTTCAGATCACATATTATGCGAAACTTTGGTTTAAGATATACACCAAATCGCCCTCACCGAAACCTGGGTCACCCCAGGTAACATCTTCCCACTAGTTGAGGCCACACCTCCAGGTTACACCTTTCACCAAACCCCATGGCCTAATCGCCATGGCGGTGATGTGGTTCTCATCTCCCAAGTCCCCCCTCGGCCTTTCCCCTTACTCCTCCGGAACATTCCCCTCCTTTGAACACCTTACCCTCTACTACCCCTCCAGGCTTTCCTTCAAAATCCTCCTTGTTTAGCATCCACCCAAGCCATCCCCCACCTTCCCCTTGGACATCTCCACCCTCTTATTTTCCCTCTCCAACTGCTCTGAATGCCTTCTTATCTTAGGCGACTTCAACCTCCACTTCACCCCCTCCTGCTCTACCTCTGCCGACTTCTCCTCCGTCCTCTCTTCCCTCAACTTCTCCCTCCTCATCCACTCCCTCACCCACATCCGTGGCCATCCCCTTGACCGGTGATCACCCGAGACCTCACAGTCTCGGACATCACCATTGTCGATAAAGCCATCTCGGACCACCACTTCATCTCCCTCAACACCTCTTGTACCCATTTCCCTTTCCCAACCCTCCACCATTACATACTGTCCATGGAAAAAAATTCCTCCCTCTCACTTTCCACTGCCCTGGAGTCATCCGAACTCCTACACCTCTGACCATCCCTGACCGATCTCCCCTCCTCACTCTCCTTTCTCCACAACTCCCTCTCCTCCATTCTGGACTCCCTTGCCCTCCTCACCTCCCAAACTGCCTCATACTCCTGTAAATAACCCCTAGTACACCAGCCATCTGTTCCCTCAAGGCACAAGTGCGAGCTGCCAAACGCGCCTGGACCAAATCCAAACTAACGGTCCATCGGCAGATTTGGCTTCACCACACCAAGACCTACCACTGCGCTCTTGCCTCTGCCAAATCCTCCTTCTACTCCAAGGTTATCTTGGGGGCAAAGGACAACCCCAGGCTTCCCTTTTCCACCACAAACCATCTCCTCCATCCACCTTCCCATGCCTCGCCCATCCTCTCCTCAAACTCTGGCCCTCCCTGACCAAACTATGAGGAGATGCTGGACTTCCTCGAATCTAATATCGAGGGGATACATTCAGCCACCTCAGCCCCGTCCACCGCCACCCCCACATCACCTCTCCCTCATGACCCACCCTCCATCCATCCCCCCCTATATTCCTTCGACCCTATCTCTTCCTCCTCCCTCACAACGACTGTCCGCAAACTTAAACCCACCACCTGCTCCCTCGATCCCATCCCCACCTCTCTCATCTCCCAGCTCCACCTTCTGGTCCCCCTCCTGTCCGACGTCATCAACCTCTCCTTGTCCACCGGTTCAGTTCCCACCCACCCTAAAAACAGCCGTCAACACCCCCATCCTGAAAAAACCTTCCCTGGACCCATCCCTCCTCTCCAGCTACCGCCCCATCTCTAACCTCCCATTCCTCTCCAAGATTCTGGAACGAGTCGCCGTGTTCCAGCTCCGCTCCTTTCTCTCTCGCCATTCCCTCTTTGAACCCCTCCAATCCTGCTTCTGCACTGCCCACAGCACGGAAACAGCCCTGGTCAAAGTTACCAATGACATTCTGAACATCTGTAATTAGGGCTCCCTCTGCCTCCTTGTTCTCCTCGACCTCTCTGCCGTCTTCAACACTGTCGACCACTCCATCCTCATACACCGCCTCTCCGCTTTACTTAATCTTCACGGACCTGCCCTTACCTGGTTCGATTCCTATCTCTCTCACCGTCTCCACTTTGTTGCCTCTAACGGTTTCTCCTCCAGCCCCACAGTGTTACGTCTGGCTTCCCCAGGGCTCTGCCCTTGGCCCTCTCCTCTTTAATATCTACATAATATCTTGGTGACATCATCCGCAAACATGGGGTCAACTTCCACATGTATGCGGATGACATCCATTTAATAATAATAATAATAATCCTTGCATTTGATATAGCGCTTTTCACGTCAGGAGGACGTCCCAAAGCGCTTCACAGAATATACTGTAAAGTGAATTGACTGTATATTTGTGGGCGAACGCGGCAGCCAATTGCGCACAGCAATGTCCCACAAACAGTCATGGATTGAAAATGACCAATTTATTATTGTTTTGTTTTTTTGGAGGGATTATTATTAGGCGTGTGGAGTAAGGAAACTTGCCCAAGGTTTCGCCCTGACCTGCCTGGAATTGAACTCAGGTCTCTCGCTTGCAAAGCGAGTGCTCTAACCACTGAGCTACAGGACTCCATTTCTATCTTTCTGCCTCCACCCTCAACTCCAGGACCACTGCTGACCTGACAGACTGCCTGTCGGACATCAAGTCCTGGATGAAGGCAAATTTGAATGTGAACAAGACTGAGGCCCTCCAGATTGGCTCGCGCCAGCGCCTCAGCACCTCAGGCTCTGGCAACATCAACTTCCATGGTTGCTCATTACAACTCACCAGCCAGTCAGGAACCAGGTGTCTTGTTCGACCCACAACTGTCTTTTCTCCCCCACATTCAAGTCATGACCCGCTCTGCCTTCCCTCACCTCTGTAACATTGTCCGACTCTGCCAGTACCTCACCCCTCAGGCCGCTGAAACTCTTATTCATGCCTTCATCACCTCCAGGTTTGACTATGTAAAACGCCCTGCTTGTCGGCCTTCCCAACTAATAATAATAATAATCCTTGAATTTGATATAGCACTTTTTACGTCGGGAGGACGTCCCAAAGCGCTTCACAGAACACACTGTAACGTGAATTGACTGTATATTTGTGGGCGAACACGGCAGCCAATTGCGCACAGCAATGTCCCACAAACAGTTGTAGATTGAAAATGACCAATTTATTATTGTTTTATTTTGGAAGGATTATTATTAGGCTCTGTGTGGAGTAAGGAAACTTGCCCAAGGTTTCGCCCTACCTGGAATTGAACTCAGGTCTCTCGCTTGCAAAGCGCGTGCTCTCACCACTGAGCTACCTACAACTTCTCCCTCCACAGGCTGCAGATAATCCAGAACTCTGCAGCCCATGTTCTCTCCCGCACCAAACTTCGTGATCCCATCTCCCCCATTGTCGCCTGACTCCATTGGCTCCCTATCCTTCAGAGGATCCAGTTCAAGATCCTTGTCCTCACCTACAAAGCCCTCCATGGCATCGCCCCACCCTACCTCTGCGACCTCCTAACCCCCTACCAACCTGCCCACGCCCTCTACTCAGCCGTCTCCGGCCTGCTCCACATCCCCTGACCCACCCGCCCCACCATTGGCGAGAGAGCCTTCAGCCACTCTGCCCCCAACCTCTGGAATTCCATCCCCCAATCATTCCGCCTCACCCCCTCCTTAGCCTCCTTCAAGTCCCGCCTCAAGACCCTCCTCTTCGACCATGCCATCGGCCACCCCCCTTCCCCTCCCCTCCCTTCTCCCCCCAATCCCAGCTCGGGTCTGAAATGCTGTACTCTGTCCAGCGCCTTGGGACGTCCTCCCGACGTGAAAAGGGCTATACAAATATTATCTTGTTGTTGTTGTTATTGTAGATAATAATAATAATCCTTACATTTGATATAGCACCTTATCACGTCTTCCAGACGTCTCAAAGCGTTTCACAGAATATACTGTAAAGTGAATTGACTGTATATTTTGTGGGGAAAACACTGCAGCCAATTTCGCACAGCAGTGTCCCATAAACAGTCGTGGATTGATTGACCAATTTATTTTTTTAAAGGAATTATTACCCTAAATTATTACTTACTGCTAGGTAAAGAGAGTTGTGTGGAGTAAGGAAACTTGCCCAACGTTTTGCCCTGCCCTGGAATCAAAATTAAATCCACACTTTAACAATTCTGATCCTTCTGATCAGCCCCAGAAAGATGGTTGTAAATGTTGGTCTGCAGAGCACCTAAAGTATTATTGTTTAATCATTGCCAAAAAATATCCAGGTCTGGCTTTACAGAAGACTATGTCTTAAAATAAAATTGTATTAGTTATACACTTCAGAGAGTAGCCAAAAGTTTGGGGGCAAAAGTGAATGCTGGTAGAGTTCATGTAGTAAGTGGAAGTCACAAAATAGGTTCCTGGAATAGGAATATATTTGAGTGATCCATTGGGTACAGTTACGAGTTTCACCTTGATCCAGAAAGAATCACAATTGTAGCACTGGGGTTTGCTTTGGGAATATTGTGTCAATGTACAATTCTTGTATATTTTATACCAAGGCTGCTGACTGTGTATAAGAATGTTGCCTGTATTTTGCTGCTCCATATCAAGTGTCTCACTAGATTAGGTAGTAAATGCCGACAGCTTCTGCAGTCCATTTAGAAGCTATAAAACCTCTGACTTTGTACAGAAAACACACTTCAATGGGAAAACAAAAGATGAAGTGTGTTCCATCACTTAATCTCCTCCTCCTAGTGACATTGATGCTGACCAGCTATATTACTGATGCAGGTATGATTGTTTTACTACATTTATACACTGTAAACATTATTTTAGTTTAGGGTACTGCCAATGGACCTCACAAATAATAAATAAGGAATGAAGAAACTGCAACTTCGATACACATTCAGCACTTTAATCTGAAGCACACGTCCTCTTTAAAAAGGATAGCTTTATGATTTTGTATGTGAATTTTCCAGACAGGGTTATAAATACATTTTTTCTCATTTTTTTACATATGTATTTTTAAAATTCTGCTGCTACATCAGTAAGGTAATCTTCAGTTACAGTTTTGAGGGATGAGAACAAACATTTCAGGGACTCAAAAAAAGTTAAGGTAATGAAATAAAATAGAGTATTTAATAGGATTGAAGCAGAACAAAACAAGAAAATATTTTTATCAAGGAATACTGAACTGTTTGGAATCAGAGGAGTCTTTTTATAGCTGAACTTTTTAATTGTAACATAAGGCTGAGCTTTAATAATAATAATCTTTGCGTTTCATATAGCGCCTTATCATGTATTTGAGACATCTCAAAGCGCTTGACAGAATATACTATAAAGTGAACTGACTGTATATTTTGTGGAGAAATCACCCACAATAAAATACAATAAACAATAAAACTCATTTTGATCTATAAAACTGTAGCATAGGTTGAAATTTATTTCACTCTAAATAACCATTATATAGAGGTGAGCTTGATTTCACTCTATATGACCAAAATAATAATCCTTGTTCTTGAGATAGCACCTTATCACATTGTTGAGATGTCTCAAAGGCGCTTCCTAGGAATACTGTAAAGTGGATTGACTGTGTATTTTGTGGTGAAATGCGACAGCCAGTTTCCTTTCCTTTTGGTTTTGAATTACAATTATAGTAAATAATAATAATCATCTTTGCATTTGATATAGTACCTTACCACGTCTTCGAGACATATCAAAGCACTTCATAGAATATAATGTTAAGTGAATTGACTGTATATGTTGTAGGTGAAACGTGGCAGCCAATTGTGCACAGGAGTGTCCCACAAACAGTCATGGATTGAAGTGACCAATTTATTATTTTTTTTAATGGATTATTACCGCAGAAAAGCAATCTGCCAATCAGCTAACAACTTGCTGCTAGGTTAACAAAGGCGTGTGGCGTAAGGAACATTTCGCCTTGCCGGAAATCGAACCCAGGTCTCCGCTTGCGAGGCGAGTGCTCTAACCACTGAGCTGCAAATGCCCAAACCTCCATTATTATACAATAAGGCAGTTACTGTATTACATACTACTGTAATAATAATAATAATCTTTGTATTTGATATAGACCCTTATTGCATCTTCTAAGGGTCTCAAAGAGCTTCACATACTGTAAAGTGAATTGACTGTATATTTGTAGGCAAAATCTGTTTTAAAAGTGAAGTATAAAAATATTGGAGTAAATTTAGTTTTTGGAGTTGAATAATGAAGATCTATTTCTGCATTTAGCTTTAATAGAAAAGTCAGAAGCTGATGAAGTGTTAAAAATAAGAGAAAAACGTGACAGTGAGGAGGATTGTCTCTACGGAGAGTGCAACTTCTTCCAATATGAATGTCACTATGGCGAATGCCTCGAAAGCTTCTATGAGAACCAACGTTCACTTAGACTGACTGTGAGTACTTATGTGCATTGGGTAGACTATTCAAGCTTGGTATGGAGAAGTACAAGAGATAAATAATATGTTTATACTACCCCTCCTTACATACACACATACACACACACATTGTCAGCACCACAACAACAACTTGCATTTACATAGCGTCCTTCACTCGGGGTAGTGTCCTGGAGCGCTTCACAGTGGCGGAGTCTGACACCGAGCCAGCGGCAAAGAGATTGGGGGAAGTGACAGTAAGCACAATCAAAAAGAAAGGTCTTATAGGACTCTACAGTGGAGTCCTGTAGCTCAGTGGTTAGAGCACTTGTTTTGCAAGAGAGGGACCTGGGTTTGATTCCCGGCAGGGTGAAACCTTTGGCAAGTTTCCTTACTCCACATGCCTGATAATAAGCCCTCTAATAAAAAAATAATAAATTGGACATTTCAGTCCACGACTGTTTGTGGGACACTGCTGTGTGCAATTGGCTACCGCATTTTCGGCCACAAATATACAGTCAATTCACAGTCAATTACAGTCTATTCTGTGAAGCGCTTTGAGACGTCGAGAAGACGTGAAAAGCGCTATATCAAATGCAAGGATTATTATTATTATATTATTGGGATTTGAAAGTGGGGAGGGGGGGAGAGGTCCAGAGTTAAGGGGCGTAGTGGCTGAAGGCACGGCCACCGATTGTGGAGTGGAGGGGACGAATGGCAAACAGGAGGCTGGAGCCAATTGAGCGGAGGCAGTGGGTGGTGGAGTGGAGGGTAAGCAGGTTGGACAGGTAGGGAGGTGTGAGGGCATGAAGGGATTTCAAAATCAGTGAGAGGATCTTGAAATCAATCTGTTCACTAATTGGGAGCCTGTGGAGTCTTGCAAGGATTGGTTTAATGGGGGTACAAAGTTTTGTGTGGGTGGTGGTGGTGTTTTGAATTAATTGAATCTTGTGTATGGTGGAGCCAGGGAGACCAGCAAGGAGGGCATTGAAATAGTCCAGCCGGGTAGTGACGAAGGCGTGGATTTCGGGTGCGTTCGGTGTGAAGTACAGATGGAGGCGGGCAATGTGATGGAAGTGGAAAAAAGTGTTTCTGGTCAGGGAGCGGATGTGGGCTAGAAAGGAAAGCTGGGGATCGAACCTGATGCCTATGTTGTGCATGGCTTTGGCGAGTCTGAGGGAGTGCAAGGTGAGATTGAGCAGTTCAGACTCACAGGAGAAGATGTTGACGGGAGCCAAACAGTATGCCTTCCGTCTTGCCGACATTCAGCTGCAGGAAATATGCACGCATCCAGGCTTTGATGTCCATCAAACAAGCTGACAAGACATCAGCAAACTGGGAGTCACAGCTGGAGAAGGAGAGTAGATTTGGGTGTCATCTGCATAAATGTGGAAGTTGACCCCATGTCTGCGGACAACATCGTTTTTTAAGGCCAAGGATTGTGCTTTGGGGCACAAGGTGACCAGGTGGGGGCGGGAGGAAAAAACATTTGCTAAGTTGTTTTGTTGGCGGTTGTTAAGTAGGACTTGAACCATGCAAGTGCGGTCCCACTTAAATGGATGAAGGAAGAGATGTGGTGGAGGATGGCGAGATTGACTGCGTCGAATGCAGCGGAGAGGTCCAGGAGAATGAGGAGGCAGGGCGAAAACTGGACTGGAGGGGTTTGAGTAGGGAGTGGAGGACGACGTGTGAGTGAAGTTGATTTGCAGCATCGCATTCCCAAACCCTGGCCAGGAAGGGTAGGCTTGAGATGACTCTGAAGTTTGTGAGGTTGGAGGGATTGAAGGTAGGTTATTTAAGAAGAGGAGTGATGACAGCGGTTTTAAAGGTGAGTGGGACAGAGCGAGAGGACCTAGTTGATTGTGTCATCCAACAGTGGGCAGAGGAGGGGGAGTTGAGTGACCAGAAGCTGGGTGGGGAGTGGGTCGAGGCAGCAGGCTTCATCTGGGGGAAAAGGGAGGAGGAAGAGATGGGGGCAAAGGAGTGCAGGATAGGGGCCTTGGTAGGAGCGGTGGTAGAAGGTGAGGGTGATGAAGGAGGCATGGAGACATCAGTGGTGTGGGGAGGAGGTGGTGGTAGACAACATGGGGTGGTGGAGGAGGAGAAGAGCAAGGCGTATGTTATCTAACTTAGAGATAAAGAAGTCCAAGACCTCTTCCCACTTGGCATGAAAAGTGAGGCTGGAGGTGCTTGAGAGGAGCCATGGAGGAGGTGGTGGGTAGTGGAGAACAGGATTTTGGTGCTGATTTTGGCCTCAAGAATGACCTGTGAGTAAAAAGCGATTTTGGCTTCAAGGAGGGAGCAGCGATAGGTGTGAAGATGCTTGAGCAGCAGTTGGTGGTGAACCATGAGGCCAGTGTTGTACCATCTGTGCTTGAGCAACTGGGTTTGGGATTTCAGGGAGCGGAGATAACTGTTACACCAGAGAGAGCGGGTAGGCTTGGAGACGGACCTGGTTTTCAGTGGGACAAGAGAATTGAAGGTGGATGAGAGGTGATCGTTTAGCAGCTTGATGCCTGCGCCTGGCTGCAGGTGGAAGGCCAGAGGAAGAGAAAGTCTGAGGATGAGAGGGCATTTGTGAGGGACTCGAGGTGGGAGGGGAAGCTTTTTCCATTGCTGGAAAAAGATGTTGGAGGCCTTGGAGGAGAGGAGGATGATCTGAGAGGAGGAGATGAGGAAATGATCTGAGATGGCCTTGTCTATGGTGGACAGATCAGAGATGTCTAGGCCATGGGTGATGACGAGGTCGAGGGGATGGCCAGGTTGTAGGTCGGGATAAGGGAGTTTATGAGAATTAGGGTGTAGAGGAGGGTGGAGAAGTCAGAAGAGATGGGGCAGAGGGAATTGAGATGAGGGTTAAAATTGCTGATTATGAGCAGGCATTTTGTGCAGAGGGACAAGGATGAGAGGAGACATGTGATATCCACAAGGAATGACCCACCTTGGGAGATGAGGGCCACCCCATCGCTGCATTGGTTGGGGCAGGGGTGTGGTGAGAAGTGTAACCGGTGAGGCTTCGACGAGGGGGACGGGGGATAGCCAACGGAAGATAGCCAGGTTTCCATGTTCCCAAGAATGTCTATTTGCTTCTCCAGGATGAGGTTGTGGATTATAAGAGCTTTATTTGAGAAGGAGCGGACATTTTGGAGGCCAATGCAAATGGGGGCGAAGACAGGACAGGGTTTGGGGAGGCGTAGATTGTGGCTGGGGGAACAACTGTTGAGTAAGAGGGGGGAGAGTTGAGAAGGATGAGGATGAAAGAAGGGGATTTACCTGTCGGAGTCAGGGGGTGGGGTGTCCAATGTGGCAGTCGGGTGGCTGCTTTGGGACAACCATCAGCGAGTGGACTGAGAGGGAGTATCAAAGGGTGGCTGGTAGGGGCAGGCATTTTGGGAGGGGGTGGCTCGGGTCGGGACGGCTCGGGTCGGGCGGTTCGGGTTAGTGGCAGCAGCCAAGCGCACATGGCGAGACTAGAAGCAGAGCAATTAGCGCGGCATCGTCAGCCCACAGGGATGGCGGCTGTGGGAGGCTAGAAACAGGAGGGATGGCACTCATAGTGTTAGTTACCAGTTTGTCCAACCTGGTAAATAATTCAGAGAGGATTTCAGAAAGAGGGAACTAGTGAAGAAGTGAGAGAGGGCAGGAAGGGAAGGAAATAAATAAAAAACAAAACTAGACTTAACCTGAGTTTGAAAACTGGCGCGATGAAATGATGTCATGCGGGGAACGTTTGGCTGTTGATAAAAGTGGGAGATTTGAAATTTCATCTCTGCGCCTGGACCCAATGATTGCTGCAACTCCCGTTCACTCGCCAGTCTCACTCCCCAAAACCGCATGCTCTCTGATACCCGTGCCCAGTAAGTCAGGATAGGCTTGCTCATGAGATCCTCTTCTAAGATTCAAGATGGATCTCCTTGACAAACCAGGATCAATTGTGTTCTCAACAGGTGGGACTAGGACAACCTAAATTTAAATACTGTATCTGCCAGCCCTCTGTGGTGGTCTCGGTAGTCTGGTTCCTCAGTCAGGTAAGTCCACAGTATTCCAGGGCACTGCTGATGACAGCACACGCTGTCTCATCAATAGGACCTGGAAGTGCAGACCAGTCACTGGGGGCAGGGAGTCATCCCACTCAGCTTCTGATAATCCTGCAAGCCAAAGCCTTAACAGGTAGAGTGGTCCTAGTGGGAAAACTCGCCAGACAGTAATATCAATCAGCTGGATTGATATGGGGGGGAGGGTTAGGAGGGCGCAGAGATAGTGGGGAGCAAGGCCATGGAGGGCTTTGAATGTGAGGACCAGGATCTTGAACTGTATCCTCTGTGTGATGGGAAGCAAGTGGAGTCAGGCAAGGATGGGGGTGATAGGGTGTGGGAGAGTACATGGGCTGCAGAGTTCTGAATGATCTGCAGCCAATGGAGGAAGTAGTTGGGGAGGCCAACAAGCAGGGAGTTAGCATAGTCAAGTCTGGATGTTATGAGTGCGTGTATGAGGGTTTCGTTGGCCTAAGGTGTAGAACAATGTTGCAGAGGTGGGGGAAGGCAGAGCGAGTCATGGCACGGATGTGGGGTAGAAAGGATAGTTGAGGGTCAAACAAGATGCCAAGGTTCCAGATTGGCTCAGTGAAGTGGATGGTGGTGTTGTGGTGTGAAGGCGCTGATGAGAGCCAATCAGGAGAGTCTCGGTCTTGTTGAAGTTCAAATGAAGAAAGTTAGCTCTCACCCAGGACTTGATGTCAGGACAGCAGTGGTCCTAGAGTCGAGGGTTGAGGCAGAGAAATAAAGTTGGGTGTCATCCGCATACATGTGGAAGTTGACCTTGTGTCTACAGATGATGTCACCAAGAGGGAGCGTATAGATATTGAAGAAGAGTAGACCAACAACAGAGGCCCGAGAAACGCCGCAAGAGATGGTGTGGGGACTAGAGGAGAAACCGTTTTTGGAGGTGAAGTGGAGACGGTGTGAGAAGTAGGATTGGAACCATTCAAGGATAGAACAACAACAAAAAGATTTCATTTATAGAGCGCCTTTCACGTCGGGAGGACATCCCAAGGCGCTGGACAGTTGGGTCAGGACCCGAGCAGGGGGGAAATGGTCAGGGTGAGGGGAGGGAAGGGAGGGAGCGAGGAGGGGGTAGAGAGTTGAGAGGGGAGCTGAAGACACGGTCAAAGAGAAAGGTCTTGAGACCGGCCTTGAAGGAGGAAAGGGAGGAGGCAAGGCGAAGGCACTGGGGGATGGAGTTCCAGAGCCTAGGGGCTGAGAGGCTGAAGGCCCAGCCATCGATGGTAGGGCGGTTGGGGCAAGGGATGTGGAGCAGACCGGAGCCAGAGGAACGGAGGGTACGGGCAGGTAAGTAGGGGGATAGTAGGTCGGAGAGGTAGCAGGGAGCAAGGCCGTGAATGGCCTTGTAGGTGAGGATGAGGATCTTGAATTCGATCCTCTGGGGGATGGGGAGCCAGTGGAGGTGAGCGAGGGTCGGAGTGATGTGGTCGCGAAGCCTGGTGCCATGAAAGTTGAGGTGAGATGCGAGGCGGTGGAGGAGGATAGAGTGCTGAACGGTACCAAAGGCAGTGGAGAGGTCACGGAGGACGATGAGGCAGAGGGAGCCCTGGTCGCAGATGGATAAAATGTCATTTGTCACTTTGACCAAAGCTGTTTCTGTGCTATGGGTGGCATGGAAGCCCGATTGGAGGGGTTTGTGAATGGAGTGGTGGGAGAGGAAGGAGCGAGGCTGGGAAGCAACGACTCATTCCAGGACCTTGGAAAGGAAAGGAAGATTGGAGATGGGGAGGTAGTTTGAGAGCAGGGATGAATCCAGGGAGGATTTTTTTAAGGATAGGGGTGATGATGGCTGTTTTTAAAAGAGTAGGAACGGTGCCAGTGGACAGGGAGAGGTTTATGATGTCAGTGAGTAGTGGGGCAAGGAGGTGGAGCAGGAGAGGGAGCAGGTGGGTGGTCGGTTTCATGTGGGTCATAGTGGTGATGAGAGAGGAGTGGGAAATGGGTTTGAAGGTGTGGAGGAAGGGATGGATAGGGGCCGGGGTGTGCGGGAGATATGGGCTGGGGGTAGTAGACGGAAGGGCAGAGGCAGCTAAGCGAATACCCTCGACTTTGGTTTTGATGAAGTCCAGCATCACCTTGCAGTTGGCGTTGGAGGAGAGGATGGACAAGGTGTGAGAGGATGGACGGAGGAGTTGATTGTTTTTAGCTGGTTAGATTCCAGCAGTACCCCAATGCACAATCTGGGGCCACACAAGTCTTGGCTCTTGGCAACCTGTGCCTACTACTTTCCGGGATTAGGTAAGCAGGATGCATCCCTCCAGGGAGAGAGTGTGCATACCATTCCAACAATCTATCTCTGGGATTTACATGTATAGGTGGGATGCATGGAAATTTCTGGTTGGTTTGGATACTCTTAGTACATGGTGATGGATTTCTGCATGTGTCAGACACCCGGCTGACCCCCGCACCAAAAAAAATCTAACACTCGAGCTTCACCCTTGTTATTTTCCCCTGCACTGCCTTTGGGGTCTACCAACCTGACAAGCAGACCAACAGATATATACGGATTCCATAAACTAAATAAAACCCAACTTGCCACCCTAAAGGTAACTTTTATGTGCTGTCGACCATTTCCTCTCTCATCTTTATTGCTTCATCTCATCTGACCTGTTTCAGTTCCTCCCAGTTCTGCTGACAAGCTCCAAACAAACACCACAGGAGCATTGCAATGAGGGTGTGTGGGGAATTGACTCTGAATAGTGCTCAAATATTAATGTATATATCGTCAAAATCTATATCTTTGGTGCAGGAACAAACCATTCCTAGTTGCAGACTATTAATTAATCTTTAAACCTCTTTTATAGTGTCTATTAGCTCAGAAGTCCATTTTTGTGATGTGCACTGATGAAAATAATAATAATCCTTGCCTTTGATATTGTGCTTTTTGCATCTTCTAGACATCTCAAAGCGCTTCACAGAATGTTCTGGAAAGTGAATTCACTGTATATTTGTTGGCAAAACGCGGCAGCCAATTGTGCACAGCAGTGTCCCACAAACAGTCGTGGATTGTGATCAAATTATTATTGTTTTTTTGGGGGGATTATTATCCCCGGAAAAGCAATAGCCAATCAACTAACAACCGGGTTCCCACTTACTGCTAAGTAAACAGAGGCGTGTGGAGTAAGGAAACTTGCCCAACATTTCGTCTTGATAGGAATCAAACCCAGGTATCTCACTTGTGAGGCAAGTACTCTAGGACACCACTGATAGGCTAGGAATGAGGCATGCATTGCTTGCATCTAACCTTTCTACTAATTATATATTAACATGTAAAAATGTATCAATGTAGTTTCATATTTTCTTTTTTGTATTATGCTAGAGAAGGAGAAAATCTGGTATGAACCAAGAGAAACTCTCATTTCACGTCTTGTTGTTAGACAATGAACAGCCCTTTTGTAGAGGGTCATTGATCCACAGACAATGGGTCCTCTCCGCTGGTTGCTGCATTCGTCCGTAAGTATTTTTCTTGACCTGCTTAAGATTTTGGCAGATTGATAGTACTCGAAGCCACTAAAGTTATTGAAATTAATTTATTGTCCCATTTCTACTCATGCCAGCCACTAGCTGTACGCAGCTGTTAAATGGTGTGTGCCACTTGAATGAGAATCCATAGCTAATGTTTGCTTCGAACTAGTCCTTATCTAGTACCGATCACTTTACAGCAATGAAAGATTTTACTTTACCATTCAGTAACACATTCTTTAACATTTTCTAGATTTGGAAATATAACCATTCTTCTTGGAGGCAACCAAAATGTCGAAGTCAGTCACATCGTAGTCCATCCAGATTTCAATAAGACAGCCAAGGTCAACAATCTGTTATTGCTGAAGGTAAAATTGATAATACTGTCAATACGTGGAGGCCTGTAGCTCAGTGGTTAGAGCACTCGCTTTGCAAGTGAGAGACCTGAGTTCAATTCCAGGCAGAGGGCGAAACCTTGGGCGAGTTTCCTTACTCCACAAAGAGCCTAATAATAATCCCTCCAAAACAAAACAATAATAAATTGTCATTTTCAATCTACAACTGTTTGTAGGACACTGCTGTGCGCAATTGGCTGCCGCGTTCGCCCACAAATACACAGTCAATTCACTTTACAGTCTATTCTGTGAAGCGCTTTGAGACGTCGAGAAGATGTGAAAAGTGCTATATCAAATGCAAGGATTATTATTATTATAATACTGCCTTGCCCCCTCCTACTTCTCTGACCTGCTGACTCCCTACCAAGCTGCCCGCTCCCTCCGTTCGACAGGCTCCAGTCTGCTCCATGTCTCCCGCCCGACCCGCCCTTTCAGCCTTTCTGCCCCCACACTCTGGAACTCCATCCCATGGTCTCTTCGCCTCGCTTCCTCCTTTGCCTCCTTCAAGGCCGGTCTCAAGATCTTTGATCGTGCCTTTGGTCGCCCTCCCACCTCTCTGCCTTCACTCACCCCTACACCACCCCTCCCTCATGCTGACATCTGACTGTTCAGAGCTTTGGGACGTCCTCCTGACATGAAAGGCGCTCTATAAATGTAATTTTGTTGTTGTTGTTATTGTTGTTGTTGTATTGAGATTTGACACTCTCTCTGCACTCAGGTTACTACTAAGACAGAGAAGTAAATATGTTGGCCATTTTGACATTGAGCATACTTTTAGCTATTTAAATTAAAAATATCTAAACAAATGCTAATGGTTTTGCTTTTCTTTCTTTAAAATATAGCTTTCCATGCCTGTTGGAAACAACATCTCAATTGCTAAGCTTTCTGCAAAGCAGTTTGAGCATTCTATCTGCATTGTGTCAGGATGCCAAAGGAGCAGTTTCATCTCTGTTAATCTTACAGCGGATGAATGTCATAATCTTGTTGACGAACTCAATCCTGGCTCACTGTATGTTAACCACCCAGCTCTATCTTGTCAGGTATTGTTTGCACCACTAACGATTACCTATTATATAATAACAATAATCCTTGCATTTGATATAGCGCCTTATCACGTCTCCAAGACGTCTCCAAGCGTTTCACAGAATATACTATAAAGCAAATTGACTGTATATTTTGTGGGCGAAATTGTCACAAACAGTTGTGGAGTGAAGTGACCAATTTATTATTATAATTTTTTTTGAAGGAATTATTATCCCTGGAAAAGCGATCTGCCAATTGACTAAAAACTGGATTGCTACTTATTGCTAGGTAAACAGAGACCTGTGGAGCACAATACAATACAAAATTACATTTGTATAGCGCCTTCCACATCGGGACGACGTCCCAAGGCGCTGGACATTCAGGAACTTGGAACCGAGCTGGGGTTCGAGATCGAGGAGGGTGGAGGACAGGAAGGGTAGGAGGGTGGCCGAACTCTCGGTCGAAGAGGAGGGTTTTCAGACTCGGCTTGAAGGAGGCAAGGGCACAAATGATGGATGGAGGGTGGAGTTCCATAGGGTGGTGGCAGAAAGGCTGAAGGTCCGGCTTCCGTTGGTGGAGCTGGCCGCGCGGGGGACGTGGAGCAGGCCAGAGCCTGTTGAGCTGAGGGAGAGGACAGGTTGTTATGGGGTCACTAGTCGCAGAGGTAGGGAGGGGCAAGGCCGTGGAGGGAAGGTGAGGATTTTGAACTCTATCCTCTGGGGGATGGGGAGCCAGTGGAGCCAGGTGAGGGTGGGGGTGATGGGGTCACAGAGCCTGCCACTGGAGAGAACACGAGCTGCAGAGTTCTGAATGATCTGCAGCTTGTGGAGGGAAGAGCTGACAAGGCCGACAAGCAGGGTGTTGGCATAGTCGAGCCTAGATGTGATGAATGCATGGATGAGGGTTTCGGTTGCCTGAGGGGTGAGGCAGTGGCAGAGCCATGCGATGTTGCGGAGGTGGAGTAAGGAAACATGCCCAACATTTTGCCCTGCCAGGAATCAAACCCAGGTTTCTCGCTTGCGAAGCCAGCGCTCTAACCACTGAGCTACAGACTCCATATGTAACTGGGGAATCTCTGGATGGTGAATCAATTGTGTGCTATCTTCTATATAGCTGTGAGGGAAGGGATTCTATGCTGACAATCTGTCCAGTAATCCACATTGAATACCACAGCAAATTTACAAATCATACTTTTGCACTAATCGCAAGAAAAATCACTAGCAGTCTTGCTAGTGTCACCTCTAATAATAGCTCAAAGATTTAGCTCTTTATTTTTGTTTCTCTGTTGAGTTTATTTTGGAATTCTAGCAACTTGATTATACAGTATTTCAAATGTGCATTTTTTCACATGAAAAGATTGAAAGAGTTGATGCAGTTTATCTGTTTTTCTAATGACATTTCAATCAGTTCTATTACACAATTTTCTTTTACAGGACGAAATGGGATACCCGCTCCTTGGATCCTCTTTGGTATGCAATCAACACATTGAAGGTGTCTATTCATTTGAAACGATCTCAAGATCCAACAAGTCTTGTGCAGCATTTACTTGCCTAACACATTATTATCCGTGGATTGTTTCAACTATCGAGTAAAGCCTCTACCCATTACCTTTCACAATATATGCAAGATGTTTGCTCTAAGACTGTTTCTGTGAATGATTTCCAGTAACTTTATAATAATGTGTAAAGTAGAATTAAAGAACTGTATCAAACCATAACTATGGTAACTTAATGCACAATCTTTTCTTAATACATGAAAGCGTATTCATTTTGCACTTTTTTAATTATTGTCCAAAAAAGCTCCACTGTAGATACCACCCAGTATGTCACAGAATAATGGAGAATGCCATTACTCACCACAGTGCATCTCAAACAAATCTGTTCTCTTTATCAAAGAAGCAGAGAACAGTGTATGGTGCTCTTGTGAGCTGTCAGAGAACTTGACAGCTCACAAGAGCACCATACACAAGATTATAAACCTTCAGCACCACTGCTTGAAACAATCATCAGTGCAGATACATACATTTCTAAGGAAGTACAGGATGTGGCACCAAGCATTGCAATGAGGACAGGGTAGCATTGGTTGGACTTTATCCCTAAACTATAATAAAAATGAATCTAATGAGCATTCAGAAGAAGAGGGGAGGGGAAAAATGGGACAAAGACACAAAGATTGAATTTATGAAGCACAGAGAAGATGGTACATATCTGTCTGATGGGATGTAAAAAAGACATCAAGAAGGTTTTTTGCGGTTGGATCACAAACTTCACAAGTTTGCAAAGAAATAGCCATTGCAGGGAACTATCGATAAGCACCTTAATAATTGTAAAAGCTAAGAGAAAGTAGCTGATATATGTATTGATGGAGCAGAGATGCTTATCGCTTTCTGCTCATATAGATGAATCAGCAAATTGAGGGAATAATCTCCAGCAGTAGTATCTCTGAAGTTACTACATTATTAGCACTCATAGGAACAGAGGTAAGTTATTGTAGGGTTTTAATGTGGTTGACCCTGAGGTAAGATAGTAGACAGAGTTTGTTTGTGCGTTTTCCCAGGTTGTTATTGTTATTAAGATCCCCAGCAGCTGGAAGCTTTGCTGCTGTGAGTTGAGGCACAGAGTGCACTAGTCACTGGTCAGCACCTGGTCACTGGTCAGCAGCTGGTCACTGAGCACCTGCTTACTGTCAGCAGCTGGTCACTGTCAGCACCTGGTCACTGGACAGTCCCTAGTCACTGCCAGTCCCTGGTCACTGGTCAGCACCTGGTCACTGGTCAGCACCTGGTCACTGGTCAGCACCTGGTCACTGGTCAGTCCCTGGTCACTGGTCAGCACCTGGTCACTGTCAGCTCCTGGTCACTGTCAGCACCTGGTCACTGTCAGCACCTGGTCACTGTCAGCACCTGGTCACTGTCAGCCCCTGGTCACTGGTCAGCACCTGGTCACTGGTCAGCACCTGGTCACTGTCAGCACCTGGTCACTGGTCAGCACCTGGTCACTGGTCAGCCCCTGGTCACTGGTCAGTCACTGGTCAGCACCTGGTCACTGTCAGCACCTGGTCGATGTCAGCACCTGGTCACTGGTCAGCACCTGGTCACTGTCAGCACCTGGTCACTGTCAGCACCTGGTCACTGGTCAGCCCCTGGTCACTGGTCAGTCACTGGTCAGCACCTGGTCACTGTCAGCACCTGGTCAATGTCAGCACCTGGTCACTGGCCAGCACCTGGTCACTGTCAGCACCTGGTCACTGGTCAGCACCTGGTCACTGGTCAGCAGCTGGTCACTGAGCACCTGCTTACTGTCAGCAGCTGGTCACTGTCAGCACCTGGTCACTGGACAGTCCCTAGTCACTGCCAGTCCCTGGTCACTGGTCAGTCCCTGGTCACTGGTCAGTCCCTGGTCACTGGTCAGCACCTGGTCACTGGTCAGCACCTGGTCACTGGTCAGCACCTGGTCACTGGTCAGCACCTGGTCACTGTCAGCACCTGGTCACTGTCAGCACCTGGTCACTGTCAGCACCTGGTCACTGCCAGCCCCTGGTCAATGTCAGCACCTGGTCACTGGTCAGCACCTGGTCACTGTCAGCACCTGGTCACTGGTCAGTCCCTGGTCACTGGTCAGCACCTGGTCACTGTCAGCACCTGGTCAATGTCAGCACCTGGTCACTGGTCAGCACCTGGTCACTGTCAGCACCTGGTCACTGGTCAGCCCCTGGTCACTGGTCAGTCACTGGTCAGCACCTGGTCACTGTCAGCACCTGGTCACTGGTCAGTCCCTGGTCACTGGTCAGCACCTGGTCACTGTCAGCACCTGGTCAATGTCAGCACCTGGTCACTGTCAGCACCTGGTCACTGGTCAGCACCTGGTCACTGCCAGCCCCTGGTCACTGGTCAGTCCCTGGTCACTGGTCAGTCCCTGGTCACTGGTCAGCACCTGGTCACTGTCAGCACCTGGTCACTGCCAGCCCCTGGTCAATGGTCAGTCCCTGGTCACTGGTCAGTCCCTGGTCACTGTCAGCACCTGGTCACTGTCAGCACCTGGTCACTGCCAGCCCCTGGTCAATGGTCAGTCCCTGGTCACTGGTCAGTCCCTGGTCACTGTCAGCACCTGGTCACTGTCAGCACCTGGTCACTGGTCAGCACCTGGTCACTGGTCAGCAGCTGGTCACTGAGCACCTGCTTACTGTCAGCAGCTGGTCACTGTCAGCACCTGGTCACTGGACAGTCCCTAGTCACTGCCAGTCCCTGGTCACTGGTCAGTCCCTGGTCACTGGTCAGTCCCTGGTCACTGGTCAGCACCTGGTCACTGGTCAGCACCTGGTCACTGGTCAGCACCTGGTCACTGGTCAGCACCTGGTCACTGTCAGCACCTGGTCACTGTCAGCACCTGGTCACTGTCAGCACCTGGTCACTGCCAGCCCCTGGTCAATGTCAGCACCTGGTCACTGGTCAGCACCTGGTCACTGTCAGCACCTGGTCACTGGTCAGTCCCTGGTCACTGGTCAGCACCTGGTCACTGTCAGCACCTGGTCAATGTCAGCACCTGGTCACTGGTCAGCACCTGGTCACTGGTCAGCCCCTGGTCACTGGTCAGTCACTGGTCAGCACCTGGTCACTGTCAGCACCTGGTCACTGGTCAGTCCCTGGTCACTGGTCAGCACCTGGTCACTGTCAGCACCTGGTCAATGTCAGCACCTGGTCACTGTCAGCACCTGGTCACTGGTCAGCACCTGGTCACTGCCAGCCCCTGGTCACTGGTCAGTCCCTGGTCACTGGTCAGTCCCTGGTCACTGGTCAGCACCTGGTCACTGTCAGCACCTGGTCACTGCCAGCCCCTGGTCAATGGTCAGTCCCTGGTCACTGGTCAGTCCCTGGTCACTGTCAGCACCTGGTCACTGTCAGCACCTGGTCACTGTCAGCACCTGGGTCAGTGTCCGCACCATGTCAGTGTTAGCACCTGGTTACTGTCAGCACCTGGTCACTGGTCAGCACCTGGTCACTGTCAGCCCCTGGTCACTGGTCAGTCCCTGGTCACTGGTCAGTCCCTGGTCACTGGTCAGTCCCTGGTCACTGGTCAGCACCTGGTCACTGGTCAGCACCTGGTCACTGGTCAGCACCTGGTCACTGGTCAGCCCCTGGTCACTGCTAGCACCTAGTCACTGGTCAGCCGCTGGTCACTGGTCAGTCCCTGGTCACTGGTCAGCACCTGGTCACTGGTCAGCACCTGGTCACTGTCAGCACCTGGTCAATGTCAGCACCTGGTCACTGAAAGGCACCTGGTCACTGGTCAGCACCTGGTCACTGGTCAGCACCTTGTCACTGTCAGCACCTGGTCACTGCCAGCCCCTGGTCACTGCCAGCACCTAGTCACTGGTCAGCCCCTGGTCACTGGTCAGCCCCTGGTCACTGCCAGCACCTAGTCACTGGTCAGCCCCTGGTCACTGGTCAGCACCTGGTCACTGTCAGCACCTGGTCAATGTCAGCACCTGGTCACTGAAAGGCACCTGGTCACTGGTCAGCACCTGGTCACTGGTCAGCACCTTGTCACTGTCAGCACCTGGTCACTGCCAGCCCCTGGTCACTGCCAGCACCTAGTCACTGGTCAGCCCCTGGTCACTGGTCAGCCCCTGGTCACTGCCAGCACCTAGTCACTGGTCAGCCCCTGGTCACTGGTCAGTCCCTGGTCACTGGTCAGCACCTGGTCACTGGTCAGCACCTGGTCACTGTCAGCACCTGGTCAATGTCAGTCCCTGGTCACTGGTCAGCACCTGGTCACTGGTCAGCACCTGGTCACTGCCAGCCCCTGGTCACTGGTCAGTCCCTGGTCACTGCCAGTCCCTGGTCACTGGTCAGTCCCTGGTCACTGGTCAGCACCTGGTCACTGGTCAGCACCTGGTCACTGGTCAGCCCCTGGTCACTGGTCAGCACCTGGTCACTGTCAGCCCCTGGTCAATGTCAGCACCTGGTCACTGGTCAGCACCTGGTCACTGTCAGCACCTGGTCACTGGTCAGTCCCTGGTCACTGGTCAGCACCTGGTCACTGTCAGCACCTGGTCAATGTCAGCACCTGGTCACTGGTCAGCACCTGGTCACTGTCAGCACCTGGTCACTGGTCAGCCCCTGGTCACTGGTCAGTCACTGGTCAGCACCTGGTCACGGTCAGCACCTGGTCACTGGTCAGTCCCTGGTCACTGGTCAGCACCTGGTCACTGTCAGCACCTGGTCAATGTCAGCACCTGGTCACTGGTCAGCACCTGGTCACTGTCAGCACCTGGTCACTGGTCAGCACCTGGTCACTGTCAGCACCTGGTCACTGCCAGCCCCTGGTCACTGGTCAGTCCCTGGTCACTGGTCAGTCCCTGGTCACTGGTCAGCACCTGGTCACTGTCAGCACCTGGTCACTGCCAGCCCCTGGTCACTGTCAGCACCTGGGTCAGTGTCCGCACCATGTCAGTGTTAGCACCTGGTTACTGTCAGCACCTGGTCACTGGTCAGCACCTGGTCACTGTCAGCCCCTGGTCACTGGTCAGTCCCTGGTCACTGGTCAGTCCCTGGTCACTGGTCAGTCCCTGGTCACTGGTCAGCACCTGGTCACTGGTCAGCACCTGGTCACTGGTCAGCCCCTGGTCACTGCTAGCACCTAGTCACTGGTCAGCCGCTGGTCACTGGTCAGTCCCTGGTCACTGGTCAGCACCTGGTCAATGTCAGCACCTGGTCACTGAAAGGCACCTGGTCACTGGTCAGCACCTGGTCACTGGTCAGCACCTTGTCACTGTCAGCACCTGGTCACTGCCAGCCCCTGGTCACTGCCAGCACCTAGTCACTGGTCAGCCCCTGGTCACTGGTCAGCCCCTGGTCACTGCCAGCACCTAGTCACTGGTCAGCCCCTGGTCACTGGTCAGTCCCTGGTCACTGGTCAGCACCTGGTCACTGGTCAGCACCTGGTCACTGTCAGCACCTGATCAATGTCAGTCCCTGGTCACTGGTCAGCACTGGTCACTGGTCAGCACCTGGTCACTGGTCAGCCCCTGGTCACTGCCAGCCCCTGGTTACTGGTCAGTCCCTGGTCACTGGTCAGTCCCTGGTCACTGGTCAGCACCTGGTCACTGGTCAGCACCTGGTCACTATCAGCACCTGGTCACTGTCAGCACCTGGTTACTGGTCAGCACCTGGTCACTGTCAGCACCTGGTCACTGGTCGGCACCTGGTCACTGTCAGCACCTGGTCACTGTCAGCACCTGGTCACTGTCAGCACCTGGTCACTGTCAGCACCTGGTCACTGGTCAGCCCCTGGTCACTGCCAGCCCCTGGTCACTGGTCAGTCCCTGGTCACTGGTCAGTCCCTGGTCACTGGTCAGTCCCTGGTCACTGGTCAGCACCTGGTCACTGGTCAGCACCTGGTCACTGGTCAGCACCTGGTCACTGGTCAGCCCCTGGTCACTGCTAGCACCTAGTCACTGGTCAGCCGCTGGTCACTGGTCAGTCCCTGGTCACTGGTCAGCACCTGGTCACTGGTCAGCACCTGGTCACTGTCAGCACCTGGTCAATGTCAGCACCTGGTCACTGAAAGGCACCTGGTCACTGGTCAGCACCTGGTCACTGGTCAGCCCCTGGTCACTGCTAGCACCTAGTCACTGGTCAGCCGCTGGTCACTGGTCAGTCCCTGGTCACTGGTCAGCACCTGGTCACTGGTCAGCACCTGGTCACTGTCAGCACCTGGTCAATGTCAGCACCTGGTCACTGAAAGGCACCTGGTCACTGGTCAGCACCTGGTCACTGGTCAGCACCTTGTCACTGTCAGCACCTGGTCACTGCCAGCCCCTGGTCACTGCCAGCACCTAGTCACTGGTCAGCCCCTGGTCACTGGTCAGCCCCTGGTCACTGCCAGCACCTAGTCACTGGTCAGCCCCTGGTCACTGGTCAGCACCTGGTCACTGTCAGCACCTGGTCATGTCAGCACCTGGTCACTGAAAGGCACCTGGTCACTGGTCAGCACCTGGTCACTGGTCAGCACCTTGTCACTGTCAGCACCTGGTCACTGCCAGCCCCTGGTCACTGCCAGCACCTAGTCACTGGTCAGCCCTGGTCACTGGTCAGCCCCTGGTCACTGCCAGCACCTAGTCACTGGTCAGCCCCTGGTCACTGGTCAGTCCCTGGTCACTGGTCAGCACCTGGTCACTGGTCAGCACCTGGTCACTGTCAGCACCTGGTCAATGTCAGTCCCTGGTCACTGGTCAGCACCTGGTCACTGGTCAGCACCTGGTCACTGCCAGCCCCTGGTCACTGGTCAGTCCCTGGTCACTGCCAGTCCCTGGTCACTGGTCAGTCCCTGGTCACTGGTCAGTCCCTGGTCACTGGTCAGCACCTGGTCACTGGTCAGCACCTGGTCACTGGTCAGCACCTGGTCACTGGTCAGCCCCTGGTCACTGGTCAGCACCTGGTCACTGTCAGCTCCTGGTCACTGTCAGCCCCTGGTCAATGTCAGCACCTGGTCACTGGTCAGCACCTGGTCACTGTCAGCACCTGGTCACTGGTCAGGCCCTGGTCACTGGTCAGCACCTGGTCACTGTCAGCACCTGGTCACTGTCAGCACCTGGTCACTGGTCAGCACCTGGTCACTGTCAGCACCTGGTCACTGGTCAGCCCCTGGTCACTGGTCAGTCACTGGTCAGCACCTGGTCACTGGTCAGCACCTGGTCACTGGTCAGTCCCTGGTCACTGGTCAGCACCTGGTCACTGTCAGCACCTGGTCACTGTCAGCACCTGGTCACTGGTCAGCACCTGGTCACTGTCAGCACCTGGTCACTGCCAGCCCCTGGTCACTGGTCAGTCCCTGGTCACTGGTCAGTCCCTGGTCACTGGTCAGCACCTGGTCACTGTCAGCACCTGGTCACTGCAGCCCCTGGTCACTGTCAGCACCTGGTCAGTGTCCGCACCATGTCAGTGTTAGCACCTGGTTACTGTCAGCACCTGGTCACTGGTCAGCACCTGGTCACTGTCAGCCCCTGGTCACTGGTCAGTCCCTGGTCACTGGTCAGTCCCTGGTCACTGGTCAGTCCCTGGTCACTGGTCAGCACCTGGTCACTGGTCAGCACCTGGTCACTGGTCAGCCCCTGGTCACTGCTAGCACCTAGTCACTGGTCAGCCGCTGGTCACTGGTCAGTCCCTGGTCACTGGTCAGCACCTGGTCACTGGTCAGCACCTGGTCACTGTCAGCACCTGGTCAATGTCAGCACCTGGTCACTGTCAGCACCTGGTCACTGGTCAGCACCTGGTCACTGGTCAGCACCTTGTCACTGTCAGCACCTGGTCACTGCCAGCCCCTGGTCACTGCCAGCACCTAGTCACTGGTCAGCCCCTGGTCACTGGTCAGCCCCTGGTCACTGCCAGCACCTAGTCACTGGTCAGCCCCTGGTCACTGGTCAGTCCCTGGTCACTGGTCAGCACCTGGTCACTGGTCAGCACCTGGTCACTGTCAGCACCTGATCAATGTCAGTCCCTGGTCACTGGTCAGCACCTGGTCACTGGTCAGCACCTGGTCACTGGTCAGCCCCTGGTCACTGCCAGCCCCTGGTTACTGGTCAGTCCCTGGTCACTGGTCAGTCCCTGGTCACTGGTCAGCACCTGGTCACTGGTCAGCACCTGGTCACTGTCAGCACCTGGTCACTGTCAGCACCTGGTCACTGGTCAGCACCTGGTCACTGTCAGCACCTGGTCACTGGTCGCACCTGGTCACTGTCAGCACCTGGTCACTGTCAGCTCCTGGTCACTGTCAGCACCTGGTCACTGTCAGCACCTGGTCACTGGTCAGCCCCTGGTCACTGCCAGCCCCTGGTCACTGGTCAGTCCCTGGTCACTGGTCAGTCCCTGGTCACTGGTCAGCACCTGGTCACTGGTCAGCACCAGGTCACTGTCAGCACCTGGTCACTGGTCAGCACCTGGTCACTGGTCAGCACCTGGTCACTATCAGCACCTGGTCACTGTCAGCACCTGGTCACTGGTCAGCACCTGGTCACTGGTCAGCACCTGGTCACTGGTCAGTCCCTGGTCACTGGTCAGCACCTGGTCACTGTCAGCACCTGGTCAATGTCAGCACCTGGTCACTGGTCAGCACCTGGTCACTGTCAGCACCTGGTCACTGGTCAGCCCCTGGTCACTGGTCAGCACCTGGTCACTGTCAGCACCTGGTCAATGTCAGCACCTGGTCACTGGTCAGCACCTGGTCACTGTCAGCACCTGGTCACTGGTCAGCACCTGGTCACTGTCAGCACCTGGTCACTGCCAGCCCCTGGTCACTGGTCAGTCCCTGGTCACTGGTCAGTCCCTGGTCACTGGTCAGCACCTGGTCACTGTCAGCACCTGGTCACTGCCAGCCCCTGGTCAATGGTCAGTCCCTGGTCACTGGTCAGTCCCTGGTCACTGTCAGCACCTGGTCACTGTCAGCACCTGGTCACTGTCAGCACCTGGGTCAGTGTCCGCACCATGTCAGTGTTAGCACCTGGTTACTGTCAGCACCTGGTCACTGGTCAGCCCCTGGTCACTGCCAGCCCCTGGTCACTGGTCAGTCCCTGGTCACTGGTCAGCACCTGGTCACTGGTCAGCACCTGGTCACTGGTCAGCCCCTGGTCACTGCTAGCACCTAGTCACTGGTCAGCCGCTGGTCACTGGTCAGTCCCTGGTCACTGGTCAGCACCTGGTCACTGGTCAGCACCTGGTCACTGTCAGCACCTGGTCAATGTCAGCACCTGGTCACTGAGCACCTGGTCACTGGTCAGCACCTGGTCACTGGTCAGTCCCTGGTCACTGTCAGCACCTGGTCACTGTCAGCACCTGGTCACTGGTCAGCACCTGGTCACTGTCAGCACCTGGTCACTGGTCAGCACCTGGTCACTGGTCAGTCCCTGGTCACTGGTCAGCACCTGGTCACTGTCAGCACCTGGTCACTGTCAGCACCTGGTCACTGGTCAGCCCCTGGTCACTGCCAGCCCCTGGTTACTGGTCAGTCCCTGGTCACTGTCAGCACCTGGTTACTGGTCAGCACCTGGTCACTGTCAGCACCTGGTCACTGGTCGGCACCTGGTCACTGTCAGCACCTGGTCACTGTCAGCACCTGGTCACTGCCAGCCCCTGGTCACTGGTCAGTCCCTGGTCACTGGTCAGCACCTGGTCACTGGTCAGCACCTGGTCACTGTCAGCACCTGGTCACTGTCAGCACCTGGTCACTGGTCAGCCCCTGGTCACTGCCAGCCCCTGGTCACTGGTCAGTCCCTGGTCACTGGTCAGTCCCTGGTCACTGGTCAGCACCTGGTCACTGGTCAGCACCAGGTCACTGTCAGCACCTGGTCACTGGTCAGCACCTGGTCACTGGTCAGCACCTGGTCACTATCAGCACCTGGTCACTGTCAGCACCTGGTCACTGGTCAGCACCTGGTCACTGTCAGCACCTGGTCACTGTCAGCACCTGGTCACTGGTCAGTCCCTGGTCACTGTCAGCACCTGGTCACTGTCAGCACCTGGTCACTGTCAGCACCTGGTCACTGTCAGCACCTGGTCACTGGTCAGCACCTGGTCACTGTCAGCAACTGGTCACTGTCAGCACCTGGTCACTGGTCAGCACCTGGTCACTGTCAGCACCTGGTCACTGCCAGATCCTGGTCACTGGTCAGCACCTGGTGACTGGTCAGCACCTGGTCAGTGGTCAGCACCTGCACCACCCGGTGCTGTCAGTGATGGACAGGCAGTTCGGGCTTTGATTGACGGCTCCTCCGGCCAATCAGAACAGCGCTGAGCAGGCGGGGCTGGGGCGGGTCGCGGTGGCCTCCAGGGGGCGCTCTGCTCCTCCGCGGCCGAAGCGTTTGTGAACGGAGGAGACGACATGGAGGGCGACTCGGAGGCCGCGGGTCCCTCAGCGCAGAGCGGCGTAAACCCCGACATTCACAGCGAAAGGACATCCCCCTCCTTCCCGGTGGAGAGGGTCACCAACCTGCTGGACGGCGGCGCCGAGCTCACAGCCACCAGGAGACATGTGGGTGAGTCGGGGGTCCGCGGCACAGAGCTGAGCCGCTGCCGCTGGTTCCGGGGCTCCGTCCCCCCAGTGCGGGTGTCGCGGCTCTCGGCACCGCTTCACTTCGCTGACAGACTTGGTTTGGGAGTGTTGGTGACACTCCTCCAGTGTAACACCGCGTCTTCTGCTACAGAACTGTTAAAACTTTATTGAATGGTTTAAAAATTCAAGTAAATTGCTGCAAAGGGAATCCTCAGTTGTTTTGGGATACAATTGCTTTTAAAAAACGAATCCCTCTTCGTTTTATATATTTTAATCATACGATCCACTCTCACGTGTCCCAGAATACATTTCACTTGCGCCACTTGTAGAGATTTACTGTTTATGTAGTATTTTAGAGCGCCCAAAATTTCGAGGATTAGTTAAAAAAAAGTACTTTTTCTCCCCAACAAAGGGCAGAGAAAGTATAACCTTAATTTTGAATCCAGTTTTCAGTGAGTTCTTACAGAAATCCGACTATAAAGTTAACACTGAATTCAACAATTTTCTGAGTTCTGAATGCTTCGAAATTCAACGCAGAGTAAAACTGAATCCAAATTTGGATTTAGGATATTGATTGGAAACGGGGCCACAGCTGCTGTTTCTGAACAACAACTCGCACCTACATAGCTCCCTCCACCAGGGTAGCGTCTCACAGCGCTTAACAGCCGGACCCCCAGCCCTGAGGGAAGTGCCCACAAGCACAGTCTAAGAGGAGAGTTTTCAAGCGAACCTTGAAAAAGGGGAGAGGGGGGCGCAAGGCAGAGGGATTGAGGGAGAGTGTTCCAGAGTTTCAGGGTGTAATGGCAGAAAGCGCAACCTCTGATGGTGGGGCAAAGGGTGCGAGGGGCGAGCAGGAGGCCGGTGCCACTCGAGCAGAGGCACTGGGTGGTGGATTGGGGAGTGAGGAGATTGGAGAGGTCGGGAGGTGTCAGGGAATGAATGGATTTGAATACGAGTGTGAGGCTCTTGAAGTCGATCCGTTCAGTGATGTGGAGCCTGAGCCAGAACTGGTGAGATGTGGCTACGGAGTTTGATCCGGGTAAGTATGCGGACAGCAGAGTTCTGAATGAGCTGGACTTTTTGAATAGTGGAGCTGGGGAGACCGGCGAGGAGTGCATTTGAGGAATCCAGGCGGGAAATGACAAATGTATGCACGAGGGTTTCAGGTGCAATTGGGGTAAGATACAGTCGGAGGTGGGCAATGTGGCGGAAGTGGAAGGAGGCGGACCTGATCAGGGACTGGATGTGGGACAGGAAGGACAGCTGGGGGTCGAACCGGATACCTAGATTGTGCACTGGTTCGGGGAGTGTGAGGGAGAGCCCAGGGAGGTTGAGGAGGGATTTCCTGAACTTCACAGGATTTGCAAAAAAAAATTTGATTAGCTAAGTAGCAAAAGTATTTTAATTCTGCTTTTTTTTGCTTTATTAAAGAGAGTATTATAAACAGTGATTCCACTTTCAGTCAAGATGATCGGTATTTCTTGACTCGAGTGGAGCAGTATGAAGGATCAGTGCGAAGGGCTGTGCGTCTGCGGGAGAAGATGAAAGAACTGGGTTGGGCTGACAATGGGACTGAAGCAATGTTTGCTTTTAGGTACATTTTTAAAATAAAAGTATTGTTTTGTTTGAGTGCAGGGGAGTGTAAACATGAACCAGTATATAAGACTATGTGCAAGAGAGCGAGCGAGCGAGAGAGACATTTTTCTCAATGTGTACTGGGTTCATGGAGGCTCCAGTTGAAAAGTTTCTGTAACCAGCAAGAAGCTGCTCTGACTATTGGTCAGGTTTCATGAAGGATTAACTGCCTTGGGCCAACCATTTGACATTACAGTACAGGAGTCCTGTAGTTCAGTGGTTAGAGCACTCGCTTTGCAAGCGAGAGACCTGGGTTTGATTCCCGGCAGGGCGAAACCTTGGGCAAATTTTCTTACTGCACAAATCTGATAATAATCCCTCAAGAAAAAAAAACAATAATGATTTGGTCACTTCAATCCACGACTGTTTGTGGGACACTGCTGTGCGCAATTGGCTGCTGCGTTTTGTCCACAAATATACAGTCAATTCACTTTACAGTCTATTCTGTGAAGCGTTTTAAGACGTCTCGAAAACATGAAAAGCGCTATATCAAATGCAAGGATTATTATTATCTAACCTCATGTTCAGGCTTCATAAAGGATTGACTGCCTTGGGGCAACCATATGATTACAGTACATGTATGGGCCAAAGGTACTGATAGAGAGTGAAATGTTTGATTCATGGGAGAACGGGTAGATTATTGTTATTATTTAGATTATTCTGCTGCTGTCATATTAAACCTCACAACTCAATTTTAGTCCACCTCCTACCTCTGAATTACAACGTGCTTCTTCTTAGAAATGGATGTAAAATACTCTTCTGAAACGTGAGCATTTATTCTCAATACCAGCTGCATCCCAATTGTTTGACTATAACCGGAATATTCTCTGTATTTTAATTTCCGGAAGTTTATTGGCATTTGCATCATACACCGAAAATGAAGGGAATATAATCCCAGCTAAATGCTGACAGTGGATGCTAACAGCTGCTCAGCACATTACCCAGTGCTTGCAAATGAAATGAATTCTGTGCAAATAAATTGCCGAAATGCTCCAAGGAATAAAGTTTCATCCAAGTATCACAGGAAAGTCGAGGTATAAATGACAATACAGTGAGTAATTGAGTACATGGGCATGTAATTGAAAACTATAAAGGCTGATCATTGCGAGAACAATATTGTTTCAATAAACATTGATCAGTTATATATGGATCATACCTGTATGAAGCATATGTAATCAATGTTTCTCACGCTCACTCCACACAGCCTAATAATAATCCCTCCAAAACCAAAAACAATAATAAATTGGTCATTTTCAATCCACGACTGTTTGTGGGACATTGCTGTGCGCAATTGGCTGCCGCGTTCACCCACAAATATACAGTCGATTCACTTTACAGTGTGTTCTGTGAAACGCTTTGGGACGTCCTCCCGACGTGAAAAGCGCTATATCAAATGCAAGGATTATTATTATTATTATTACCGCATTCTCACAAGCAACTCCCAATGACAGTGATTCTATGTCATTCTAGGGTTTTGGGAGCAGATGTCGCCTTTGGAATCCACAATGGAGTATTTATACCTACCATCAAGGAACTGGGAATAGAGGCACAGATTGCTAAATGGGTACCACTAGCCCAGGATTTGCAGATTATTGGAACATATGCACAGACAGAGCTGGGCCATGGTAAATAAGCAATGCTGGAATATTTCAACAAAGAGTTTTTCACACAGTTATTCTGTAATGTTAGCTTGATTTTGTCTTTACAATTCGTTGTTCAATGGGCTAACAGTAAGAGAACAGCTAAGTAGGTGGCAGGAGCTATGCCTCTCTGCTGTGGATCAGTGGTTTACTGTGTGAGTCCTAGCAAGAGTGAATTCCTGATCTCTGAAGCATACTTGTTTCATTGAACTAATCCTGGCAACAACAAATGCAGGCTGTAATATGCTTCTTTCCTGAACTATATGTTTCTAGGACTGTTTCCTAATGCTTGGAAAAACTGGTTACATGAATCAAAAGTGGACATTACAATTTACCCACATAAATGTGTTCTGCCTGCAGGAGTAGTGGAGTCTTGTAGATCAGTGGTTAGAGCTCTCGCCTCACAAGCGAGAGAACTGCGTTCGATTCCCAGCAGGGTGAAACCTTGGGCAAGTTTCCTTACTCCACACACCTAATAATAATCCCTCAAGAAAAAAAATAATAAAATTGGTCACTTCAATCCACAACTGTTTGTGGGACACTGCTGTGCGCAATTGACTGCTGCATTTCACCCACAAATATACATTCAATTCACTTTACAGACTGTTCTATGAAGCGCTTTGAGTCATCTAGAAGACGTGAAAACCGCTGTATCAAATGCAAGGATTATTATTATTAGATTGATTTCCTACTGTAATTGTGTGAGTTTTTAACATTCTCTTTCTTGTAAAGCTTGTATCTGCTATTGATTTTAAGGCACATATCTTCGAGGCCTGGAGACAACTGTAACCTTCGACCCTTCTAATCAGGAGTTTGTGATCAACATGCCGAGACTGTCCTCAATTAAGTGGTGGCCTGGTGACTGTAAGCATAACCAGTCTCCGAGGGTTACTTATTTTAACTGACATTGAATTTAACCACATATTTACTTTGAGCAGATAAGTGAAATTCTGCACGAATTGTAACATATAAGCAAATTAATGCTGTAAACAAGATGCTTATTCTTCAAAGTTCTTCTTAATTTACTCTTATTTCCAAAAGTTTATTGAACGAATGAATGAGAGGGATGCTCAGGGATTGATGTTCAATATTCAACTCTTTCATTTTGAAACTGACGGTGATGAGACAAAATGAAGCTTTGGGATAAATGTCTTGCATTTAATCACAATTCGTATCAGTACATCTTCAGATCTTTTCTCTTTTCAGTGGGCAGGTCAGCAACTCATGCTTTGGTCTTGGCCCAGCTGTACACCCAGGGGAAGTGCCAGGGAATGCATGCCTTTATTGTACAGATCCGCAGTCTGGTAGACCATTCATCTCTGCCAGGTAACATAGCCCTTGTACTTCATCTCCTGATGCTCTGAATCTCTGATAAGTGAGATTTCAGAATTAAGTGCCTGTTTTAGATATGAATTCAACCTTTTTTTATTTAATCAATACTGGAACCTTTTTTTTTGGCAAGATTTGCATAGATGCAAGGAAGCTAGCACGTTTGTGTCTTTTATCTGTTTCCAGGTGTCACAGTTGGTGATATAGGCCCAAAGATGAATTTTGACCAAGTTGATAATGGGTTTCTGATTTTGCAAAATGTTCACATTCCAAGGGAAAATATGTTGTGCAGATACTCTGAGGTAAGGTCTTAGCATTACACCTCTTAAGTGAAGCATAAAGCATCTTTCATAAATTGCATTCTCTTAACAATCTTTCTCGGAGATTATGGGGTAGAAATTCCACCTTGGGTCTAGAATGACTCTATTAACATGGATTCAGATACAAAATGCCTATGGAGAAAAGGAGGCCAGATTTAATAGTGAGGATTTGAGTTGTGATTGGGGAAGTGGGGGTGGGATAAATAGATGAATATTTTGGTTTTGGTTGAAGGGGAATAGGGAGTTTCTGTTGGAACACTTTTCCCTTGGAGACGATGGTGAATGGGATGGTAAGGTAGACTTAGTGCCCATGTTTCACTTTTTTAAAGTATTCTCTGGTAGAACAAAACCATGTAGAGTGTACTTGGAAATGCACAGGTATTTTCCATTTTGTTTATTTTTTAAAAAGCATGTGTGAATAGCGAGTAAAGTTCACTGGTGTCATCCCTCCTAGAAAACCATGTCCTGTCTTAAAGTCTGATTTTGTTCCAGGTTTCTCCAGACGGTACCTATGTCAAGCGAGGTTCTGACAGAATTAACTACTTTTCTATGGTTCTGACCCGTACAAGGTTATTGTCAGCAGAAATTATACCTGCTCTGGCCAAAGCCTGCGTCATCGCTATCCGGTACTCTGTGGTCCGACGCCAATCAAAACTAAAACCTGGGTAGGTTGGAAATATTGACCTTTTGTCATTGATTAAACTAGACAAGTGTATGGCTACTCGCCCACCTCCTCCCTCCTCTCCCTCATTTAGTGTCTGACCCTGTCTTTGTAAAGAACTCCAAGATGTTACCCTCATGAATGCAAGTTGTTGTTGTTACAATGTGAGTTTGTTTATACTATAAGTAGTTTGAGAATCACACTTTTCCAGAGGAACAGTATACCTCTGGCTTCTTCTGGCATTGATTGGCCAGCTTTCTGCACGTGCACAGCACGGTGCTGACATCATTTCACACAGGAGGTGCTTGCGGTTTATAGCACACAAAAGAACAGCAACAACTTGCATTTATATAATGCCCTTCAAACGGAGTAGCATCCGAGCACTTAAAGGAAGTGACATCAGCATCGCTTTCTGCACAGTACAAAACACTTGGGGAGTGACATCAGAAGCGCTGACTGTTGCCATTTATCTAATTGTTCATCTTAAACAAGTATGACCCTTGTTACTTATTATACAGTTGTTTAATTTAGTGAAGTTAAACACTGTCTCGGGTCTTAATACAATGCAAAGTACATGTTTTACTTACTGGTTACACAATTATATACAGATACATACAACTGAGGCCTATATAGTTCTGTACATCAGGACGCTATCACTCATCAACATGGGTCCTGTGTATTGTTTAGCTTGGGGATTCAAATATATTTGCAAATAATGTAATCTCTCAGTCCGTGCCCCTTTAAACCGATGTTCCATTGACGGGGTAATCATTAACTGAGTCACACTTTTCCCACAAGGATTTAGTGAAAATTGAATTCGTTTTTAAAAAATGCTTCAAGGGATAAGTCCATTATAAAGGGACAACAAATAAAAAAATTGATTCATCCCATCTGCTACAAGCATAACCATTGTGTCCATTATGATTGAAATTCTGATTTGCCCTCAGAGAAATGGAAACCAAAATTTTAGACTACCAAATGCAACAGCAGAAGCTCTTCCCCCAGCTGGCAACAGTGTTTGCCTTTCATTTCATGGCCTCTTCCTTCGAAGCTTTTTGCAATCAAGTTAAAGTTCAGATCAAAAGCAAAGGAGACTTCTCCTCTCTGCCTGAGGTAAGATCACTAATGGTGCTTTTCTAAAGGCAGAGATAGCTGACACGGGAGAATTGCATGGCAGTGCAAGTGCTGCCTTCTTTGGAACTCCACAAGGTTTCTGGTTCTTTGTTCTGCAAATAAATGTGATCTCTTACTCTTGATCTTTATTCTCGTTCCACCAATAGCAAAATTAATGCTTAAATGGGCCTGGTTATAGAAGCGTCTTGCGATGCATCTGCCAACTGAAATCTATTGGTTTGACACAGAAACCATATGAAGTATAGTTTTGAAATTGGCAAAGTGAAGCTGAAATCCGTCAAGGAGACTTAATTAAATAATTTCTGATCCTTAAGTTGGAAAAGGAGTGAAAGATTAACATCAGAAAACTCACGTTTTTATTAGATTCCGCCATTCAGGAAGGCAAATGTGCAAATCTTTGGATGTTTCATTTAGTTTAAAATAAGTCTTATTAAAATCAAGAACTGTTTCCAGGAATGCAATTTCAGTCTGCTTTGGTGTGCAGATCTAACCTGGCTCGTTTTTATTGCTTTGTACTTTTTCTCCTTTGACTTGCTCAGAATTCATTATTGCTTCTATGAGCCCAGAAAGGCTAGAAGATGTATAGCATATATTAACAACATTTCAGTACTTTGCTTTTTTCTACCACATAGATCAAGGCACTCTATGCCAAAAAGTATAGATAAAGGTACTCTGTATGGATCAAATTGGTTTGTAAAGTTAAGAATCAGAAATGTCTCAATTTCCAGAAATGTTCTCAGCATTTGATTAATCATGCGCATCCCACACTCATCCATTTTTCTCTTAGATTTAACTTCACCGTGATTTAACAACAAGGAACAAATCCTAGATAGTGAAGAATTTGGATGAAAAGTGTAGAACAACATCTTGAAAATGTGCTTATTTGTATTGTTTCTCTCTGTATTGTATTGTACTCTCCCCTCTCGACTCTCTTCCCCCTCCTCGCTCCCTCCCTTCCCTCCCCTCACCCTGACCATTTCCCCCCTGCTCGGGTCATGACCCAACTGTGCAGCGCCTTGGGACGTCCTCCTGACGTGAAAGGCGCTTTATAAATGGAATCTTGTTGTTGTTGTTGTTGTTGTTTGAGATGGTGGCAATTGGCATTTGAAATGGTAACTGCAACCAGGGATCTGATGGTTTGGCCATGAAAACATCAACCATGAGATTAAACAAAAGGCAAAATACTGCAGATGCTGGAAATCTGAAATAAAAACAAAAGTCGCTGGGAACCTGCAGCAGGTCAGGCAGCATCTATGGGAAGAGGAAAGTGAGTTAATGTTCCAGGTCAATGACCTTTCGTCAAAGACTGCTGTTAGTAAGTTGATACCCCTCATCCCCCCCCCCCACCACTACCACCAACAACAACAAATAGGGAATTCATTAAATTCCCTTTGGACAAAACTCCAATTTGTGCAACCAATATTCAGACAAAAGGAGGTTCACAAATATATAAGCATAAACAGTCAATACAAGTTTCCATTACTTCACTGCTTCTGTAAATCTTATCTAATTCTTTTATTACGCACATTGCTGAACTCGGGTTCACTTAAAACGAGATCAGGTTGTCGGTCCTATTATTTTCTTACCTAACAATCAAAATCTAAATCCTGTCATTGCAAAATAAAGTCTAAATTCCTGAAATTATTGTGCAGCTAAGCACAATTCAGTATTTAGAGTAATAGATACAGTAGCATCCATACCTAATTTTGGGGCATCCTCTTGATGTGAAAGGCTACATACATGTAAATTTCTATTCTATCAATATAATGCTACTGCAGTTGTCACAAATGTTTTATTCTGGAATTGACTGGCGCTTGTGTTGACTGCTTGTTTTTTTATAGCTCCATGCTTTGTCTGCGGGCCTGAAAGCTCTGCTGTCAGATGTCTGCAGCGCTGGAGTCGAGACTTGTCGCAGGGCATGTGGTGGTCACGGCTATTCATTGCTCAGCGGCCTGCCTTCCCTTTACACCCGAGTTGCAGGGTCTTGTACTTACGAAGGGGAGAACACTGTTATGCAACTGCAGACAGCACGGTGAGATGTAGGATGATTGCAGACAGAATGCCGGGTACAATCTATTTCAAATCTACCGTCCATCTGTTTATGAGACGTCAGGTTTCTAAACCATTACAGTAATGTGTCGTCCGTTGGCACAAAGCCGAAATGTATAGTACCAGAAAAGGCTAATGGTTCATGAAAATCGGTTCATCTGGTCGATTCCAGGCATCTTGCAAAATTCTTGCATTTGTGTTTAAAAAGTAAATATAAACTGAGTACTTCCTTCCCTTCTGGTCTCTACAGCATAAGGCTGCAATGCAGAGGAGAGTGACGTGGATGTCTCCAAAGTGTTTAGAGGAATGAGGAATGGCTGCCATTTGAATTTTGGGCTAAGTGTGACTGATTTTTTTCTTTTCCTGCTCCCTTTTCTTTAGGTTTCTAATGAACTGCCTTTCTAAAGTTTATTCTGGTCAGCCCTTGCCACAGTCCGTGTCATATCTGTCTGACCTCTTCTCTACTCGTTGCTGTGGAACAGAGAAAACCGATTTCATCAAGCCTCCCGTTTACACCAAGGCATATAAGCATAGAGCACAGAGGTCAGGGCAGTGCTGGGGTGGGAATGCAATCCACTGTTGGTCCAATGATCGATAAGTAGTTACAGTGATGAATTTGTGCATATTTTCTCAATCAACTCGAATACGGAGCTTTCAGGGGTGAAAGTGACTCATTCTTTGGTGTGCAGTCATATATTCCAAGGAATTTCACTGCAACCTTTTTCGGACAGAGTATTGAGTATCAGTCAGTTTAACAGCAATCAGATAACTTTTTCAAGAAATCAGTTTATTAATATACGTATAGAAGTATGACACGATGGACCAAATAGCCTCCTTCTGTGCTGAACGTTTCTCTTTCGTGTTTATTCAAACCTAGCTAATGTAACTGCATGTTGAATTTTCATTTTTGATACTGAAAATTATGGTAAGTTGTACAGTACTGCAATTGAATAATTCAGTAGCTCAAGAGGAAAGGTCTGTGAAAGTATGAAATCTTTTAATGATTATCATTGTGTATTTTCTCTCTCTCTCTCTCTCTCAGACTGATAAAGAATGCAGGGTTTCAGTTGCAGTCTTTGCTTCAGTCGGGAGTTGAGCAGTATGTAGCCTGGGACAGCACCTCAATACTACTTGCACAGGCTGCCATTGTGAGTTAAAATTATATTTTATAGAATTTGATCTCATTGCTTATATAATAGTCCTACTAAAACTCTTCTGTCAAGCCACCCACAGTTTTTTTGCAGTTAACATTTTCGTTTAAATTATTAACAACAACAACTTGGATTTATATAGCGCCCTCCACGCCGGACAGCGTCTCAGAGCGCTTTAAGTGGTCTGGCACAATAGCCATTTTGTATGGTCAGCTAGATGTCTGATAGATGCGGAAACCTATCAGCATGCTTAAGAGTATCCAACCCAGACTGAGAGCTTCACTTATGTAAGCTGCCTATACACATGAAAATAGCCAGAAACTGCTACTGTACCAGATCACATGCTGTTTTTGTTTTACATCTGCACTAACAATGATGGAACTGATATTCCCAACATGCAATTCACACTCCCTTTCAATTCCATAATGAAGCACTTTAGATGGAATCACAACATTAGTCTATTTATTTTCATTTCTTTTGATTTTATATTTTGGAGCAGTCTTGGCAGCTTGTGGGTGTTGCGCCATGAGCTGGGCCAACAGAAAAGTGTCGAAATATTTGCCAAAAATTGTGGGGCGTTTGTCAACATTTCGGAGAAATTTGGTGAAGTTTGCGGAAAAGAGGGATGATTGGTGCTTTTGAGAGACGCATTTTGTAAAACAACTCGGATTAAAACTATAGGCATACATTTCCTGGACATGCGGTTATGTTTAAAATATTAAAAATGCACAGCACTTACCAAAAATTGGTCGCAGGAGCTCAGTTTAGGTAGTGGGGGCCGGGAACAGCCGATTTCACACCACATCCCCAATCCACGCTCCCCGCCATCCCAACGCTTCCCGCCATCTCAACGCTTCCCGCCATCCCAACGCTCCCCGCCATCCCAACGCGCCCCGCCATGCCGACACTCCCTGCCATCCCAATGCTCCCCGCCATCCCGACGCCCCCCGCCATCCCAACACTTCCCGACACGCATGCACGACCGGAGCTCCACCCACAGAACCAGCATCGAGCAAAGGCCTGGGGCCTAGTGTGTACAGGTTTGTAGTGAAGGAAGTGTCTGTAGTGGAGGAGGTCGTTTGCAGTGGATTCAGCAGAAAAAGTCTAGTCGCACTTTTCTATTGACCCAGGCTATGAGCAATGATTAGACAAACTCATCAATGTTAACGAGAGGCATTTTAGGGGGGACCTTAAAGAGGTAAAAAGATTTAAATGAGATTGAGAGTAAACTTTGATCAATATATGCATCGAGAGAGTACAAGACAACATTGGTTTAGGGTTACAAAGTGCAAGTTCAGGACAAACTCTAGGAAATATTTCTTTGTCCAGAGGTTAATGAATGATTGGAACAAGTTATGAGGAAGAGTGGTTGAGGTCAGGAAGCTGGAATTGTTTAAAAAAACAGCTTACTGCTGTGAAACGGGAATGGTAGGATGCAGCCATGGGTTTTCCTTCCAAATCTCTCTTGCCATCTTGTGGATTCTTCTGATATATGGCTAGTTTAATGTTCTCACTGTGCTTTTTTTGTTGCCAGGCTCACTGCCAGTACACAATTGTGAATAATTTTGTTGAGACTATGTCCAGACTACAGCATGAGCCTGAGATCCAGCAAGTGCTTCAAGTGCTGTGTGATTTGTATGCACTGAGTGGCATCCTCGCCAATGCTGAGGAATTCCTCCATGATGGTTATATGACAGGGCATCAGCTGGACTTGGTGACTGCTTCTCAACGGGATCTTCTCACTTGTGTTCGGTAAATTCATTCCCTTACAACATGAAACAACAATCTACATACAGTATGTTCATGTACATTTTGAGATTTTATCAATAACATAATGCTGATATAAATATCACTCTTACTGTCGTGACTGTGTAACCCTGAGAGAGTGGAGTGTAAAAAAACAACTACATTGTGTGTCAGACTGGCTACGTTGATAGCACTCTTGCCTCTACGTCAAAAGGTTGTGGGTTCAAGCCCCAAGTTGGGATGTGAACTCACATAGTCCAAGCTGTCCTTTGGATGAGTCATTACACCAAGGTCAGGTGGGTGTTAACGATTCCATGGTACTACTACTTTTAAGCACTCCAAAACGTTAAAGGGTATCATATAAATGTAAGTTGTTGTACTTAAAAGGAAACGTTTCTTGCACTGTCCTGGCCAATAAACCCCCAAATAAAAATTGTCATTCAATAAAATTGGAACATTGCTATGTGCAATTCGCCTGCCGCATTTCTCACAAATGGAGTCACTTAACAGTAAATCGTGTGAGGAGTTTTGGGACATTCTCCTGATGTGAAAGGTGCTAAAGTAAATGCAATGATTATTATCTTCTGTACTAATGAAGACGAAATGTCTGTCTGTGTGTCTGTCTGCCAAGAACGCAGTAACCGATTGACGTATAGACATGATTTATACCTCATCGGAAAGGTCTTGCATGGGGGAGTGTCATGGGCATATTAGTTTTCAGGAATTATCGTTGATGAGTTATATTAAGAAAATATATTTTAAAAATGCTTTAATTAAGCCCAAAAAAGTATGAATGGTATTCTGCAACAAAGTAGCTATGCATGATATTTTGCAACAACATAGCAACAGAGGTCACATTCCCTTCTAGAGTGATACATCTATTACCATTAAAGACAAAGTGTCTGTGTGTCTGTCTAACCGATTGACGTAGAGACACCAACAGGAGTTCTCCCAAAGGGATATTTGTGCAAATACGTGAACAAGGGTTGCTAAGAAGTTGAATAGCACATTTTCTTAATCTTAAGGGATAAAGATGCCTAAGAAGCGAAGATCAAGCCTTTCAAGGATAAATAAAAATGCTAGACGAAAGAGAGAAAGCCGATTAAATGAAACTGGTTGCAAGCGTGGCTGCAGTGGGTGCAGCTGGTTAATATTATAAGTAATATATTGATGTTACTGTTTCAGGAAAGATGCTGTTTCGTTAGTGGATGCCTTTGACTATTCTGACCAGCAGCTACATTCTGCAATCGGGAGCTACGATGGCCATGCTTACCAACGGCTCTTTGAATGGGCTCAGAAAGCGCCCATGAATGCAAAGGTACCATTTGCTCTTTTTTTGGCATTGTCTTCATGTTGCTAATATTGGCTGATGTTTCATGCATTCTGAAATGTAACAATGTATGAAGAATATGTTCATTCTTTAAATCGGGTTTAAAAATGTTTGAAAGAAAAGATTTGAAAGCATGAACCAGTATATGTAGAATGGGCTGTCAGTATCTCAATCACAGGTAATTTTACCATCTCTTCTGATAAAGGACCCACATAGATTGAGAAAACCAAATTAGCAAAAGTAGGTTAGAAGAAGAGTTCATTGAGTGTATGAGAGAGAACTTTCTAGAGCAGCATGCCGAGGAACCAACTAGGGGACAGGCCATCCTAGATCTTGTTTTGTGTAACGAAACAGGACTAGTTGGCAGTGTTAAGTATGAAGACTCCTCGAGGGTAGAGTGATCACAATATGATTGAATGCTGCATTAAGTTAGAGAGGGATATAGTTAAATCCGAGGCAAGTATTCTGAATTTAAATAAGGCTAATTTTGTAGGTTTGAGGAAAGATTTAGGTAAAATAGACTGGAGAATAAGATTAAGAGGTAAAAAATGTAGACCAACAGTGGCAAATATTTAAGGATGTAGTGCATAATTTTCAGCAGTCGCGTATTCCCTTGCGGAATAAGAGTACCACAGGGAAAGCAATTGATCCGTAGCTAACTAGAGTAGTTAGGGAAAGCATCAAATTAAAAGAAAAAGCTTATAAAACTGCCAAGAAAAGCAGCAAATCTGAAGATTGGGAGAGTTTTAGAAACCAGCAAAAAAAAACTAAAAAAACTCATTAAGAGCAAGAAAAAGGAGTATGAGGGTAAGCTAGCTAGGAACATTAAGTCAGATTGTAAAATATTTTACAAATACATTAAGAGGAATAGGCTAGTGAGGATAAATGTAGGTCCACTTCAGTCAGAGACGGGAGAAGTTGTAATGGGGGATAAGGACATGGCAGAGTCCCTAAATGGGTATTTTGCATCTGTCTTCACCCGAGAAGACACAACAAGTCTGCCAACAATAGAGATGCACCAAGGGGATAAGGACAGGGAGCAACTTCGGGAAATTTTCATTAGTAGAGAATTGGTAATATGGAAGCTGTTAGCACTAAAAAATGACAAATCCCCTGGTCCAGATGGCTTGCATCCCAGGGTTTTAAAAAGGGTAGCTTATGAGATAGTGGAGGCCTTGTGTCTGATCTTCCAAAATTCCTTGGATTCTGGAACAGAATAATCCCTCCAAGACAAAACAATAATAAATTGGTCATTTTGAATCCAAGACTGTTTGTGGGACACTGCTCTGCGCAATTGGCTGCCTTGTTTCGCCCACAAATATACAGTCAATTCACTTTACAGGATATTTTGTGAAGCCTTAGAGACGTCGAGAAGACGTGAAAAGCGCTATATCAAATGCAAGGAATATTATATTATTAACAGTCCCCATGGATTGGAAGATCGCAAATGTCACACCACTATTTAAAAAAGGTGGAAAGGAAAAGATGGGGAACTATAGGTCAGTTAGTCTCACATCAGTAATAGGAAAAATTTTAGAATTGTTGATTAAGGATGTGGTAGTGCGGTATTTAGAGGAGCACAATATAATTAGGCCAAGTCAACATGGCTTTACAAAAGGGAAGTCATGTTTGACAAATCTCATAGAATATTTTGAGGACATTTCGAGTAAACTAGATAAGGGTGAATCAGTGCATGTGGTCTATTTGGACTTCCAGAAGGCATTCGATAAGGTGCCGCATAAAAGGTTAGTCCAAAAGATAGGGGCTCATGGAATTGGGTGGAGCATATTAACGTGGATTGGGGAATGGTTAACGGGTAGGAAACAAAGAGTAGGGATAAACGGGTCCTTTTCAGATTGGCGGGATGTAACTAGTGGAGTGCCACAAGGATCAGTCCTTGGACCTCAGCTATTTACCATCTACATCAACAATCTAGATGAGGACATCAAAGTTAATATATCTAAATTCGTGGATGACACAAAACTAGGAGGAAGTGTCAACACAGAGGATGACATTTAAAAAAATTCATCGCGACATAGATAGGGTAGATGATTGGGCAGGTAGGTGGCAGATGAAGTATAATGCAGGGAAGTGCAAAGTCATCCACCTAGGTAGCAAAAACAGTAGAGCGGGTTATGTGTTAGAAGGGGAGAGATTGGAATGTGTTAGTGTCCAGAGAGACTTGGGTGTCCTTGTACACCAATCACAGAAAGTTAGTCTGCAGGTGCAGCAGCAATTAGGAAGGTGAACGGTATGTTAGCATTCATTATGAAAGGATTAGAGTATAAGAGTAGGGAAGTCTTTCTGCAACTGTATAGGGCCCTGGTGAGACCACACCTGGAATACTGTGTGCAGTTTTGGTCTCCTCATTTAAGGAAGGATGTACTTACCTTGGACAGGGTGCAGTGTAGATTTACTAGGTTAGTACCAGGGATGAAGGGGATGAGTTACGAGGATAGGCTGACCAATTTGGGCCTATATTCTCTAGAATATAGAAGAATTAGAGGTGATCTTATAGAAACCTATAAGATCATCAAAAGGCATGATAGAGTAGATAGTGGGAGATTGTTTCCCCTGGTTGGAGAAACTAAAACCAGGGGTCACAACGTTAAAATCAGAGCCCAGCCCTTTCGCACTGAGTTGAGGAAGAACTTCTTCACTCAAAGGGGTGAATGTATGGAACTCACTACCTCAAAGGGCTGTTGACGCTCAGTCCTTGAACATATTCAAGACTGAGATAGATATATTTCTTATTGCAAAAGGTATTAAGGGATATGGGGATAAAGCAGGTTTATATTATTAGCTGGAGTTAGATTAGAAGATCAGCCATGATTGAATGGCGGGGCAGGCTCGAAGGGCCGAATGGCCTACTCCTGCTCCTACATGTTATGTTATGTCCCGGAACATTAATCTGTCTCTCTTGAATGTTGATCAGATTTGCATATTCTTATTTCAGATTTACAGCATCTGCAAATTTTTAGACAAAAAACACACCACAGCCAGCTCATTCAGCAGCTCATTCTGTCAATTGCTATAGTTAAAGTCCCCTTTGCACAGCTTCATTAATAATGTTGTTAGCTCTCTAATCTGGACGTTGAACTGCACCAAATGATGCACCAAGTTAATAAGTTTAAAGAGTTAAAACAGATTTCACTTAGAAAAAAAGCATAATTATTGACAAGTTATTACAAACTGCATTCAATGTGTGTCCTCCACCGAGAGCCATGTTTCCTCACTATGCTTCCTGGATTCACTTGATACGCACTGCATGGTTAATGTAACCTGTTAATGTCCGTGCAGTCATTGCACAAATCCTAATGGATTGTCTTGTAGTCAGTTTAAATTATTAGGTGTTCTTTGAATCAAAGATGCAGTCTGCAGCTGAATAATAGTTTAATTTTTGTTATTTAAATTTACCGTCTTCATGTATAAACACGCCGATTTAGTTCCACAGAACGGAAAGATCCAGTCTAACCCATTTTCAAAAATATTGTCAGTTGCTTAGTTGTCTTGCCAAGAGATGTATTTGAGCCAGTTTTCCTTCCCTCAGATGACCTTGAAAATACTTGCAAACTCAAATTCTAGGGGACATTTTAGCAAAATCTTGGATAATTTAAGTTGAGAATTGAATGCTGTGGAGGAGTATTGATGTTGGCCAACTTCCCTCACACAAACACTACCCCACACACACTCCAGAATATGATATTCCTTAAGAATTGTCCCAAACTAAATTGGGTTTGAGTCCAAGCAAGTCTGAACTTGGCCCCTGGTGAGCACAGCACAACAAAACCAATATAGCAACCTTAGTCAGAAGGTGATTATGATGGTTAGTGGGGAAACCAAAATGCATCACCGGGATACAGCAGTGATAGTTATTCTTTAAGTTGGAGTTAGTTTGAGCAGCAGCAGCCTTTCTCTACATCTGGCAGGAGCTCTCTCTAGCTTGGGAGTGCCCTGGGTACAAAACGTGGGTTATGGATTCCATTTCCAAATAATGACATCTCTTGAGTAGCACAGAACTTCCCCTGCCCGCCACCCTACCATCCTGTTTTTTTTAAAATTGTAAGACTGAAATAATCATACTGAAGCCAACTGGGATCAGTTATTTTTTTTGTTATAGTTGCAGATTTACAATTACATTTGCTGTCTATTTATTTCCCTGCATTCCAACCTTTGTTATCAATATGGCACACCATATTACTGTGTTCAATCTGATCTCCTACAATTCTGTATTCACAGTTCTGAATATTTATTTGTGGAAAAAAATACAGAATTGCTAAGGGTGCAGACAGGATATACATGAAAAGTTTGAAAATATCTTGTCACTCTTTATGAAATTCAACTTCAAATATTCTTGTTTCCAAAATAATGTCAATGCACAGATAAGATGATCAGCTAATTAAAAGCTCATGTTGCCATTCAACCATTGGCATTTTCAAGACTGTTTCAAGACTCCTCCACTCCTTGCTTTACAAGTCGTTGGCCGTGCCTTCGTAGGCTCCAAAACTTTCTTGCTCAATTCCTCTGCCTTACCCCCTGCCTCCCCACTTTCAAATCCCACCTTAAAAACCTTCCTTTTTGATTGTGCCTACAGTCACCTCCCCCCTCCCTCTGGCTCGGGATCAGACTTCGCCACTGTCAAGCGCTCTGGGACCCTACCCCATGTGAAGGCACTATATAAATGCAAGTTGTTGATGTTACAAGCTGCAGAACATCTGGAACCTGTGTATTCTCCCACACCAGGCTCCATAAGCCCATAACGCCCATCCTTACTCCACTCGCTACCAATTCCCCAGTAGTTTGAATTCAAGATTCTCATCCTTTTAAAAAATATTCCCATGGTCTCACCCCATCCCAGCAGGATTACACAGGTAGGATGGGTTGGGGGGAGGTGACAGTAAGCACAATCAAAAAGGAAGGCACAGCCAACGACTTGTAAAGCAAGGAGTGGAAGAGACTTGAAAATGCCAATGGTTGAATGGCAACATGAGGTTTTAATTAGCTGATCATCTTATTTTAATCAGCTGATCATTGACATTATTTTGGAAACAAGAATATTTGAAGTTGAACTTCATAAAGAGTGACCCTACAAGAAGGATGTTGTATAAATGCAAGATGCTGTTGTTGATTAATGGTTTTATTTCTACAGGTAAACACAGCCTATGAAAAATATTTGAAGCCTCATTTTCAGTCAGCATATTCCAAGCTTTGATACTGGATTTTGCACTTTAAATGACACTAATGCAAGGGAATCATTGGCAAACTTCACAGAGCTTGCGAGATCATAAGAAACAGTTGAGTATGACATTTCCTGCAGCCAGCCATTAGATTATTCTTGCTTTGAATTAATATTTTTTCCAATACAGCTTGAAGAGTATGTGAAACAAAAATATATATACACTTAACATTTTTGATATTGTGTTTATTTGATAAGGTACACTGAGAAAACAAACCAGCAAAAGATACATAAATTTATGTATTTAAGGAAAACTTAAAATCTATCAGGAATCTTAATGCTTAAAAAAATTAAGCTACACCAGAAAGCTAATACACAATAAGTTCACGAGATTTAACTGTATAATTTGGTTACAGTATGCATTGAAATAAGTTTGTGTACTACACAAGAACTTATAATGGAACTGTAGAATTTGTGTTAGTACATGGTTACCTGGAGTCTTCAACTAAATTATTGTGCGATGTTTTTGCTGTTCATCTCAGTTGCATTATTTATCACTGCAAAGAAGGTCAGTTCAGTCTTCCGTTTTCCATGCCAATCTACAAAAGGTCCAATTGTGTTCTACAGTGTTCTCGTTTGCTCTCTCACTCATGTGATGCACCCTTGTCATTCTAATAGTAAATCCCTGCTTTGCAATATACTCCATCAGGTGAACACGAAGGGACACCTCCTGGTGATAGTCACATGGTCCAAATGTGAAGGATACCTGGAAGTCCCTGGTATCCATCATGTGTTTGTTCCACTTTGTGAAATGGTTGGAGATTCCTTCCAACAATGAGTGCACTTTTGTGGTAATAGTCAGTTGTGTTATGATAACGGCCACTGGGTTGGAATATTTGGAAAGTTTGCGAGTACTGGAAAGTTCCACCACTTCCTCAAAGGTGTCTAATGGATAGAGGGGCTTGGGGTCGTTCAAACACTGAATCAGAGGTTCTATCTGATAGAAATCAGCCTCTTTTCTAAGAAGATCAATTTCTTTGAAGCCTAGTGGCAATATCAGCTCAGCTGTCCTTAAAAAATTCAAGATGTATCTGAAGAGAGGGCCATCTCTGTCGATAAAGTAGTTTCCTTGGGCGTCTCTGGCACTGGGGAAATCTCCCCGGAACATTGCTCCCAGCATGGAGTCTGGATATCTTGTCAGAGTTGAAAGTGATGTTGAATACATGTGTCCTCCTACGTTAAGAGTGACTGGATCAGACATCTGAAATAAGAAAACATTTAGTAAGATTAGAACATGAATGAATAGTTATCTCACACTAATCCACTGTACCTACTCCATCCTTGGCATTATTGCACCCATTACTAACCTTGTTTACCTTTATTATCCAAATTATATTAAACAAATTTGTTCATTTTGGTTATACAACTGGTGCTGTGATTCAGCATATAACAGCACATTCAATGGAATAAAAGTTATACAGTATAATACATACTTTATTGTAAGATGTGCACCATATTGTGCACATTTTACAATAAAGTACCCCTGTACACCACTATATGACGAGAACAAAGAAATACTAACGAAGAACAGAAACTTCATCGCCGAGAGACATCACAAATTCATAAAATCATAGAATTGTACAGCACAAAAAGAGGCCATTCGGCCCATCGAGTCTGTGCGGCTCTTTGAAAAGAGCAGTGTAATGTCTATCCCACTCCCCAGCCCCTTCCCCATAACCATGCAAACCCGTCCTCAAATGCCCGTCCACCGTATTTTTAAAAGTAGTTATCGAATCGGCCTCGACCGCCCTTTCAGGCAATGCGTTCCAGATTTGAACAACTCGCTGCATGAAAAAATGTCTTCTCACCTCCCCTCTGCTTCTTTTAGAGACTATTTTAAATCTGTGACCTCGAGTCACCGACACACCCACCAGAGGAAACAGTTTTTCCCTTTCTAACCTATCAAATCCCCTCATGATTTTGAAGACCTCTATTAGGTCTCCTCGTAACCTTCTCTGCTTCAATTCAAACGTTATCATGCACCAGATTAGTGACATTTCATATATAAATGTATGATTTTTGCTCACGGACCGACAACGAACTGCTTGTAATTAAACACTGGTGTCTTAGTACAGTGGCATGGAACTAGTTTTCTTTGGGTTGCAAGAACGCATCAGTGCAGGGTTCCTGTAACAGTTGGCATCGGCTCTTCACACTTGGCACACAGAGGTGAGGTGGGATTAATTGTGCACACAAAAATGGGACATAAGAAAGCATATGCAAGCAAGCAAATTGCTTTTCTCCTGGTGTGAAAACAGCTACCGTTGACTGAATCTCCTCTGGTTCAACAAACGAGAGGAATGGGAAGGAGAACTCCTGGGATTTCAAACTGCATTAACAACATTAGGAATAATAAACAGCAAAATACAGTGTGTGTGTGTGTTGTAAGGATGATCCCAGAACCGATCCCATACCTATCAGGAAAGGCTGAACATACTTGGACTCTTGAAAAGAGGAGGGTAAGAGGTGACCTGATAGAGGTCTTTAAAATGATGAAAGGTTTTGATAGGGTAGACATAGGGAAGATGTTTCCACTTGTGTGGGAGACTCAAACCAGGGCCATCAATATAAGATAGTCACAAAAACATCAAATAGGGAAGTTAGAAGAAATTTCTTCACACAGAGTAGTGGGAATGTGGAACATGTTACCACAAGGAGTTGTTGAGGCAAATAGTATAAATGTATTTAACGGGAAACTAGATAGGTACATGAAGGAGAAAGGAATAGAAGGTTATGCTTGAAGGCTTAGTTGAGGAAGAGCAGGAGGAGGGGATGTGGAGTATAAACAATGGCATAGACCAGTTGGGCCGAATGGGCTGTTTCTGTGCTGTATATTCTAATGTATTCTAACGTGAGTTTATTTCAGAGGGAGATTACAACTCAAGTTGCATTTATATCCCCCCCAGTCTCCCTCTGAAATAAACCCCAGTTAGATTGGGTTTCCATTTTCCCCGCAGGTTTCTGGAGCTGCTGGTGTGGAGGCTGAGGAGCAATGCCGGCGGAGCGCGTGTCCCCGCAGACTGCCCAGAGGCCGCCAGGGGACGGGGGGGGGGGGGGGGAGCTGCTGCAGCGCCTCCCGAGCTCGGGCCACACTCCCGCCCGCTCCGACCTCCGTTTACCTTACCTTCTGGCCCCGGTCTCCATTATCCATGTGCTTGGACGAGCGCTTATTGACCGGAGAGAGGAGAGCGGTGCGGCTCCGCTCCCGCGGCGTCAGTGACAGCCTCAGGCCGCGCCGACACTCGATCCCCGACTCCAGCCGGACAAGCGCTGCGCATGCGCAGTGATTCGCTCCGCGCTGCCTCGCAGCCGCTGTGACAGCTGGAACCCGGCGCCGCCATCTTTGATCAAGGCAAGAAAAGCGCGGTATCTGCCCCCCCCCCCCCCCCCCCCGGCATTCCTCCCTTCATGACTCCCTGGTTCACTCCATCACCACTAACACTGCTTCCCCTCTCCCCCCTCCTCCTCGGTGCCTTTCCATTGCCATTGCAGGAGACGCAACACCTGCCCATTCACTTCCTCCCAACAATGAGTGAGACAGTGATTTACATGTACTTCCACTAACGCACTATAGGTGCTGCCCATAACATATACAGTCAATTCACTTTACAGTATATGCTGTGAAGTGCTTTGAGATGTCTCAAAGACGTGATAAGGCGCGATATCAAATGCAAGGATTATTATTATTATATTGTATTCGGTGCTCATAATGTGGTTTCCTCTACATCAAGGCGACCAAATGCAGATTGGTGATCGTTTTGCCAAACACCTCCGTTCTATCCGCAAGTGCAATCCTGAGTATCCGGTTGCCTGCATCCTTCCCATTCCCACTCTGACCATGGCCTCTTACGCTGTTCCAACGAAGGATCACACAAGCGCAGAACAGCACCTCATCTACCTCCCAACATCTCATCTACCTACCATGCACCTCAACATTGATGTTAACCACTTCAGACCTTAAACACAGCTCCCATCTTCTCAGCCTGGCCTCCCATTCAATAACCACTCATACATCGTCTGGGTCTCAGACACATCTTTGTTCTCTACAATCTCCCACTATTGCCTTCTTTTGTCTTGCACCATCAACACCTGTGATCTCATCATCTACTGTCCTCCACCTAATTTTTTCCTTTTTTTCCCCACCCCCTTCTTTGCTTGTCCTTATAAACTGCTCCCTTCCAACATTCCCCAGTTCTGAAGAAAGGTCATCAATCTGAAATGTTAACTCACTTTCCTCCATAGATAATAAATCCTTGCATTTGATATAGAGTCTTATCATGTCTTCGAGTCGTCTCAAAGCGCTTCACAGAATATACTGCAAAGTGAATTGACTGTATATTTTTGTGGGCAAACTGCCATCCACCTATTTTTTTGGTCAGCTAGGTGTGTGACATCTGCAACAACAACTTGCACTTATATAGCGCCTTCCACGCATGGTAACATCTCAGAGTGCTGCAGAAACCAATCATCACCTGGGGACTGCAGCTCCACCCCACCCCAGTAAATAAAAAAAAACCTTGCATTTGATATAGTGCTTTTCACATCTTGTAGATGTCACAAAGTGCTTCACAGAATATACTGTAAAGTGAATTGATTGCATATTTGTGGACAAAACGAGTCAGCCAATTGCGACAGCAAATGACCAGTGAATTGACTGTATATTTTTGTGGGCAAACTACCATCCACATAGTTTTCGACTATTCCTCCTTGGCGGGAGATAAACAGGGTCTCATTGGAGCTGTACTGGCTCCAAAATGACATGCTTGGCAACTGGCAATCAAGCAGCTGCCTGTGGTGGTCCTAGTTCTCACCTTCAAATGCTTCCATGGTCTTGCACTACCCAATTTCTGCAGTCTCCTGCAACCCTATTCACTCAACTACTCCTCCGCTTTGGCAACTCTAGTCTGCTTCTTACACCTACACTCACTGTCTGTTGGTCAGTCAGCCTTCAGCCTCTTTTCCCTCTCCCTTTGGAACGTACCCAGCACAACGTATATTGAATAACTTGTGCTGGGTATCAGTATGCAAGTTACAGTATTTCTAGACAAGTCCATCTAATAAAGGAACACCCGCAAGAAATCAAACCTCAAATTAATTTGATAGTGCAGCATTACTTAAAGAGTTAGCAGAGATTTATAAAAGGCAAGCTGTGTTTGACAAATGTTATAATCCTGTCTCTGCCCTTGTCTCATACATGCTTTCATTACATTGAGGCAAACTCATTGCTTGTCGGCCTCCCCAACTCCTCCCTCCACAGGCTGCAGATCATCCAGAACTCAGCAGCCCGTGTCCTCTCCCGCACCAGGCTCTGCGACCCTATCACCCCCATCCTTGCCCAACTCCACTGGCTTCCCATCACACATAGGATACCATTCAAGATCCTGATCCTCATCTTGTGGAGACCTGTAGCTCAGTGGTTAGAGCACTCGCCTTGCAAACAATTCCAGGCAGGGCAAAACCTTGGGCAAGTTTCCTTACTCCACACGCCTAATAATCCCTCCAAAAACAATAATAAATTGGTCATTTTCAATCCAAGACTGTTTGTGGGACATTGCTGTGCACAATTGGCTGCCGCGTTTTGCCCACAAATATACTGTCAATTCACTTTACAGTCTATTCTGTGAAGCGCTTTGAGACGTCGAGAATATGTGAAAAGCGCTATATCAAATGCAAGGATTATTATTATCATATTATTATATCTTCAAAGCCCTCCATGGTCTTGCTCCCTCCTACTTCTGCGACCTCCTAACCCCCTACCACCCTGTTCGCTCACTCCGCTCAGCGGCTCCAGACTGGTTTATGTCCCCCGCCTTTTCACCCCACTATTGGCGGGTGGGCCTTCCGCCACTCTGCCCCCACCCTCTGGAACTCCCTCCTGCAGTCCCTCCCTCACCATCTTCAAGACCCACCTCAAGACCCTCCTCTTCGACTGTGCTTTCAATCTCCCTGCTCCCCCCCCCCCCCCCCGACCCCCACATCGGGTCAGTAACTCTGTCTGTCCAGCGCCTTGGGACGTCCTCCCGACGTGAAAGGCGCTTTACAAATGTAATCTTCTTCTTGTGGTGGTTCTTGTCCCCGCTCTCTGGGCGGGATTTGGCGGCCGCTGCACCGCGCTCTCCCATTGGGCGGGAACGGGGGTGGGACCGCGCTCCATGTGTCGCCGCCGCTGGTTGGCTGATGAAGCGACGGCTCAGCGCGAGTCTCGGTGAAGGGCATTGAGAAAATGGCGGCGCTGAGGAGCGGGAGCGGCGCCGGAAAGGTGAGGCGGTAGTGTAGGGCCCGTCACCTGTCACCTGTCATTGAGGGTCTGAAGATGTCGGTCGGGGATCAGTCAGTTAGTCAATGAAAGTGGCTGCTCAGCAGCTCCCGGCCGGACACTAACATCCCGCTCTGCTTTGCTTCCTCAGGGTATCCTGGGCCTACTGCTGCGGCGGGAGTTTCATCAGACGCGGCCGGCGGCAGTGCAGGTACAGCGGGGGTCACCACACCTCTCTCCCTCCCTCCCTCCCTCCCTCTCCTCCCTCCCTCCTCCCTCTCTCTCCTCCCTCCCTCTCTCTCCTCCCTCACTCCCTCTCTCTCCTCCCTCCCTCTCTCTCCTCCCTCCCTCCCTGCCTCCCTCTCTCTCCTCCCTCCCTCTCTCTCCTCCCTCACTCCCTCTCTCTCCTCCCTCCCTCCTCCCGCCTCCCTCTCTCTCCTCACTCCCTCCCTCTCTCCCTCCCTCCCTCTCTCTCCTCACTCCCTCTCTCTCCTCACTCCCTCTCTCTCCTCCCTCACTCCCTCTCTCTCCTCCCTCCCTCTCTCCCTGCCTCCCTCTCTCTCCTCCCTCCCTCACTCCCTGCCTCCCTCTCTCTCCTCCCTCCCTCCCTCACTCCCTCTCTCTCCTCCCTCCCTCTCTCCCCTCCCTCCCTGCCTCCCTCTCTCTCCTCCCTCCCTCACTCCCTCTCTCTCCTCCCTCCCTCTCTCTCCTGCCTCCCTCTCTCTCCTCGCTTCTTATCGTGTGTGGTCACCTGCGTTGGCCTAAGTTGTACCTGACTACTGGAAATTGCCTGAGATTTGCAGAGACAATACTACAGGGATTAAGTTCATCCTGAAATCACGCAATGGAACAAAATAATTAATCAAAATAATCAACCTAAGGATCCTAATTGTCCCTTTTTAGAATATTAAGAGTATTTCTTTTAAAAATGGATTGTGATCTATACAGTACAATACAATTTACATTTATACAGCACTTTTCATGTCGAGAGGACACAGTACAATACAAAAATTACTTTGTAAAGCGCCTTTTACGTCGGGAGGACGTCCAAGGTGCTGAACAATTAGGCATTAGGACCCGAGTGGGGGGTGCACTGCCTTGGAGTCCTCTGAACTCCTCTCCCTCTGGCCTTCAACCCTCACTGACCCCTCTTCTCCTCTCACCCTCCTCCACAACACCCTCTCCTCCACACTCGATACTCTTGCCCCCATCACCTCCCGTACTGTCTCCTACTCTCGCTCCTCCCCCTGGTTCACCACCCACCTCCGCTCACTGAAGAGCCAGGTGCGGGCCGCTGAACGCACCTGCGTCAAATCTGGCCTAACGGTCCACCGACAAATCTGGCTGGACCTCCTCAAAATCTACCGCTCCACTCTAGCCTCGGCCAAGTCGTCCTTCTACTCCAGGATAATCCTGGAGGCGAAGAACAACCCCAGGCTACTGTTCTCCACCACATCCCGTCTCCTCCGTCCCCTCCCGCCACCCCGCACAGGTCATCTCCTCCAACCTTCACTGCGAGGAGATGCTGGATTTCCTTGAATCCAAAATCAAGGGAATTCGCTCCGCGGTCACTTCCCCTCCAACATCCACCCACTCACCCCCTCCCTCCCACACTCCGACTCCTACCCATCCTCCCCTACACACTTTCGTACCCGTTTCCCCACCCTCTGTCACCAAACTCATCCTATCCCTGAAACCCACCACCTGCTCCCTTGACCCCATCCCCACTCCACTCCTTATCTCCCAGCTCCACCTCCTTGCCCCACATATCACAGACATCGTCAACCTGTCGCTCTCCTCCGGCTCTGTTCCCATTCCCTTAAAAACTGGCACCATCACTTCCACCTTGAAAAACCCTCCCTTGATGCGTCGCAGCTATCAAGCTACCGGCCCATCTCCAACCTCCTTCCTGTCCAAGGTCCTGGAACGAGTTGTCGCCTCCCAGCTGCGCTCTTTCCTCTCCACCCATTCATTATTCGAACCCCTTCAGTCGGGTTTCCGTGCTGCCCATAGCACAGAAACTGCCCTGGTCAAGGTCACCAATGACATCCTGACCATCTGTGACCAGGGCTCCCTCTGCCTCCTCGTCCTCCTCGACCTATCGGCAGCATTCGATACGGTCGACCACGCTATCCTCCTCCACCACTTGTCCTCCCACCTCAACCTTCAAGGCCCTGTCCTTGAGTGGTTTAGGTCGTACCTCTCCCACTTTGTTTCTACGAATGGTTTTTCCTTCAGCCCCCGCACTGTCTCGTGCGGTGTCCCTCAGGGCTCTGTCCTCGGTCCCCTCCTCTTCACCCTCTATATGCTCCCCCTTAGTGACATCATCCGCAGACATGGGGTTAACTTCCACATGTATGCGGATGACACCCAACTCTACCTTTCCTCCTCTACCCTCAACTCCACGACCACCGATGTCCTGACAGCTGCCTGTCCGACATCGAGTCCTGGACGAGAGACAACTTTCTTCAGCTCAACGTGCGCAAAACTGAGGCCCTCCTGATTGGCTCACGTCAGCGCCTCCGCACCTCAGGCGCTGACAGCATCAGCATCCAAGGCTGCACTCTCCACCTCTCAAAGCCAGTCAGGAACCTCGGGTTCTGTTCGACCCTGAGCTGTCCTTTCTCCCTCATATCCGCGCCACAACTGGCACCGCCTTCCATCACCTCCGGAATGTCGCCAGACTACGGCACTACCTCACCCCTCACGCTGCTGAAACTCTGGTCCACGCCTTTATCACCTCAAGGCTGGACTATGGGAACTCTCTCCTCGCCGGCCTTCCCGGCACCTCCCTCCACAAGCTGCAGGTCATTCAGAACTCTGCAGCTCGTGTACTGTCCCGCACCAGGCTTCGGGACCACATCACTCCCACCCTCGCTCGCCTCCACTGGCTCCCCATCCCCCAGAGGATCGAATTCAAGATCCTCATCCTCACCTACAAGGCCATTCACGGCCTTGCTCCCTCCTACCTCTCCGACCTACTATCCCCCTACCTACCTGCCCGTACCCTCCGTTCCTCTGGCTCCGGTCTGCTCCACATCCCCCGCCCCAACCGCCCTACCATCGGTGGCCGGGCCTTCAGCCTCTCAGCCCCAGGCTCTGGAACTCTATCCCCCAGTGCCTTCGCCGCTTCCTCCCTTTCCTCCTTCAAGGCCGGTCTCAAGACCTTTCTCTTTGACCGTGCCTTCAGCTCCCCTCTCGACTTTCTACCCCCTCCTCGCTCCTTCCCTCCCCTCACCCTGACCATTTCCCCCTTGCTCGGGTCCTGACCCAACTGTACAGCGCCTTGGGACGTCCTCCCGATGTGAAAGGCGCTCTGTAAATGGAATCTTGTTGTTGTTGTTGGGGCACGACTGAAGAGGAGGGTCTTGAGGCGTGCCTTAAAGGAGGCAAGGGAAGAAGTGAAGTGAAGGAAATGTGAGATGGAGTTCCAGAGCGTGGGGGCAGAGAGGCTGAAGGCCCGATCCTCGATGGTGGTGCGGGCTAGGCAGGGGTCATGGAGGAGGCCAGAGCCTGTTGAGCGGAGAGAGCAGACAGGTTGATAAGGGGGTTAGCAGGTCGGAGAGATAGGAGAGGGCAAGGCCATGGAGGGCCTTGAATGTGAGGATGAGGATTTTGAACTCTATCCTCTGGGGGATGGGGAGTCAATGGAGCTGGGCGAGGGTGGGTGTGATGGGGGTCACAGAGCCTGGTGCGGGAGAGGACACGAGCTGCAGAGTTCTGGATGATCTGCAGCTTGTGGAGGGAAGAGTTGGGAAGGCCGACAAGCAGGGAGTTGGCGTAGTCAAACCTAGATGTGATGAATGCATGGATGAGGGTTTCGGTTGCCTGAGAGGTGAGGCAGTGGCAGAGCTGTGTGGTGTTGCGGAATTGGCATACTCAAGCCTATATGTAATGAAGGCATGTATGAGGAGTGTACTAAGGGGTGAGGCAGTGGCGGAGTCCAGCAATGTTGCGGAGGTGGGGGAAAGCCAATCGAGAGAGACTCGGTCTTGCTGATGTTCAACTGTAGAAAGGTGGCTCTCACCCAGGACTTGATGTCTGATAGGCAGTCTGTCAGGACCTCAGTAGTCCTGGAGTCGAGGGTGGAGGTAGAGAGATAGAGTTGGGTATCATCTGCATGACAGCTGTTGTTAGGGGGGTGGGAACACTGTCAGTTGACAGGGAGAGGTTGACGAGGTATGAGAGTAAAGGTGCGAGGAGGTGGAGCTGGGAGGTAAGGAGAGGTTAGGGATGGGGTCAAAGGAGCAGGTGGTGGACTTCATGCGGGTTATAGTGGTGGTGAGACAGGTTTGAAGATATGGAGAGAGAGAGATGGGTTGGGGCCAGTGTTTAAGGGAGAGATGGGGAGGAGGCGGCGGTTGGGAGGGCGGAGGTGGCTAAACAGATCCCCTTGACTTTGGTCTCGAGGAAATTCAGCATCTCGTAGTTGGGAGTTAGAGGAGAGGACGGGTGAGGCGTGAGAGGGTGGATGGAGGAGCCGGTTGGTAGTGGAGAAAAGGAGCCTGAGGTTGTACTTGGTCTCCAAGATTATCTTGGAATAGAAGGACAATTTAACAGAGGCAAGGGCAGAGCGGTAAGTTTTTATATGGTCCGGCCAGATCTGCCAGTGGACCATTAAATCAGATTTTAGTTCAGCTGCACACCTGACTCTTGAGTGACCAGAGGTGGCTCGTGTACCAGGGTGAGTTGCGTGAGTAGGAGATAGTTCAGGAGGTGAGGGAACAAGGGCATCAATGGTGGAGAGGGAGTTGTGGAGGAGAGTGACCGATAAGGGTAAGTTGTTGTGGGAGAGGGAGGAGGTCAGATGACTCCAGGGCAACGGAGAGGGAGTGCGAGGAGATTCTTTTCCACCGGCAGTAAGAGATGGAAGTGGGTTGCACCCGCCATCCTGGAACTCCATCCTGGAGTCCCTCCCTCGTCATCTTCAGGATCCACCTTAAGACCCTCCTCTTCGACCGTGTTTTTGATCTCCCTACTTTCCCCCCCTGCCCTTCACCCTTCCCCACCCCTACCCGCAGCTCGCGTCCGTAACTCTGTCCAGCGCCTTGGGACGTCTTGGGTAATTTTGTTGTTGGGAAGCGGTGGGGGCAGGGATTGAGGAGTTAAGGGAGATAAAATGGTGATCTGGAATGGCTTTATCGGTGATTATGAGGTTTGAGACACATAATCACCAGGGTGGCCATGAACGTGAGTGGCAGAGTGGATGTGGAGGGAAAGGTTGTGAGAGGAGAGGAGTTAGTGAACATAGAGCAAGAGGGAGTGAAGTACAGTTTGAAGTCGCCCAGGGTAAGGAGCATTCAGAACAGAGGTAGAAGGAAGCTCGAAGGGCAGAGATAATAATATAATAATAATCCTTGCATTTGATATAGAGCTTTATCATGTCTTCGAGACGTCTCAAAGCGCTTCACAGAATATATAGTAAAGTGAATTTAATGTATATTTTGTGGGCGAAACGTGGCAGCCAATTGTGCACAGCAATGTCCCACAAACAGTCATGGATTGAAGTGACCAAATTATTATTACTTTTTTTTAAGGCGTTATTACCCCCGGAAAAGCAATCCACCAATCGACTAACGACCGGGTTCCTTCTTACTGCTCGGTAAACAGTTTGTCAGAGATGAAGTTCGGGGAGAGTTTGGGGGGACAATAATTTTCAGGAAAAGATTGAAGGGATGGTAGAGGGTGAGGTGCTCGAAAGAGGGAGATGAGCTGGAGGAGTAGTGGGATAGAGCAAATGAGGACCTGGAGATGAGGGCCACACCAGAGCCAAGGAGGTTAGGACGTGGAGCATGATGAGGTGTGGCCTCAGTCAGGGGGAAGGTGTTGCCTGGGGTGATCCAGGTTTCAGTGAGGGCCAGGATATTGATGTTTTTATCAACGATGATGTCGTTGATGGCGTGAGCCTTGTTAGAAAGGGAGCAGACATTTTGTAGACCGATGCGGAGGGGGCAATCGGCAGAGGAATGTGTGAGATGGGAGGTGGGTGGTAAGAGGATTGGCAGAGAAGGTGGGAATGTGAGGTTAGCCTCCGGGGTGTGGGTCTGGCGGGGTTTGCGGTGATAGTGGGAATGGGGCAGTCAGTGTGGCTGCTGCTGGACAGCCAATGGCGAGTGCCACAGTGAGCTTGATGGAGGATTCCCAAGCTGGAGCAGAGGGAGGCTGTGGGATGGTCAAATGGGAGGCGAGGAGGACAGAGAGAGAGAGAGCGAGAGAGAGGAGGATAGAACGGGAGAGTTGCAGGGTGGGGAGCATTTTGGGGGGAAAGCAGCTCGAGTTGGGGGCGGCAACCAAGATGCGCATGCTGAGACTTGAGGCAGGTGGTTAGTGGGGTGTGGTCAGCCCACAGGCACGGAGACTGCGGGGCTAGAGGCGCCGCAGAGGAGGGACAGGGCAGGGCACTCATTGGAGGGGAAGGAGATACCAATAATAGACTATGCTACACCTGGTTCCAGGGATTCAAACCTGGAGGGGGAAGTGACGTCACACGGGGGTTGAGGTGGGAGATTGTGAAATGGCGGCTCCACCTGAAACAAGTAATGGCCGCCGCTCGATCACTAAGACCTCAGCCCTACTTATTGCTGTGTCTGAAAGTGCTTGAGATCAGATTATCTACAAAAACACAATTTTCAGATTCTGAATGTGTAACTTGCTTTGACTGTTTCGCGTATTTTTGTAGCTAGCTGTTCGAGATGCTCTCAACCAGGCCCTGGATGAAGAGCTTGAACGAGATGAAAAAGTGTTTCTTCTGGGAGAGGAGGTGGCACAATATGATGGTGCATATAAGGTGAGATATAAAGGATGTTGGTGATTATAATTTGGATGCATGTCATATTGAAGGTATTAACATGGTTGAAAACACTCATAGTTATGTTACTGCAGGTGAGTCGTGGTTTGTGGAAGAAATGGGGAGACAAGCGAATAATAGACACTCCTATTTCAGAGGTATGTTTCTACTTTGCAATGGATGTTTAGTTAATTTGCATTTTTGAAACAATTTCACATTCTAACACCCATCAATAAATTGTCTGTTCCAGATGGGTTTTGCAGGAATTGCAGTGGGTGCTGCTATGGTATGTAATTTTTTCATAATGTGCTTTTAAACATGAAGTGCATGAAAGTAATATACACAAGATAGTGAATATTCTGTTTAAAATAGAGTTATTTTTCAGTAAAGCTGTACTTGTTGTGTTTTATTATTTTCTATCTATGTATCTATGAAATTACTATTTTGATCATATTAAAATTTGGTAAATGATTGAATATTTGAACATAAGTAGGTAAAGATCAAAAATGAAAAGCAGTGGAGTGAATTTTCAATCAAGACAGCCACAGCTTGCTTTTATATAGTGCCCTTCATGTGTGATTGTTTCAGAATGCTGAAAAGTTCATAAAGTATCAAATATTTAGTGAATTCTAATTCTGGTAACTTTGTTTATTGTAAATGTTATAAAATTACCTCTTTTTTAACTTTTCAGGCTGGCCTGAGGCCCATCTGTGAATTTATGACCTTCAATTTCTCTTTGCAAGCCATTGACCAAGTTATAAATTCTGCAGCTAAAACATATTACATGTCCGCAGGCAGAGTACCTGTTCCTATTGTCTTCAGAGGTCCAAACGGTGCTTCTGCAGGAGTGGCTGCTCAACATTCACAGTGCTTTGCCTCCTGGTACAGCCACTGCCCTGGATTGAAGGTGGTTAGCCCTTGGAGTGCCGAAGATGCTAAAGGCTTGTTAAAAGCTGCTATTCGAGATGACAACCCTGGTGAGCGTTTTTTAAAGCAGTGGTTGGAATGTTTTTTCACCTGATGCACTGAACATTTTTAACTCGGATTGTGTTGCGTACAGTACTATTGTCTCAATAAGGATTAAGTGTGAATGCTGAAATAAGTTAAGGATATTATTTTTGCAGTAAAAATACTTTGTAAAAACGCACACTTTTAATAGGATACATTTGAAGTTTATTTCCTGTCCCAGGCTTGTTACAGAACTCTGAGCTGATGTTCAAGTGTCATCCTGCAAGCGTCCATCACCTCCCACCTTAACTATTCAAATGCCCTGCTCACCAGTCTCCCCAGCTCCACTACTTACAAAATCTAGCTAATCGAAAATTCTGTCACCCACATGCTCACCTGTACTAAACTTTGTACCCCCATTACGCCAGTTCTAGCCGGGATCCACTGACTCCTTATGATCGAACGGCCCAACTCACTACCTGCTGCCTCCGGCCTCCTGCTTGCCCCTCGTGCCCTCCGTTCCACCATTGGTAGCCACGCTTTCAGCCACTATACCCCAAAACACTCTTCCTCTCTTCATGCCTCCCTCTTCAGGTTGCACCTGAAGATCTTCCTCTTCGATCGTGCCTACGGTCACCTCCCCCCCACGCCCCCGACTCAATGTCATGCTCCATTCCATCACTGTAAAGCGCTCTGAGACACTACGCTGCTTGAGGGGCACTATATAAATGCAAGTTGTTATCGTTAACCTAACCACTTATTTTTATGCAGTTGTCTTTCTGGAAAATGAACTGATGTATGGTGTGGCCTTTGAAGTCTCTGAGGAAGTTCAGTCAAAGGACTTTGTGATCCCCATAGGAAAAGCAAAAATAGAAAGAACAGGTAGCAGTCTTATCATGATAAATTATTACAATTTGAAATGGACTATTTTTGTATTGTTACAAATACAGTATTCATAAATTACTCTTCTGACTGCAGGTTTGATTTCTACATTATCAATTAATTTCAGTGAAAACTAATTTTGAAATCAAAATATAAAACTAGATATAATTTAGTATTTGTGTGGTTCTGAAAATCAGTTATTTTTTCTTTTGTAGGTACTAATATCACTTTGGTTGCACATTCCAAAGCAGTGGGTCACTGTGTAGAGGCGGCTACTGTCCTTGCAAAGGAAGGAATTGAATGTGAGGTAGGTGACTGGGGAAAGCAACAACAACAAGATTACATTTGTATAGCGCTTTTCACGTCGGGAGGAAGTCCCAAGGTGCTGGACAGTGTACAGCATTTCAGACCCGAGCTGGGGTCAGGGGAGTAGAAGGGAGGGGAGGGGAAGGGGGGTGGCTGATGGCATGGTCGAAGAGGAGGATTTTGAAGCGGGACTTGAAGGAGACTAAGGAGGGGTCGAGGCGGAGTGACTGGGGGATGGAATTCCAGAGGTTGGGGGCAGAGTGGCTGAAGGCTCTCTCGCCAATGGTGGGATGGGTAGGTCGGGGACGTGGAGCAGGCTGGAGCCGGCTGAGCGGAGGGAGCGGGCGGGTTGATAGGGAGTTAGGAGTTCACAGAGGTCGGGTGGGGCAAGGCCATGGAGGGCTTTGTAGGTGAGGACCAGGATCTTTAACTCGATCTTCTGAAGGATAGGGAGCCAATGGAGTCGGGTGAGAATGGGGGAGATGAGGTCATGGAGTTGGGTGCAGGAGAGGACACGGGCTGCAGAGTTCTGGATTATCTGCAGCCTGTGGAGGGAGGAGTTGAGAAGGCCGACAAGCAGGGAGTTTGCATAGTCGAGCCTGGAGGTGATGAAGGCATGAACAAGAGTTTCAGTGGCCTGAGGGGTGAGGTATTGGCGGAGTCGGGCGATGTTACGGAGATGAGGGAAGGCAGAGCGGGTCATGGCTTGAATGTGGGGGTGAAAAGACAGTTGAGAGTCGAGCAAGAAACCTGGTTCCTGACTGGCTGGTGAGTTGTAGTGAGCAACCATGGAGGTTGATGCTGCCTGAGGTGCTGAGGCGCTGGCGCGAGCCAATCAGGAGGGCCTCAGTCTTGTTCACATTCAACTGAAGGAAATTTGCCCTCATCCAGGACTTGGTGTCCGACAGGCAGTCTGTCAGGTCAGCAGTGGTCCTGGAGTTGAGGGTGGAGGCAGAAAGCTAGAGTTGGGTGTCATCCGCATACATATGGAAGTTGACCCCATGTCTGCGGATGATGTCACCAAGGGGGAGCATATAGCTATTAAGAGGAGAGGGCCAAGGGCAGAGCCCTGGGGGAGCCAGACGTGACACTGTGGGGCTGGAGGAGAAACCGTTAGAGGCAACAAAGTGGAGATGGTGAGAGAGATAGGAATCGAACCAGGTAAGGGCAGGTCCGTGAAGATTGAGTAAAGCGGAGAGGCGGTGTATGAGGATGGAGTGGTCGACAGTGTCAAAGGCGGCAGCGAGGTCGAGGAGGACAAGGAGGCAGAGGGAGCCCTGATTATAGATGTTCAGAATGTCATTGGTGACTTTGACCAGGGCTGTTTCCGTGCTGTGGGCAGTGCAGAAGCAGGATTGGAGGGGTTCAAAGAGGAAATGGCGAGAGAGAAAGAAGCGGAGCTAGGACGCCACAAACGCATTCCAGGACCTTGGAGAGGAATGGGAGGTTAGAGATGGGGCGGTAGCTGGAGAGAAGGGATGGGTCCAGGGAAGGTTTTTTCAGGATGGGGGTCATGACGGCTGTTTTTAGGGGGGTGGACAAGGAGAGGTTGATGATGTCGGACAGGAAAGGGGCCAGAAGGTGGAGCTGGGAGATGAGGAGTGAGGTGGGGATGGGATCGAGGGAGCAAGTGGTGGGTTTGAGTTTGTGAACAGTCACGGTGAGAGAGGAGGGAGAGATAGGGTCGAAGGTGTATAGGAGGGGATGGGCGGGGGGGTGAGTCATGAGGGAGAGGTGATGTGGGGGTGGCGGTGGACGGGGCTGAGGTGGCTGAACGTATCCCCTCGATTTTAGATTCGAGGAAGTCCAGCGTCTCCTCACAGTTAGAGTTTGAGGAGAGGATGGGCGAGGCATGGGAAGGTGGATGGAGGAGACGATTTGTGGTGGAAAAGGGAAGCCTGGGGTTGTCCTTTGCCTCCAAGATAACCTTGGAGTAGAAGGAGGATTTGACAGAGGCAAGTGCGCAGTGGTAGGTCTTGGTGTGGTGAAGCCAAATCTGCCGATGGACCGTTAGTTTGGATTTGGTCCAGGCGCGTTTGGCAGCTCGCACTTGTGCCTTGAGGGAACAGATGGCTGGTGTACCAGGGGGATTTACGGGAGTATGAGGCAGTTCGGGAAGTGAGGGAGACAAGGGAGTTCAGAATGGAGGAGAGGGATTTGTGGAGAAAGGAGAGTGAGGAGGGGAGACCAGTCAGGGAGGGCCAGAGGTGTAGGAGTTCGGATGACTCCAGGGCAGTGGAGAGGGAGAGGGAGGAAATTTTTTTCCACGGACGGTATGTGATGGTGGAGGTTGAGAAAGGGGAAGGGGTACAGAGGTGTTGAGGGAGATGAAGTGGTGGTCCGAGATGGCTTTATCGATGATGGTGATGTCTGAGACGGTGAGGCCCCGGGTGATCACCAGGTCAAGGAGGTGGCCAATGTTGTGGGTGGGGGAGTGGATGAGGAGGGAGAGGTTAAGGGAAGAGGGGAGGGAGGAGAAGTCGGCAGAGGTAGAGCAGGAGGGGTTGAAGTGGATGTTGATGTTGTCTAAGATTAGGAGGTGTTCAGAGCAGAGGGAGAGGGAAGATAGGAGGGTGGAGATGTCCGAGGGGAAGGTGGGGGAAGGCTTGGGGGGATGCTAAACAAGGAGGATTTTGAAGGAAAGCCTGGAGGGATGGTAGAGGGTAAGGTGTTCAAAGGAGGGGAATGTTCCAGAGGAGTAAGGGGAAAGGCCGAGTGGAGACCGGAAGATGAGAGCCACACCACCACCACGGTGATTAGGCCATGGGGTTTGGTGAAAGGTGTAAACTGGAGGTGTGGCCTCAACTAGCAGGAAGGTGTTGCCTGGGGTGACCCGGGTTTCGGTGAGGGCGTCGATATTTTCTTCAACGGTAAGGTCATGGATTGTGAGGGACTTGTTGGTTAGTGAGCGGACGTTCTGCAGACCGATGCGGAGGTGACAGTTAGTGGTGGGAGCGTGGGGGGGATGAGGGGTGCGAGGGGGTGGACAGACAGGTTGGATGGGGATGTGAGTAAGGGAGGAAAGGTTGGCTCCCATGATTGAGGGCTGGTGGGCCTTACGGCGAGAGTGGGGGAAGGGGCAGTCAGGGTGGGTGCTGTAGGTTAGCCGACGGCGTCTACCATGGTGGGCACGACGGAGAATGTGAAGGGAGGAGCAGAGGGAGGCCATGGGGAGTCGAGGAGGGATAGGAGTTGGGGCAGGCGGAGGGAGCGCAGGGAAGGGGACAGGGTCGGGAACATCTTGGGGAAACAGCTCGGGTCAATTGCGGCAGCCAATGTGCGCACGCTGAGACTCGGAATGGACAGGACTGTTCAGCGAGCCATGGGCTGGGCTGAGCTGGGCTGAGCTGGGCTGGGTTGGTGAAGGCTCAGTGAGGAGATGGGGCCGTGATGTCTTCCCAGTGAGTCTTGGCCTCGAGATTCTGTGAAGCGGGCGAGATGAGGTCACGCTGGTTGCAGATTGGCTGAGCACTCAATTTGAAATGTACAACAAAAAAAGGGGCAAATCTAAAAAACTAAAGTAGAAAAAGTAATCGCAATCCAATAGAGCTTCAGTGTCCACAAAAATAGGGACCAGTTCTATTGTGGGTACTAAAACTGGATATCAGATTATTGTGGAAAAGATTAATTGACTCTTGTACTAAACCATGATGAGTTATGTTATCGCTGGTGTTGCACTGTTGCTCTCTCATTTTCTCTTCCAACTTTCTCCCTTGATTCACCTTTGGAATTTGTGCTTTTATTGTTTTTGCTGGTATTTCATTTTAACATATGTTAAGGGTTATATGAGTGTCAGAGACTGATATATTTCATTAGCTTTTATTTTAAACTCCAATCTTGGAATTTGTAATGTCTCCAGGTCATTAATTTACGTACCATCAGACCCATGGATGTTGAAACTATTGAAACGAGTGTGATGAAAACCAATAATCTGGTGACTGTTGAAGGTGGCTGGCCCCAATTTGGAGTGGGAGCTGAAATTTGTGCCAGAATTATGGAAGGTAAAGTCCATAAAAATGTTTTAAAGTTAAATTCTTTAGTTTTCTAGTTCATTTTAGGTCAAGTGGATTTAAATTTAGTGTAAATGGTAGTTTATTAAACTTGGTTTGGAGGTGAATAAGAATTCACATTATCTTGAAATATAAGGCACAAAGTGCTTAATCTTGTCTATTCTTGTTAGAAAATTTAATGTAACATTTCTTTCAGGCCCAGCATTCAACTACCTGGATGCTCCTGTTATGCGTGTCACTGGTGCAGATGTTCCTATGCCTTACGCAAAGATCTTGGAAGATAACTGCATGCCTCAAGTTAAGGATATTATTTTTGCAGTAAAGAAGATACTCCAGGGATAGATAGCACTGCTGATTTGCCTTTGCCCCTCCCTCCCTTCCATGTGTGGTTGAATCCCTTCACTGATAATGCATGCATTACATTTGCACCACTTAAAGGTATTCCTCCATAAAGAATTTAGAGAAAGCAGTTATGATGGTTTAGAGCGACTTAGTTGTTGGTGATGCAAACACAAGATGACCCTGAATTCAAGTGTAGGATCTTCAGTTTTGAGTGGTACTTCCTTTCTCTTCCTTACCCCCAACCCCCCCATTTTATATGAATTCTTAATGGAGGAAGAGAGTACCTTTTATGTGGTACAAATCTAATGCATACGTTATCAGTGAAGGTATTCAACTGCATATAGAAGGGAGGGAGGAAGGAGCAAAGGCATTGTTACACATTATATGTAAATGCTTAACTGCACTTGGTGACCCAAAGAAACATATTTCACTGGTGATGACATTATTCAATAACTTGTTACAGTATTTTTGCCAGTGAGATTACAATTAAATTGTACTTAAGCACCAAACCCCTCAAGTGGAGAAAATACAAGCAACTTCCTATTTCTGACAACTTCATTGTCCAACTTTGCTCCTGTTTGTAGATAGAAATTCCTTGCCATCAAGCCACAAATACTTAACTTTTTAAGAAGCACTCTCCAAACTGTTTTATTGGTGAACAGTAACCAAGCAAGTTTCATAATTAGTTGATGGATAAATCAAACTCACTTTTGATTTAAACATATGGCTCTGACGAACTGGTTATTAAATCCAATTTATAGTAGCCATTGCTTTTTAAAATGTTCCAAGTTTCTGTAAGTAGCCAATATGGTTTTGATAATGGTATATAACATTACGCTCCTTTATTTTGATGCTTGACATATTTATTAGTTTGTTCTGACTAAACACAGTGGATGGTGGTTGATTTACAAATAAATTATTAAACTTGGGTGATACTGCTTGATTTTTATGTAAAACTATGAATTAAAGATTCTAAAGATGTGGACCATTCTTTTACCAATTGATTTAGCTGCTGTGAGTGGAAAGAGAGGAAATGATTAGCTGATAGGGCTGAGGCACAATTGTGTAGAACCTGATTTGAATCATTAAATATCAACACCAGTCCAAATCAGTTTACATTCAGTGAACTTTGCTGGCAATGGCAGATCCTCTATGATGCCTTTTAGAAATATCTTTCTAATAAGAACACTTTTTTTCTTTGCAATATGATCCACTCATTTAGATCACGTTCAGCACAGTAATGTGTAACAAAGAGCGCACAAGGCAAGAACAGAAGACAATTATTTTAATAAAAATATTAAAACAATATCTGGCCATAGTTTACAAGAAAATCTGTACATGTATTACCATTGTGAAAATCTTTCTGCATAGAAACAGCTGTTTCTTGTTTATGATACAAGTTAATTATATCTTTAAAGTGCACTTTCTTCAGAATTAAGATTATTGGGCAATGATTTAGATACATTATTGCAAAACACACTTGCTGTATTTCTACTAACTTCAACATGTAAAATTATTGCAGAAAATTGGCTCCACAGGTAGTTGGTGATTGACGAGCTTAATGAGTATCTGCTTCAGAAATATAGCCTAGTCCACAAAGGGGGCACTGAAGTAGTTACGTAAATCTATGCATATTGGCTGCAACGTATGAAACATTCTTGAAAAGCAAATGCTTTTAAAACAAATGATTGTCCTGTACAAGAGCTCCAGAAAGACTTGACTAAACAATGATATGCAAGTAGTACACAAAACACTTTACTTATCAGTGTTTCAGGTTTGATACTGGAAACAGTCCAGCAACAAAGACAACTTTGATATCATTTGATTGTTGGAATGCTGTGGTCATTTGTTTCGGTGGGCTTCAACTTCCCCTTTTTAAAGCTTTGAATTGAACTGAGTAAGGCTCCTCGTTCTGCACCGTTTGCAGTAGAAATGTGTTGGGGTAGAGAGTAGTCCTCAGACTTTGGAGGTGGAGGTGCAGCTGGTGGTGGAGGGACTGGTAAAACTCCTGTAAGATGAAAGAAGAAAAAGTTTAAAAGTCATTTGATAAATGATTTAAAGTTAATTTTACATTGAAATTATGGTTTCAGCACAATTCAGATTATACAATTACATTATACCAAGTAACACCAAAAATCCTAAAACCAACTGATAGCTCTTAATTTTCAGTGACATTTAATGATGATCATAGAAGGTTTGTTTGCTCACTGCCTCATCCCAATACATACTGGGGATCTACACTAGACTCAATGTTGATACTGGGTGCAAAAAGTAAAAAACAGCTTATTCATTAACTTCCCACCTTTTTAAAAAATATTACCGGGAGGTAATAAATCTCTTTTTCTTGCTGCTGCATATTGAAATGAGCCAATTGGATGGAGCTACAGTAGTTAGTCAAAGTAGTAGTTGTATAGATCGATGTCGATGATATTTTAAGTAACCGTCAGGAAATCAGACCCAAGTCTGTTTTCATTTTATCTTAAAAGGACACCAATAAGGAGAAAGATCATAAGGCCAGAAACAACAACTTACTACAGTTTACAAACACACAGCTGTGCACAACAAATTTAGGAGTCAGTCAAATAAGGCAAATCAGAAAACGCATTGCATCACTTGCCATTGTAATTGCTGTTATTCTTGAGAATAAAATACACTTTTTCCCACACCACCCTTGAGTTTGGATCTACAACAAGGTGCAAGAGAGCTCGCCCAAGAGGAAAAACTTCTACATTGCTGCACAGGTTACTCATATTAGGTTGAAATAGAACAAAATAACACATTGTGTGGTCAGCAAATGGCTCTTGGGTGAGGTATAGGAGATCAACATAAACCAACATAAGTCATTGCTTTTAATAAAGAAAGCGAAGAGGGAAGGAAGAAAATATGCGTGGAAAGTAACAATTAAAGTCAGCATCAAAAGGTTCTGCTAGTAATATAAATCCACTAAGTAAAGTTTACAAAAAGTTGACATTTGAAATTTTGTATGTCTGTAGACAAATTAGGCTTGATTTATAGTGAGCAACATAATTAATTGATGCAAGAGTAAACTGAATCACCTTGGTGACTATGTCCCTTTTCTGTAACCAAAAATTCTTAGGGTGGTCTACATTACCCCAAAGTCAGGCTCAGAATGGAGTATGCTCTACAGCAACGACAGCATAGAAAAAAAGAGGCAATAAGTCATTATGAAGAAGCATTTTGGAAAATATATATAGGACATAAAACAACTACAGCTCAGATCACTTGCTAACTCCAGATTTTAAAAAATCTGCTTTATATGGTGACATTAAATTTTCACCTGCCAGATTTCGTGATTTTTCTCAAAAGTTTAAGCCAACAGTTGACACAGCCATAACCATAATATAAAAGCAAATACATGAGAGGTTCATTGGATAGAATTATATCACAATTATAAGCACATCACAAAGCATTTTAGTTTTCTTGTTTTAAATGCCATATGCATGGTCTGAGAATCCATAGTTTAGTTCAGGGTGCACCAAACCTCCCCCTGCCACACTCACTCTAACCCCCCACCCCCCTCTTCCCACCCCCAACTCCCTCTTCCCACCCCCAACTCCCTCTTCCCACCCCCAACTCCCTCTTCCCACCCCAACTCCCTCCCCCCGCCCCAATTCCCCCTCTCCCAACTCCCCCCTGCTCCCTCTCCCCAACCCCGGGCACCACTCACCAATCCCTGCCCCCCACCCACCCCTGCTCCCCCCCGCTTGCCCACCCCTGCTCCCCCGCCAGCCACCCCCCAGTTAATGTAATTTAATTTCAACTCTCTGGTTACAGTAATTGAGAAAAAACAATGGGCTGTATTAAAAATCCACATATTTCATGTGTTGGATGAGGTGGCCAATAAAAGGGGAGAGTGATATATGGGAACTCAATTAGCATAGGGGAGAGATTTTCAAAAATCAAGTAACTGAAATTATAGCATTCCACAAGTGCCCTTTTTGTATAACATCTGAGGGCTGCTCGGAACAAGAACCAATCACTGCGCAGTTCAACTACTTGTTGCTGAACGTAATAACAACCTGGAGATTTTGTACTAGGGCCAACAAGCATCCCTCTTCTATACTAATAAAGACAAAATGTCTGTCTGTCCACCTAGAACGTAATAACCGATTACTGTAGAGACATGATATATACCTCATCGGAACGGTCTTGCTTGGGGGAATGTCATGGGCATCTTTTGGGGGGGGGATCTTTAATTAAGATTAATTAAGATTTTAATTGAAATGCTTTAAGCTCCAAAAATGGTATGTTTGGTAATCTGCAACAAAGTAGCGACAGAGGTCACACACACTTCTAGAGAGATACACCTATATTCATAAAGTCTGTGTCTATCTAACCAATTGATGTAGAGACACCAACAGGAGTCCTCCCACTGAGTCCTTCCACAGGAGTCCTTCCAAAAGGATATGTGTGCAAATATGTGAACAAGGGATGCTAACGAGTTCAATAGCACATTTTCTTAATCTTAAGGGATAACGATGCCTAAGAAGCAAAGATCAAGCCTTTCAAGGACCAATCAAACTGCCAGATAAAAAAGAAATGAAACTGGTTGCAAGCGTAGCTGTAATGGGTACTGCTAGTTCCTTATACTCAAAGCCACAAACCCTTAAACAGCAAGTGAGATTACCTTGGTATACTTCTATACAAAGTTTTTTTTTGATGGTCAGCCAAATGTGGTAATCCATCACCCTGCTTAAGAGTATGCAAACCAGAGAGTTCAGATATTAGGCTTATTATTATTATTAGACTTCAGCATATGTATGCCACTTACATGTGGAAATTTCCATACATCTACAGTACAGGTTAGCAAAAGCCAAGGCCAGAGTATGTTGGACTGCAGACTGGCAAGAGCTGGCAAGTTTGGCAAGGTTGGCAACCTTGGGAAAATTTCCTTACTCCGCACGCCTAATAATAATTCCTCCAAAAACAATAATAAATTGGTCATTTTCAATCCACGACTGTGCGCAATTGGCTGCCGCGTTCGTCCACAAATATACAGTCATTTCACTTTACAGTGTGTTCTGTGAAGCGCTTTGGGTCGTCCTCCCGACGTGAAAAGCGCTATATCAAATGCAAGGATTATTATTATTTACTTTACAGTCTATTCTGTGAAGCGCTTTGAGACGTCGAAAAGATGTGAAAAGCACTATATCAAATGCAAGGATTATTATTATTATTATAGTTGATAAACCCTTAATGATTTATCAAGCATAACAAAATACCCTTGCTAATTAAAGAGATGATCATGATAAACAGGTTTCCACTTAATTTATTTGTTCTACTTAATCGTTTAACTCATTCACAACACTCTTAACTTCACAAAGGCATTGGTTTAATTATTGAAAAAACTCAGAAGTGGGGAAAACGATAATTCAACGTACTCAGTTCTGAGCAAAAAATGGTACAAATTCAGTAAGTGATTTTGTATGCTAAATTATCATTAAAAAAACTTGGCAGGAAAACTCCAGTAAATTTTGTTAGATAAAATGTAGCAATGAGCTGAGCATATTCTAGTCAAATTAGAATGACAGTAAGCATCTAACAATGAAAAAACATCATAGTGCTATTAGATGATGTTATCTTGGAACACCAATCCAATAAGTGAATTTTGAAAGAAAACCTGTGATAACTTGGCACACAAGTCCCCCTAGAAACTGCTAACCTTAAATATATTTGTGAACATAGGAGCTCGTACTTACCAGTAGATGAAGGAGTAGGCGAAGATGGTGATGTTAGAGGAGAACTAGCGCCAGAGCCTAATGGGAAAATTAGTTAAAAACAATTACGAAGGAATGGCCTTATTTGCACAACATTTGCATTGTGTGAAATATTCTGACTCAGATTAATGAAAGACTGATTGTAAGGGTACCCCAACAATTGATATCTACATATTTGTACCTTGACTATTGTGAATATTTAACGGTTTCTCTTTTAGCTGATTTGGAATTTGCTAACTTGCTTTTTTATCTTCTGGATTTGTTAAATGTGTTACTTCAGCTAAAACTATCAATGGAAGGGGAAAGATGGGTTTACAAACTGATCCCATAAAATAGCCAAGTGTTCTGGGTTCGTTCTGCTTAAATTTAATTTCACACAATTTCCCCTTCCACATTTTATAGTGACTACAAACTAGTAAAATAGTTGCTATTATTAAAGGGAGTTCAAAGCTTGCTTTCTGTACTGTCTGAGGAGCTAATTACATTCTGTTCCATATACTGACCCGTGTTGAGTTCATAGCTTGGCAAATACAGGATTACATCCTGTTCAGGTTACTCAAGTAATATACATGGTTTCAGAACCAGTTTAAATGTTCCAACTGAGATTGGGACATTTAAACTGGTTCAGCGAGATCTCTGTAATCTTATGCTTTTTCTGGGGCTTCTGGTGTTCAAACCCATTTGTATTCAAATGTGTAATGATGAAAAAAATTCCCTACATGTATGTACAATGACCACTGCCCATTTTACTAGCAATTAAAAAGCCAATAACACATTTGTTCATTACTAACAGGATATAAAGCAAATGATTTATTCAATGATTAGTGCTGATCAGATGACTTCCTTCAGAACAGCTTCTGCGTACTCTTCCTGTGTTATCATGTGTTATACATTTATCTTTATGTGGGTGGCTGTATGTGATCCTGGATAAATCTTCAGGTCATGGCCATTGTTTACATCACAATAACAACTGAGATTGGGACATTTAAATTGGTCCAGCAAGATCTCTGTAACAGAATCCTGTGCTTTTTCTGGGGCTTCTGGTGTTCAAACCCATTTGTATTCAAATGTGTAATGATGAAAAAAATTAACTACTTTAAATAAGTTATGTTAGCACGTCCATTAAATACAAAACAGGCAGTTCAAATCATTCAGTACACTTCAAATTAAAAATAATAATTTCTTGATAATTAACATGCTTGCAGAATGGTCTAATTTATGTCCCTATTGTGCTTTGATAGACCAGATGTACATCACAGTGGCTTAAAATCTTCGTTTAAAACAAATAATGCTCATATGATTGTCTGCACCATTACTACGCCACATTCAAGGATCCAGCATATTATGATGCATATTAACAACCACATTATAACCACACAAACAGGACAAGAATAGACTCGGACTGCTAAGCAGATTTAAAGTGTATGAAGCAGGTTGTGCTGACTACACAAAGTAACAATACAACAACTTGTACTTATATAACGCCCTCAACGCAGGGTCTCAGAGTGCTTAACAGTGCCTGACCCCAAGCCGGGGAGAGGTGGTTGTAAGCATGGTCGTAGAGGAAAGTTTTCAGGCAGGACTTGAAAGAGGGGAGAGAGGAGGCAAGGCGGAGGTGCAATATAATAATCCTTGTATTTAATATAGCGCCTCATCATGTCTTCGTGATGTCTCAAAGCCCTTCACAGAATATACTTTAAAGTGAATTGACTGTATATTTTGTGGGAGAAGCGCGGCACCTTTCCTGGTGGAAGTTGAGATTTCTAATTTCCGAATGCAACGACAAATCATTGCAAGTACAGTATGACCTACCAGAATTTGCATTGTTTGAGTTACTACTTTTGGCTGAATTATCCGCTTCATTCTCGGTTACAGTCTGCTTTGATTTCTGCTCATAAGGAAAATAACTTTTAGAATATGCAACACAAGGATTATGACTAAACTATACTCTATTCATACAACCACAGACAAAGCAACTGTGAAACTTCAACATAGCATGCAATTTGGATTAAAAAAAAGTGTAGTTTAAAAAATATGAAATAATGATATCGGCAAAGTAACTCAAAAAGCCAAAAAACACAAAAAGAACTCTATTGAGCCAATGTTAGTTCATTACCTTGGCTTGCTATAGTAGAAGACACAGAACAGAAGAATAAGATTATTTAAGGAAGAACATCACAGGTTTACAGAGCATAACAACGAAAATTGTACAGTATCGTAAAAATGTTTATATCAAACAACAAACCAATCTAATCTAAGATTCATTAGACAGGACATTATGTTTCCCGGTTAGAGTATATAAAACAGATACAAAGAGCAATAATTTAAATGTTTGAGCAATTAAATTGTATGATTTTTTATTAAAAACGCAACAGTAAATAATAATAATCCTCGCATTTGATATAGCACCTTATCACATCTTCAAAACGCCACAAAGAGCTTCACAGAATATACTGTAAAGTGAATTGACTGAATATTTTGTGGGCGAAACGCGGCAGCCAATTGTGCACAGCAGTGTCCCAATGTCATTAATTAAGTGACCAATTTATTATTTATTTTTGAAGGAATTATTACCCCAGGAAAGTGACCCGCCAATCAACTAACAATCGGGTTCCTATTTACTGCTAGATGAACACAGGTGCATGGAGTAAGGTATCTTGCCCAATGTTTCGCCCTACCCGGGAATCAAACCCAGGTCCTCACGCTTGCAAAGCAAGTGCTCTACCATCCCAATCTATAACTTACCATAACAGTACATCGCAAATCAACTCACCTTTCGTGCCAACGTCTTCCTTTTCTTTTTCTCTTCCTCTGAACCGTGATGAGACTGTGCCCGTGTCAGTCTCTTACGCTGATGAATCTTTTGGAATAATTTTTTTTTTAAATGATAGAATATTCTAATACTTAAACTAAAAACCTATGGATTATCTGGCGAAAGACAAAATATGCTAGCTATTAATACATCATTATTATAATTATGGCCAATGTGCATCATTTGTCCATAGATGAGCCTACGAGTTTTGACAATGTAGTTAGAATTATAAAAGATATGCTTCAACTATTATGTTAAACAAATGAAAAGTGATGTTTATATTTTTTTCTTTCCCCTCGTTCTTAACTTTACTTTCTATATCTCTTCTGGCCGAGCCAATAACAAGATAACAACAACAACAACTTGGATTTATATAGCTCCCTCCACGCCGGACGGCGTCTCAGAGCGCTTCACAGTAATGGATCCCGTGGCCGAGCCAGGGGGAGGAAAGTGACCAAAGGCTCGGTCAAAGAGAAAGGTCTTCAGCAGATACCTGAAAATGGGAAGGGAGGGAGCGAGACAAAGGGAGTGAGGAAGGGAGTTCTAGAGCCTCGGGGCATAGTGGCTGAAGGCACGGCCGCCGAGGGTGGAGTGGAGAACTCGGGCGACGAGGAGGAGGCCAGACCTGGTAGAACGAAGGCAACGGGTAATATTTTGATGAGAGAGGAGGTCAGAGAGGTGCAGAGTAGTGGAGGGATTTGAAGACAAGGGCGAGGATCTTGAAACTGATCCTCTCTGGGACAGGCAGCCAGTGCAGTCTGGCAAGGACTGGGGTGATCGGGGAGCGGAGTTTGGTGCAGGTCAGGATGCGGGCGGCAGAGTTTTGTATAATCTGTATTTTATGGATGAGAGTGAATGGGAGACCGGTGAGGAGGGCATTTGAATAGTCCAGCTGAGAGATAACACAGGCATGGACCAGGGTTTCAGCGGCTTTCGGAGAGAGGTATTGGCGGAGACGGGCAATGCGTCGGAGATGGAAGAAAGCAATGCTGGTGAGGGACAGGATGTGGGGGAAGGATAATTGGGGGTCAAACCTAACGCCTAGGTTGTGTACGGGTGCGGAGAGTTTTAGAGGGAGGTTAGTTAGGGGGAGGAGATGAGAATCGTGAGATTTTAGACGTTCACGAGAGCCAAAGAGTATAGCTTCCATCTTGTCAATGTTCAGCTGAAGGAAATTTGCGCTCATCCAGCTCCTGAGATCTGACAGGCAGGCTGACAGAACATCAGGTGACTGGGGGTCGCAAAGAGAGGTGGAAAAATAGAGTTGGGTGTCGTCCGCATACATGTGGAAGTGCACCCCATGTCTGCGGATGACATCCCCAAGAGGGAGCATGTAGATCAGAAAGAGGAGGGGACCAAGGATTGATCCTTGGGGTACCCCACAGGTCACTGGGTGAGAGCGGGAGGAGAAGCCGTTTGTGCAGATGTACTGCTCGCGGTGTGGGAGGTAGGACTCGAACCAGGCGAGTGCGGTCCCACTGAGGTGGATGACGGAGGAAAGGCGTTGGAGGAGGATGGCGTGATCGACTGTGTCGAACGCAGTGGAGAGGTCCAGGAGGACAAGGAGGCAGAGAGAGCCCTGGTCATAGATAGAGAGGATGTCATTTGTGACTTTCACAAGAGCAGTCTGTGTACTGTGGGCGGAAACCGGACTGGAGGGGTTCGAAGAGGGAGTGGGAGGCAAAGTGTGCGCGAAGTTGATTGGAAACAACGCGTTCTAGGATTTTTGCGAGGAAGGGCAGGTTAGAAATAGGACAGTTGATGGCTGGGATTTGAGGGATCTAGGGAAGGTTTTTTGAGGAGGGGGGTGATGACAGCAGTTTTGAGGGGGGCAGGGACTGATCCGGAGGAGAGGGACTGGTTAATGACGTCAGCCAGTAGTGGGCAGTGGAGGGGGAGCTGGGTGACCAGTAATTTGGTGGGAAGAGGGTCGAGGCAGCAGGTGGTGGGTTTCATTGAGGTGATGGTGGGTGAGAGGGAGGGAGAGATGGAGAGGAAGGAACGTAGGATGGGGGTGATAGTAGGAGCAGATGATGGGGAGGGTGAGGGGGACAGGTGGTGGGTGACAAGGGGCAGGTGGATGAGGCTGCCTGGCGAATGTGTATTTTAGATGAAAATATCTCGCACTTGGCATTGGATATGAAGATTGAAGAGGCCTGAGGGGCGGCACGGAGGAGGTAGTGGGTGGTGGAAAAAAGAATTTTCGGATTGTTTTTAGCCTCCAAGGTGATGTTGGAGTAGAAGCCTGTTTTTGCGCGTGTCAAAGAACGGCGGTAGCTGTGGAGATGCTCCAGCCACAGTTGGCGGTGAACTGTCAGGCCAGTTTTCCGCCATCTGCGCTCGAGCAGCCGTGTTTGGGTTTTTAAGATTGCCAAGAGCATCATAACATTTCCATAAGGAAGTAACGTATTACGGATTTGTGTAAAATATCAGCATTTAGATGGGTTGCAACCATATAATGTGCTATAAACTGCATGACATCATTGGTTTATTACATAAGTAAAGATGAGCTTGACTCACTGCTTTCTGTTCTTCATTTAACCTTTTCTCCATGCATTCTTTTGCTGTTTTCAAGGCTTCCTTCAGTTTACTGGGAATCTAACACAAAACGAAAAGTGCACTAAACATCTGCAACAACTCAGTTTTCAGGCTGTAAAAGTAAAAGTTTTTAAACTGGTTCTTCTGCATAATTGCTCTCTCACATATTAAATGAAGAGATACTATCTTTAATAATATTTATACTTGAGCTTCATCTAAAAGTCGATTAAGCCGGTAATAAAATGTGAAAGGTGAATGTTTCTGGTATCATGGAATGCCTCTGATTGCTTTATTATTCAAAACAGACTCGCTTAGCTCTTTGAAATATGAACACTTACTGCAAAAGCACAGCAGGCCATTGGGCACCTGAATGAAACAGGTTAACATAACCTTTCGTATACAATCCTTCATCAGAACCATTTAAATCTCCATGTTGAAGGGAGTGTATTTTACTTTTTTGTTTTTAGAAAAAATTCACATGAACACTTTAGTGACACCTGGGGCTGTGACTTGCATGCGGTGAAAATTATGTACGTTTAATACTCTCATAAACTGTTGTGCCCTTTTTGCACGTTCACAGACCTGATAAATTACACAACTGATTAACAACTCATAGCATCTCTTGTCATTGAGGCACAATAGGGAAAGGAATGCATGTGCTCATTAGAAAATTCCCTATTTTTCTGGGAGGGATGGGGGAAATTTTCTATGAAGCACAGATATAGATATAGGTTAAAACTAGAATAGGTTGCTTGATCAACTGCAAATTTCCTTAATACAAGTTCTGCGGATTAGTTGCCACATCAAATAACGTTAACTGCAGCTGACAAATCTAGATTCTGACCCCAATTCTAAAACAGCATTTGGTATGAAAACAAATCAAACAACACAAATTATGCCGGCAGGAAATTTGTATTCACTGTAAAAGGAGTCACCCATTATAGTTACAATGGCCAATGTTAAAAAATAAAAGTGAGCATTTTCAAACCACACCCCTTTCTCAAGCACAATGATACAGGTGGATGCTGAAAGAATTCAAAACATATTCAAAATGTGATCAGGAAATGTTAGAAGTGTAGTTTGAAAGACGCAGGTTTCTAATGTATATAATATAATGTTTATAATACAACAGCTAACATTTGGAACTAAAATGTTAACATAGGACTTTCTAGAAGAGTTCTAGAAATTACCTGTATAGTGAATCACCTTTCTACAATGAATAAATTATAGCCTTTTAACACCTTGACCTTTACTGACAGAATGCTAATTGAACTAAAATTCAATGTTGTGAGACACCTTTTATCTTCATTTTCTTCAAAATTCTTAAATTCTGCTCGTTACTTCTGAAAAGTCATGGGCAAGAGGAACAGAGATTTTTAATGTCTCCATGTTAGACCAAAGTTTGTGTTTTTAATAAAGATAAAAATCTCCTGGCAATTTACCAAATATTAATGGGAAAACAATTCATTGTACTCTCTAAGAGGAAACACTTAGGATTTGATTCAATCTCAACATTCTGATCCTGGCAATTTTATTCCAACACATTATGATGTTACTCCCAATTAGCAGCACTGCTAATCTCCTGATCTTTGTAAACATTTAATCCAACACTCAGCAAGTACTATATATCCGATAATTCACACAGCCTATTTAATTTTGCTGCATTCACATCAGAAGTGTGAGCTCATAATTAAATCGCCCCAAAATAAATAAAATCTTAAAAAGGCGTGATTCTTAGCTACTGTGTGACAATATAGGGCTGAGAAGCCAGAGTCAAAATATTGAAATGTTGCTCCAAAATAGTGATCACCAATAAATGTTCATAAAAGTCCCTCTGACTTACCTTAAACTGTGGCTTTTCAGAATTAAACAACACGTCACTGAATAACCTAAAAGAAAACAATGCAATACAGATCTGTATGTTAAAGAACAGACTTTCAAAGAGCGGCGGGGGGGGGGGGGCGGCGAGGGGGGGGGCGGCGAGGGGGGGGGGGGGGGGGCGGCGAGGGGCGTGCACTCACCTCGCAAGCGAGAGGAGAAGAGCAACCGCACTTTTCTATTGGCCCAGCCCATAATCTAACCTCCGTGGTGGTGATGTGGCTCATCTCCCAAGTCCTCACTTGGCCTTTGCCCTAACTCCTCCAGCTCATTCCTCTCCTTCGAACACTAAATCCTCTACCATCCTCCAATCTCTCCCTTAAAATTCTCCTAGTTTATCGCCCTCCCAAACCCTCCCCCAACGTCCTCTGACATCTCCACCCTTCTAGTTTCACTCTGCTTCTGTTCTGAACGCCTCATTCTAGGTGACTTCAACCTGCACTTCACCTCCTCTTGCTCTATCTTCCCTGACATCTCCCTCTTCTCTCACAACCTCTCCCCCCACATCCACTCAGCCACACACGTCCATGGCCACCCGCTTGAACTGGTGATTACCCGCGGCATTCAGCGTCTCGGACATCAGTGTTGTTGTCTTCAAAGAGGTTGACAGAATACACTGTAAAGTGAATTGACTGTACTTTTTGTGAGTGAAATATGCCAGCCAATTGCAATCATGAATTGAGTAACCAAATTATTATTTATGCTTGAATGGATAATTGCCCCCGGAAAAGCGATCCATCAATCAACTAACAACCAGGTTCCTTACTGCTAGGTAAACAGAGGCGTGTGGACAACAACTTACCTAAGGCCTTGACCAGGAATCGAACCCAGGTCCTCTCGCTTGCGAGGCGAGTGCTCTAACCAATACGCTACAGGACTTAACCACAAAAGGCACAAAAAAAATAGTTTTGCCACTTACTGTGTGTCAAGTAGTTGGGTGAGTGTTGGCATGCTGGATTTACAGGCTTCCGTCGAGAGAATGGATTGCAAGACAACCACTGTAAGGAGAAAACAAAACAGTTTATATTCCATTCTGGAGTGTTCCTTCCACAGATAATTATTCTATCTACAAGCAAGATAACTGTGGGCAGCTTCCCCTTCCACTTGAACCTCCACTTCAACCCCTCCTGCTCTACCTGTCGACTTCTCCTCCCTCCTCTCTTCCCTTAACCTCTCCCTCCTCATCCACTCCCCCACCCACGACATTGGCCACCTCCTTGACCTGGTGATCACCCGGGGCCTCACCGTCTCGGACATCACCATTATCAATAAAGCCATCTCGGACCACCACTTCATCTCCCTCAACACTTCTGTACCCCTTCCCCATTCTCAACCCTCCACCATCACATACCGTCCGTGGAAAAAAATTTCCTCCCTCTCCCTCTCCACTGCCCTGGAGTCATACGAACTCCTACACCTCTGGCCCTCCCTGACCGATCTCCCCTCCTCACTCTCCTTTCTCCACAACTCCCTCTCCTCCATTCTGGACTCCCTTGCCTTCCTCAATTCCCGAACTGCCTCATACTCCCGTAAATCCCCCTGGTACACCAGCCATCTGTTCCCTCAAGGCACAAGTGCAAGCTGCCAAACACGCTTGGACCAAATCCAAACTAACGGTCCATCGGCAGACTTGGCCTCTCTCCTCATCTCCCAGTTCCACTTTCTGGTCCCTCTCCTGTCCGACGTCATCAACCTCTCCTTGTCAACCGGCTCAGTTCCAACCCCCCCTAAAAAAAGCTGTCATCACCCCCATCCTGAAAAAACCTTCCCTGGACCCATCCCTCCTCTCCAGCTAAAGCCTCATCTCTCACCTCCCATTCCTCTCCAAGGTCCTGGAACGAGTCGTCGCGTCCCAGCTCCGCGCCTTTCTCTCTCGCCATTCCCTCTTTGAACCCCTCCAATCCAGCTTCTGCCCTCTCCTCTTTAATATCTACATGCTCCCCCTTGGTGACATCATCCACAGACATTGGGTCAACTTCCACATGTATGTGGATGACTATCTTTCTGCCTTCGCCCTCAACTCCAGGACCACTGCTGACCTGACAGACTGCCTGTCGGACATCAAGTCCTGGATGAGGGCAAATTTCCTACAGCTGAATGTGAACAAGACTGAGGCCCTACTGATTGGCTCGCGCCAGCGCCTCAGCACCTCAGGCTCTGGCAGCATCAACCTCCATGGTTGCTCACTACAACTCACCAGCCAGTCAGGAACCAGGTGTCTTGTTCGATCCTCAACTGCCTTTCTCCCCCACATTCAAGCCATAACCCACTCTGCCTTCCCTCACCTCCATAACATCGCCCGACTCTGCCACAACCTCACACCTCAGGCTGCTGAAACTCTTGTTCATGCCTTCATCACCTCCAGGCTCGACTATGCAAACGCCCTGGTTGTCGGCCTTCCCAACTCCTCCCTCCACAGGCTGCAGATAATCCAGAACTCTGTAACCCGTGTCCTCTCCCGCACCAAACTCCATGACTCCATCTCCCCCATTCTCGCCCGACTCCACTGGCTCCCTATCCTTCAGAGGATCCAGTTCAAGATCCTGGTCCTCACATACAAAGCCCTCCATGGCCTCGCCCCACCCTACCTCTGTGACCTCCTAACCCCCTACTAACCCACCCGTTCCCTCCGCTCAGCCAGCTCTGGCCTGCTCCACATCCCCCGACCCACCCACCCCGCCATTGGCGGGAGAGCCTTCAACCACTCTGCCCCTAACCTCTGGAATTCCATCCCCCAATCACTCTGCCTCACCCCCTCCTTAGCCTCCTTCAAGTCCCACCTGAAGACCCTCCTCTTCGACCATGCCATCGGCCACCCCCCTTCCCCTCCCCTCCCTCCCCCCCGACCCCAGCTCTGGTCTGAAATGCTGTACTCTGTCCAGCGCCTTGGGATGTCCTCCCGACGTGAAAGACGCTATACAAACGTAATCTTGTTGTTGTTGATTCAAAACAACAAAAAGGAAACAATTGGCACATAACTACAGCATGTTAACAGAGAAACATACCGTATTTGATTAAAGTTACTTTGAGCTGTCGTGACTACTGTTATGTAGACAAATGAGACAGATAATGTCTGAAAAAAATCTTGAGAACCCCAACTTCCATGGTCCTCACATACAAAGCCCTCCATGGCCTCGCCCTACTGAATCTTTCAAATAAGGCTAAATTTAAACTTGGTGAAGAATTTTAAAAATGGGTAAACCTAATTTACATGTGGTTCAAAAGCAGTTTACATTATATATACTGTGGAGTCCTGTAGCTCAGTGGTTAGAGCACTCGCTTTGCAAGCGAGAGACCCGAGTTCAATTCCAGGCAGGGCAAAACCTTGGGCAAATTTCCTTACTCCACACAGAGCCTAATAATAATCCCTCCAAAACCAAAAACAATAATAAATTGGTCATTTTCAATCTACGACTGTTTGTGGGACATTGCTGTGCGCAACTGGCTGCCACGTTCACCCACAAATATACAGTCAATTCACTTTACAGTATGTTCTGTGAAGCGCTTTGGGACGTCCTCCCAATGTGAAAAGCGCTATATCAAATGCAAGGAATATTATTATTATTATATTAACATTGAACCAGAAATAAACCAGTTAAAACATTTTATTACCTATATTCGATGAGGGAGCAGGTGGGTAACTGTCCACTGGTACTGTATCTGATGGCCTCCCATAAGTCATTTCATACAGTAAGTGGCCAAAACAGAAAACATCAATAGCTTCCATTGTCTGGAGAATTAAAGGAGACATTTGCAGAATGGGTTTTATAACACATGCTGGATATGCGTTGTTCTGAAGATGGTACATTTTAATCATCACATTTTAGCACTTCTCTCAGTTTGGGGATGGATTAACTGGTGCACAGTAACCATGTCTTCCTGATACCTAACCCAGTCCCAAGACCCCTTAGCACATATAAATGCAGCATTTCCTTTCCTCACTCAGAAACTGTACATTGCAAATATACATCATATACAAATTCTTTCTCCTAATAGAAGTCTCAATGGATACATTTGTAGCCAGAGACACCATTAATAACATACACTTGCGATTTTACAGAAGATGCACTTCAATTAAATACAGACGACAGTCTACGTCCCTTCTCTAGACAATCCAACCTAAACTGACAAACTGCTCCGTTAGAAGAACTATGAAATACACTAGAACAGAGTGGTCCAACCTTTATAGCTGCCGAGGGTCGGAATTCCTTATTAGAGAAAGATCCGCAGGTCGCATAAGCAATATTTTGTGTTTCCCTTCCAGAAACATAACAACACTGACACAACTCCTTTGTCATATTGGAAGGACATCTCAAAGTACTTGACGCTGTCGGCTGGGCACCTGAGCTGGGGATGAGAGCTGAGAATGGTGGGATGGGGAGGGGAAAAGATGACCAAAAGCATGGTCAAAGAGTTAGGTCTTGACTGCCTTGAAAGAGGACAGGGAGGAGCCAGTCGGAGGGACTCCAGGAATGGAACTCCAGAGCACGTGGGCAAAATGGCGATGGTGGGGCAGATGGGGTTGGGGGGGTGGACGGACATGAAGCAAGCTGGTGTTTGCTCTGCAAAGGGAACAGCAGGGTCGAGAGGTCCCAGAGGTGCAGTGGGGGCAGGAAGAGGGAGAGAGGACGTAGAAAGGATACTGGGGAAAGCAGGAGCTTTCTGTGAGGAAACTGCACAGCACATATCTTGGTGTCTGTCCTCGGTTCCCTTTCCCCCCCATCCCCCACAGTGGCCGAGGGAGAATCCGATTATCTATCCTGACAGTGAACCACGAAACGCTGCCCTCACTTCTCCTCGCTCTCTGTTGTCTCACTTTTTTTTTCTCTCCCCATCTTCCTCGTGGTTTCTTTCTCACGCACTCTCGTGCACACTCACACACGCTCTCTCCCTCTCACTTTCAATCACTCTCTCGCTGTGCTCTCTCCATTTCTTTCTCTCCCCTGCTCTCTCCCTCTATCAATCACCCTCACTCAATCTCCCATCTCTCTCCTCTCACACACACTGTTTTTCCCCTCAATCACTCTTCCCCCCAATCTCTCTCTTCCCCTCTATCATTCTCTCCCTCTACGAATTACTCTCCCCCCCTCCTCTCTGTCTCACTCAATCACTTTCACTCCCTTCTTTCTCTCCTCCTCTCCCAATCCCTCCATCTTGTCTTGTTACGCTCTCTCAATCCCTCTCCTCCCCTTCTCTCTCCCCCTCCGTCCCCTTCCTCTCCATTCCCCTCCCTCTCCCCCTCCCCTCCGTCCTCCCTCCCCCTTCCCCTCCTCTCCCTTCCCTCTCTCCTCTTCCCCTCCCTCTCTCTCAAACCCCCTCTCCCCTGCCTCTTCCCCCCTGCCTCAATCACCCTTTCCTCCCTCAATCCCCCTTTCCTCCCCTTCCTTCTACCCATCTACCCTCCCTGCCCTCCACTCTCTCCCCATCTCTCTCTCTCCCCTCCAATCAGCCACTCGGGTCACTATCTGCCGCAGCCGGAGCCAGTGTGGTTGCTAATGACACGGTGGATAAAGGTGGCTTGTTTTCCCCTCGGCTCCAGTACACACCACAGGTAACACAGTATATTTTCACCTCTGTGATGCAACCCCAAACCGCTGGCTTCGGACGCTGTCTTGGGAGGACGTTCACCAGGGAGGGAGGGAACGGAAGTTAGAATGTTGGAAATGGTTGAGGGCCGGATACAATCACCAGCCGGGCTGTTGGACTACTCTGCTCTAGAATACTGATTGTTACAATACCTTGAAAAATGTAAAAGATGAATTAAGGCATTAATGGTATCAAGACATTCCAGACACGTCCTTATACTAATGTACTCACATTGATTTTCCTACACTGTGTGTAATACGGCCTATAATAGCTGGGCAGTCCTAGCAAAGAATTTTCTAAATCCAGCAATTTACACACGTCTCCATCAAGCATTACATTTGAACAGTGAAGATGTCCGTATGGAAATCCTTTTTCATGAAGAAATTTCAAAATCTGGAATCAAAGTCAAACTGGTCAGTGAGGTGTTTATTGTTTGTTCCCAAATAATGTAATGGCAGAATCGTGCTAAGCAACATTAACTGAAGGTTTACATAACTAAACTAACAACTCTTAAATCGATTTACCTCCAATATCTGTCTCCCGAAAGTTTTGATTTGTTGAAGATCAAGACCTTGAATTTTCTTAGGATTGCAGTACTTCTTCAGGAAAGGATCTTTTGGTTTAGCCTTTATTCAAAATAAACACATTCCTTAGAGTTAGATCAACAACTTGGATTGATATAACTCACCTTACTCAGGGTAGCGTCCCAGAGCGCTTGACAGTGGTGGAGCATGACCCCGAGCCGGCGGGAGGGGGAGGTGACTGTAGGCATGGTCAATTAAGAAGAGGCCAGGCGGAAGGATAGAGGAAGAGTGTTCCAGAGTTTCGGGACATATTGGCTGAAAGCAAGGCCACCAATGATGGAACGGAGGGCTCGAGGAACATGCAAAAGGCTGGAGCCAGTTGAGCAGAGGCATCAAGTTGTGGGTTCGGGGATAAGCAGGTTGGAAAGGTAGGGAAGTGCCAGGGCATGAAGGGATTTGAAAATGAGTGTGCGGATTTTGAAACTGATCCATTTGGCGATAGGGAGCCAGTGGAGCTTAGCTAGAACTGGTGTGATGGGGGTACGGAGGTTAGTATGGGTGAGTACCCGGGCGGCTGAGTTTTGGATCAGCTGGATCCTGGTTATGGTGGAGCTGGGGAGACCAGCACATTTGAGAAGTCAAGTCGGGAGGTGACAAACGCAATGAATGAATGTTTCAGCTGTGTCCGGGGTAAGGTATAATTGGAGACGGGAAATGTGGCGGAGGTGGACGGAAGGCTGTCCTGGTCAGGGACCGGGTGTGGGGAAGGAAGGAGAGCTGTATGGCTTCCGTCTTCTCAACATTTAGTTGTTGGAAGTTTTCGCTCATTCAGGCCCTGATTTCCGGCAGACAAGCCAAAAGAACATTGGTGGAGTTTATATTAATTTTTAGTTGACTCCCACATCTAGAAATATTCCATGAAAATCAGACATTTACTGTTTTGTTTTTAACAAAATAGCAACTAAATGATCATAGCCTCATTCAACACAAAACTATTGCCTATGTAATCTGATTCATTTCAAAATACTGTAGTCAAGTAGTGCACAACTATGAGAGACCGACAATGCCTCAGTCTTTAAAGTCAATCAGGACAAACTACCTTCTTTATAACAGAGTAATAATAATAATCCTTGCATTTGATATAGCACTTTCCACGTCGGGAGGACGTCCCAAAGCGCTTCACAGAACACACTGTAAAGTGAATTGACTGTATATTTGTTGGCAAACGCGGCAGCCAATTGCGTACAGCAATGCCCCACAAACAGTCGTAGATTGAAAATGACCAATTTATTATTGTTTTTAGTTTTGGAGGGATTATTATTAGGCGTGTGGAGTAAGGAAACTTGCCCAAGGTTTCGCCCTGCCTGGAATTGATCTCAGGTCTCTCACTTGCAAAGCGAGTGCTCTAACCACTGAGCTGCAGGACTCCACAGTAGTGAATGAGACAAATCAAAGCAGTGAACTGATCAACCAATGTAGATTATATTATAGAGTAAAGTTCAAGTGTTTTTTTTAATAAATGCCATCCGAACTCAGAGGCAAGATTACAACCTTGCAGTCAATCGAAGATTTTTTTTTACAAATAAGTAGATCACATGGGAGGACTTAGGATTGAACACTGAACAATTTCAATGATTTTTGAATAAGAAACAAAATGAAAAGACTACTCCCTCGACTTCATCATCACACATGGCCTTGATATTTCCGACCTGTCCATCAGACAAGGCCAACTGGGACCACTTCCTCATCTCCCTCTCCCAAAGCCTCCACCATATTTTTCCGCCCCTGGAAAAAGTTTCCCCACCCACCCCCAACCGAGTCCCTTACAAATGCCCTCTTTTCCTCGGACCTCCTCTCCATTTGGCCGTCCATCCGCAGAGATCCTGATGCAGCCGTCGAACTGCTGAATGACCATCTCTCCTCAACCTTCAATTCCCTGGTTCCCCTGAAATCCAAGGTTGTTTCCAAACCCACCCACTCCCCCTGGTATAACAGTCATCTCCGCTCACTCAAACCACAAACCCGGATGCTCAAGCGCAGATGGCAGAAATCCGGCCTCACGATTCAACACCAGATGTGGCTCGAGCACCTCCGCACCTACTGCCTCTCCCTCTCACAGGCCCAAACTGACTTTTACTCCAAGGTCATCCGGAAAGTAAATAGCAATCCAAAGACACTGTTTTCCATTGTCCGTCACCTCCTCCACCGTGCAACCCCTCAAGCCCCCTCTATCCCCACGTCAAATGCCAAGTGCGAAGAGGTCCTAGATTTCTTTGCCTCAAAAATTGAAAACGTCCGCTTGGCTGCATTGTCCCCACCACCCACCCTCCTACATGTCCCCTTCCACCACTCCCAGACCATCCACACCGCCTTCTCCCTCCGCCATGGGTCCTGCCACGCCCCCCCTCCTTACATTCCTTTGCTCCCATTTCTCCTTCCTTCCTCTCAACCACAATCACCCAGATGAAGTTCACTACCTGTTATTAAACCCCTCCCCACCAGCTGCTGATCATTCAACTCCCCCTACTCTCCCCCTGGTGGCCGACACGGTCAACCAGTCTCTCTCCTCAGGCTCTGTTCCACTCTTCCTGAAAACCACTGTCATTCCACCCCTACTCAAAAAAAACACCCTTGATCCCTCTAACCTTTCACATTACCCTCCCATCTCCAACCTACCTTTCCTAGCCAAAGTCCTGGAACGCATTGTTGCAGGTCAACTTCGGTCACACCTCTCCCTCCACTCCCTCCTCAAGCCCCTGCAATCTGGTTTTCGCTCTGCTCATAGCATAGACTGTGCTTGTTAAAGTCACAAACAACATTCTCTCTCTCTGTGACCAGGGCTCTTTCTGCCTCCTCGTCCTCCTGGATCGCTATGCCCCATTCAACACAGTTAATCACGCCATTCTCCTCCACCACCTCTCCTCCCTCATCCACCTTTGTGGAACCGCACTCGTATGGTTCGAGCCCTACTTAACCAACCGCCTCCATTTTATCTTAGCAAATGGTTTCTCTTCCCTGCCCCGACCGGTCATCTGCAGGGTACCCAGGGGCTCCATCCTTGGCCCGCTTCTTTTCTTTATCTATGTGCTCCCTCTGGGCGATGTGATCTGCAGACATGGGGTAATCTTTCACGATGTATGCGGATGACAAACAAATCTACTTTGCCTCCTGCAGTACCAATTCCAAGTCCGCCAATGTTCTATCAGCTTATCTGGCAGATATCAAGGTCTGGATGAGTGTAAACTTCCTCCAGTTGAATATGGTCAATGACTCGTCTTCACTCCTGCACATTTAAACTCTCAACCTACCTGGGCTCTCCCTCAGATTCACTGAACCAGTGTGCAACTTAGGTGTCCGTTTCTACCCCCAGCTGTCCTTCCTCCCCCACATTCAGTCCCTAACCAGGACCGCTTTCTTCCACCTCCACCATATTGCCCACCTCTGACCGTATCTTATCCCAAATACAGCTGAAACCCTCATGCATGCGTTTGTCACCTCCCGTCAGGATTACTCCAACACACTTCCCACTGCTATCCCCAGCTCATTCAAAACTCTGCTGCCTGCATACTTACCCGGACCAACTCCATTCCCACATCTCACCAGTTCTGGCTAGGCTCCACTGGCTCCCCATCACCGAATGGATTGACTTCAAGAACCTCACTCTCGTGTCCAAATCCATTCACTCCCTGGCACCTCCCTAACTCTCTGACCTCCTCATTACCCAATCCATCACCCGGTGCCTCTGCTTGACTGGCACCGGTCTCCTGCTTGTACCTCACACCCTCCGCCCCACCATGGGAGGTCATGCTTTCAGCTACTATGCTCCAAAACTCTAGAACACTCTCCCTCAATCCCTCCGCCTTGCCCACTCTCTCCCCTCTTTCAAGTCCCGCCTGAAAAATTTTCTGTTTGACCGTGCTTACAGCCACCTGCCCCCTCCCCCCAGCTCGGGTTCAGGCCCCGCCACTGTTAAGCTCTCTGAGACTCTACTCAGCATGGAATGCTCTATACAAGTTCAAGTTGTTGTTGTAGCAATGCACCATCAATATGAAAAGATCCTGGTCTAGAAAAGACCATTGGGCATCTGGCAGATCTCAAAATATTTTTTTATAATATTAGCAAGTTAATAGCTATCTTATTTCCTCTAGATTTTGTGAACTGAATTGGCATCCACTGTAGGGTAGTAGTCTAACCCATGTAATTACCAATGATTAATTACATATTCTTCATTACTTGCCTTTCCCCATTTATTAAAATGCCCTCATTAGAGTGCAATACTTCCCTCAGAGATAAACATAAGAGATGAGATGTTTTAGATAATAAAGCATTTCAATTCTAAAGATCATCTCAAGTTACTGTTTAACTTTGTACCTGAACAGAACATTTAAATATGACCACAATTTGCTGTAGATTATTGAAGATACGTCTACAACCTGTTTCCCTTGGCTTTTTATCAACCGTCACTTTTTTCCCCCGTTTTAAATAATTCTGGTATAGAATAAAACAGACAAGTATGGCTTCATATCTTTCTTAAACCATTGGCTGGTTTCTCGAGCCCAAGTACAATACGAAAGTAAACACACGGTTACACTTTACAATTCTAGCATTTTACAATGTTTTATGAATCAGTTCCATCACATAGTTTTGTCTGATTTAATAAACAGCAATAATGTGGAGCGTACCTTGCAGATATAATCCCTTAGTGTCCCTTTCTCATTGTACATTCGGATTACCAGTGCTGAAGATTCACTAGCGGTGGCAAATGTGACCGGGTAGACACAGGGGTGCTAGAGCAAATAAGAAAGTCTTCGAAAATCCAGAGTTTGATGCAAACACAGAATCACAGCTTTAAACAATTTTTTTTGTGGAAATCAATGAAATAGATGAGGTTCCACTGATGCTTCAATGGGTAACTAAAGCACTTGGGATTAAAGTTCCTGGCTCACATTGAGTTAGTCGATGAAATTTTAAACTGTACTTACATATTACATTTAATTTTATATTCGGTATTTTTGAAGGTTATAAAATGTGCTTCAGCTTCATTGTCCCTCAACCATATGGCAGGAATAAACTTCCTGCTCAAACCAAATCTGTTTCCACCACCCTTTCAGGCAGTGAATTCCAGACCGTAACAACTTTGTGTAAAAAAAGTCTCCTCATACCATCTGGTTCTTTGTCAATTATCTTGAATCTATGTCCCCGGTTACCGACCCTACATTGAACCTAATGATATTGTGATCACTGTTATCCTTCCTCCGTGCTCCTTACACGGTTTTCTTCCCAGTCTATGTTAGGATAATTTAAGTTACCCATTATCACTTTGTTTCTCCATCTTTCTGAAATCTGTTTGCAGATTTGCTCCTCTATTTGATGGTCTGTAGTATACACCTAACAGGTACTCTTCTGCTCCAAATAAGTTCCGTCTTTAATCCCTCTTGCACATCATCCCTTTCCAGGGCTGTAACAGAATCTTTGATCAATACTGACACCCCCTCCTTTTTTCCTTCTCTATCCCTCCTGAATACACTGTAGCCAGGAATGTTACGCTCCCATTCCTGCCCTTGTTTTAGCCACGTCTCCCTTATTACATCATAATCCCATGTGGCAACGTGCGCCTGCAGCTCATCAACCTATTTGTTATACTCCGTGCACTTACGCACATGCACTCCAAAACTGCCTTTGTCTACTTTGTATTTCTCCCCTGTGATTGATCCCTCCTGTTTCTAGACAACTCTTTATGGCAGTTATTTGTCTCTCCCAGTCCTCTATGTTACTTGTTTCTCCTCTCTGATGTTACATCCTGGTTCCCTCACCCCTGCCAAATTAGTTTAAACCCTCCACATACCACTACCTTAATGAGTCTCAATGAGGGTAAATGACATTTATGTACAAACCATACAAGAAAACAATTATACCCTAAAACTGTGAGCACTTTAAAATTTTAGTGCCTTTTAAAATATTTTTATATTCCTGAAAATAAGTCTATTTACAATTATTTATTTAATTTGTAGCATAAGTTGTGTCAGTAAGTGAACCTTTACAGTCTATTATAGGGTCTATCCATTACACACTATGAATTGTTACTTACAGACCAAGAAGTTAGAAGCTTCATTGTTGACTGAAGATCTTTGTCAGACAGAAACTTATCAGGACCAAGGTCAGCCTGAAAAACAGATCAACTGTGGATGAAATTTTGAGAACTGCTATATGAGAAATTGAAATTCTACGCAAGTCAATTTACTCAACATTTTAAATAACACATTATACAATATGAACTTCTGTAGTATATTGTGTTTGAAAATGAGAAATACTGTTTCTGGATCAGACCTACCCAACTTAATACTTGGCGTTCCTTGGGCTGGTCCTTACTTTTTATTAAAAGGTGCCTTTTCCTTATTCTCCAACCTTTTAAAAAACACACATTTTAAGTTTGACTGTTTCTCCTATCTGCAATATATTTTAACACATTTTAATTAATACAACTAATCTATATGTTTGTATGTTCAACATAAGAAGTGTGAAGGAAAATCAAAATAAATGCCCAGTCATAAACTAGAAGCAATGCTTGGTGCTGATATTTGGTGCTGGAAGTATATTTCATTCACTAACAATGGCATGTCTCATCTTGGGCACAAATATTCACCCCAAAAAATATCTAAAACAGGTGATCCGCCATATTATAGACTTACTTACCTATTTCTTTTAATGGTTCCACCACCTCCCAGTTGGGTTCAGAACGGAAGAACATGGATACCTGCTGTAAAGCAACTTCTGCAAAATTTAATGGAGAGAAAATGTTTTAAATATTGTGCTTTTATTTACAAACATTAATCACGAAAAATCAGCAAAAATAACACAAAACATGTATATCTTCTATTGCTGACTTCTTCGGTTAACATTTTATGTTAGAAGGGAATGCGGCCCATTGAACATGGTGATCTGTACTTTATTCTGACAGTGTAGAAGTGAATTTTTACTACATTTTTGTTATTCAATGGTCTCTTGGCTGCAAGATTGATGCAGCTACAGTGACATGATACACATTTCTAAATTCCCTTTAGTCCACTGAATTATCTCATATGAATACATTTGTCCAAAAACTGCTTAAGTTATCAAATTCTAAAACTTATTGGGATTTTAACAAGGAAGTGCTTCTCACTTTACATCTGCATTTAGCAGACATTCTGCTCTATTGAATCTAGGACTGAAGGACATTTCATTCTAACTACTAGTGTATCAGCAAGTCTGCGATGTGTTTTACATGTCAACCTTGAAAAGTAAAATGTACAACATGAACAGGTCAAGAACTTTGAAAATATTCCAGGAAAAATGACTAGAATGCTACTCTGGAAGCTTCCAGAAGTACTTGCTTGTGCTTTTACAGTAGGATAGCCTGATGACTTCTGAAATGTGGTTACTAAACACCTCAAGAGAGAGGTGGTATGAACAGAACACTCAGTGCTGGGATACTTAGAACAAATTATCTCAACCCTAAGGGACACATACATAATTTTGTAGCCTGTGCATTACTCAGCCTCCTCACATCCAGCATAAGTTCCATAATACCTGGTTGCTGTAAAATAGTCTATGAAATCAAACAGACTCACTCGTCTATTAAAAGCACAGTTTAGGTTGATACCCAACACAGTAACAGGATGTCTTAATATGGCACAGTATGCTTTCACACCAGACTAGTGAGTTCCCAACATAGTGATAAACATCTATCCAGGGAATGGTTGAGCAGCACTATCCCAAAAAAAGAGAAAATGTCTGTCTGTCAGCGTGTGACCAAGAAAGAAGGTGTGAAGGGATGTTGAGGGAAGCAGATGGGCATCCAAGAAGAGAAGATGTCTCCTCACAGCCACATAATGATTGGCATTAGCAGAGATTCACACCATCTCAGTTGGAGAATGGTGCATGGCCACTGTTGGGTGAGAATCTATAAGAGTAAAATTAACATTTTAAAAATAGGGAAAACACAAATGAAAACTGTAGCTCAGATTCCAAAAGGCAATCACCAATTTTCTACATAGGAAATTGCTACTTAGAATCCTGATTTATTACTTGCCATTATGTTTTGGTACAGCATCTATATTTTTGTATTACTGGAAACAACACACAGCTGTAGCAAATATGACTAACTACAATTTTAATTGGATTATTAAAAAAAAGGTATATGTAACAATCAAAACCAAACTAGCTGTAAAATGAGGCCTGTGGCAAGGCAGAGAACTGCTGGCCACTCTGTGGAGAAGAAACTGTGGAATTCTAAGACCTCTCTACCAAGGCTTGAGTAATTGAGGGCCTATTTAAGAACAACAACATGTATTTATGTAGCGCCTTTCACGCGGGGTAGCGTCCCAGGATGCTTTTTCTACATAGGAGTGTCCCAGAACTCTGTTTAAGAAAGAACTGACCTAAGTCCAGGTGAGATACTATACCTGGGATAAAAGTTAACGGCAGTTTTGGAGGGCTTTGTGGACACTATTGATTTGTTATAATTCATTTGGTGATGATTTGTTTGTAACTATCTGTGATTAAAATGCTTATTTTAGTTCCCAAAATTTAATTTAACTGGCTTGTTCGTGGCCACAAGCACCATCATCTGCGCAAGACCCTACTTGGGGCTCTCAGTAAGCACCAAGTTTGTTCCTGTACTAACCAGTATAGTTAGCTGAGTAATTGATGGGATCGAGGAATTTTTTAACCAGCTCACAGGTGGACAGTATGTGATGTGTTGTAATGAAATTCAGATAATTCTGAAGCCCTCGTTGCCTTTCTGCTATGAACTCTCGATCCATATTTCCAATGAGCTTTTTGGGAGGAAGAGGTAGGGTCAGGCCTGAGATCTGTATAAAACACACACACATCAGATCAAGTGTGACTGCACAAACACAGTAATGTGTGACATTTTGACACAGTCTGTTATATATATTAAAAAAATCCCCCCTCTCCAAACCCCCCCCGCCCCTCCTCTCCAAACCATCCCCCTCTCTCCAAACCACCCCCTCCAAAGCCCCCCACTCCAACTAACCCTCTCCTCCAGCCCCCCCACCCACAACACACCCCACACACCCCCCACACACTCTCCCAGCCCCCCTTCCACACATACCCCCCACCCCTCCCACACACACACCCCCCTCTCTCACACACACCCCCCCCACCCCTCCCACACACCCCCTCTCTCACACACACCCCCCTCCCACACCCCCACCCCCCCCAATCAGTCGCTCAGCAATCACTATCTGCAGTGGCAGCAGCCAGCGTTTGCTAAAGATCTAGTTGGTAAGGGACGCACTTGTCTTCCTGACACACTGCAGTAACAGACGGTATTATTTTCATTCTCCATGCTGCGTCCTCCCAATCGCCGGCTCCTGCCGCTGCCATGGGAGGACGTTCACCAGGTAGAGGAGCAGAAGCTGGAATATTGGAAATGGTCTCAGACCGGATAAAATCACCCGCTGGGCTGGATGGGGCCCATGGGCCACCAGTTGGATCACGCTGCCTTAGTTGGACTACACAAATTTCAACGTTTTAGGAAAACATCCCAAAATCTTGTGGCAATCATGCTTTTGAGGTTTTAATAGAACGTTATTGCAAAATGTACACAATTGGAAGTAGCAGGCTGGATTTTACCACAAATTTACATCCACAATCTTAAGCCAATGTTTCTACTTAATACAGATCCCATTTTGCAAAGTTCATGTTCTTGCAGCACGGCAAAAATGTGCACAACGTAAAGTACCTGTAAACTAGTATGAAGCACATCAAAGTCACTGTATCTTCTGATAACCTGTCAATTTAAAAAATATATTTAATATACATTAAAATTAATAATGATTTTGCTTTTATCTCTAAAAACTATACATCCAATTAATGCACAAGCATAATATGCAGAATGGACTCCTCTTGTACCGAATCTGCAAATGGACATGCTTAAAGTTTCTACCAAATATGTTCTAACAACTGTACTTTAAAGCCAAACAGCACAGAGGTTTCCTTCTTTTCCAATTCGATGACCTGAATTGAGTACTACCACATTCCAACACAAACTGAAAATCACTGATCAACGGTCAAGTGTATTTGTCGCGTTTAAAACTGGATCATATTAGATTAGGTTGCTCTGACAGATATTCCTTCTTATCTGTATGTAGAGAAAACTTCACAAAAGGCTACAGGATTTAATTATATTTTTACAACTCAAGTGACAAAGCAGTATTTATTTATTCATACTTTGAACAGTCATATAAAGTTTGCTTGGGGAGGTACAAACTACAGTACACATTATAAATTGCTTCATTATTAACTCAGGTTTGCATATGACGGCTGTGTGAACTCACTGCAAAATGTGCAACATGCAGGAAGTGACATCAATGGTGATCAGATGACCCAAAAGCCAGTCAGTTTTCTGCACGTATGAGCAGGGACATCACCAGTTCTGTTATTGGTGACATCATGATGCGGATCCATTGACTAATGATCATGGCCCGTTCTCAGGCTGGTTGGGGTTTTATGGATTTGCTCTACTTTACATCAGTTTAAAGAAGGTCTGATGAATTTCAACACCTGGAGCACAGCAAAAAACAGAAATTCGGGAATCATTTCACCAATTCTGCTTTCCTACCTAATATTAGCAAGTATACAAATTAAGAATTTATATTCTTTCAGTTGACCACAACAGGCATTAAAATACCAACTCCAGTATTGTATATTTTTGAAAAAAGAAGTCATCTGATCTAGATCGTGGAGTCCTGTAGCTCAGTGGTTAGAGCACTCGCCTTGCAAGCGAGACACCTGGGTTCAATTCCAGGCAGGGCGAAACCTTGGGCAAGTTTCCTTACTCCACACGCCTAATAATAATCCCTCCAAAACAAAACAAATAAGTTAGTCATTTTCAATCCACAACTGCTTGCGTGACACTGCTGTGTGCAATTGGCTGCCGCGTTTCGCCCACAAATATACAGTCAATTCACTTTCCAGTATATTCTGTGAAGCGCTTTGAGACGTCGAGAAGATGTGAAAAGCACAATATCAAATGCAAGGATTATTATTATTATTAAAAGAACAACAAATAGAGTGCCTTTCATGTCGGGAAGACGTCCCAAAGCGCTAGAAAACTCTTGTTCCCTAGAAACATCTCAAAGCACTTTGTAGAATTCAGCAAAAAGTGTAGTGGCTGTTTTTGTACGCGAACACAGCCAATTTGAATAGCAATGTCTCACAAACCGCAATGTAGTTAATGACCAATTTTATCTGGGGGATTGTTGGCCAGGATATCTGTTGGCCAGGATATCGGGAGAAAGACCCTTCAAAAAGAGAATAGTGCCGTGTATTTTCTAATAACCATATTGGACATTGATGTGGTTAGTTTCTTTTAAGCACTACAGGCATGTCACTGTAAAATAATGATTATTTTGAAATAGTTTACCTGCCAACTATTTTCTGCAGCAACTCCACGTTGTACACGAATGATGTATTCCTGTAAAAGAAACAAGAGACATGCAGATTAACACAAGCTGTTACATGGCAACAACATAATTTTAGCCAACACTACATATAATTTTATAAAGCTTCCTTCCAAAATAATATGTAGTATTTTCCTCAAGCCATTTATTTCTCTGTAAACCAAATAAGCATTGAAAGCAAATGATGCTGTGGGTAGCTTGACAGATGACGACACCAGATAATCTTATGAATCTAAAGGAGAAAAAAAGCTGGACACTTAATTTCTATCCTACAAAGCCAGACCATGAATAATTGGAAAAGTGTGGATGACAAGGACAATTCTACAAAGAAGATAAAAATAGAATTCCAATTCCAGTTAAGTAAGAGGGCCAAGGGCAGTGACATAGGTCAAAAGCAAACAAATAAGAGGATGCAATGTCACAGTTAATACAGATGATCAAATCAGTGAACCTCAGTAAAAGTCCAAAGACCACCACAATCAGAAAGGTCCAACTATATCCATCATGTAACATAAGAAAGGTGATCAAACCTATACGAAGTAAGACTGCATAAGCCAAAACCAATGTATAATCCTCTACTCACTATGTTAATTAAATAGGATATTACTACCACAAATCTCTGGACGTATTTCCATATCTCACAGCTTCTCAGACAGCATCATTTGCTAGGCTCTATTTTATGCCTGCTCCATATATAGAGCTTTATATGGTGTAGATGGTCTGAGCTTCTCAATTTGAAGCAATACCTTATTGAGTCTGCATTTGAAGACCACTGATTTTCTTCAGTAAAAATAGGCACCAAGAGAAGGTCAAAATGGTGGAAGGAAGTACAGAAAAAATAAATTCAGTTTCTTTAGGAGATTGCAAGTACAGTAGATTCTACTGTAGATAAAAGACCAGTGGTATTGGTGAGTCGTTTCCTTTTTCCTTTCCAGTCTCTCCAGCCATTAGCTCAGATGCTGTATTTTAAAAGAGCTTTTTTTCTCTACCTTTCTCCCCACTGGCATATGCCACTCTGCTCCTGGTCTGGCCTCCTCCTGCTGGAGTGTGGTTCCACAGTGCTGGTTATCCTCCGGTATCCTGTCCAAGTGGCCACTGTTCAAGATTGAGCCTCGAATGTAGACCGCATCACAGCTAAATCCTCTCCCAACCTGGCTGCCACACATGCACACAACCAGAGGGTTGCTGAAGAGGGAGGGACCAAGAGCAGGAATCCTGCCTAGTTATCCCCTCCTTAACCCTGACTAGTTTAGCCTATTAGCCAATTATCTGTTATTGTCAGATTTCCACCCCTCTACAACCAAACCACCAAATAATAATCCTTATATTTGATATAGCGCCTTTGTCTCAAAGTGCATCACATCAATTACTTTAGAATGTTATAACTGTTTGTTATCTTCAAATATCACTTTTAACCTTCTTACAGCAATATTTAAAATGGATTTCAAAACCAAATGGGAGGATAACTATACGACCCTTTTGAATCAATCAATTTGGAAGCCATAAAACCCTACCTTTAACCACCGACTGATCTTAGTCGAGCCAATTTCCAGTCTTTGAAGTTTACCAATCAAATATCAGATCTCACTGAAAAGCCTCGACAATACAATTATGTTTCCCATTAAAAATTCTCAATTAATGTATAGCATAAATTGTCCACATTCCAGAACACCAGTGGCAACAGTACCTGGAGCATGCATAGTGTTCTCAAATCAAGTCATTGCAGAAAAGGGCCAAATGGAGGACAAGAGCTTGCTGCAGAGACAGTGAAGTTATCTTGGCTACTTGGGGGATTGGTGGGAAGGAAGGGTCAAGGATATTTTTCTTCATAAATGTTTCATGGAAGTTTTATTTTTTATTAAAAACAATTCTTCATACAATTGTTGCTGATGATAAACATTTAAACAGAATTATTTTGAAAACTACCAGGAAACAATAATACCTAAAACATTTTAGAAGAGTTTCCTAAATTCTGGATGAAACAGCAAATATTAGACCACAGGATAGGCTCCTGAGCACTAAATGGATGCTTCTATTTCAGTTTTACTTGCATTCAGTTTAGCCATTCCTCCAGTTTCAGTTTTGCAATCCACCTTTTACTAGGAAGTTGAAACTGAAACGAAATTTGGGCTCCATATCAATTGGTAACATTGCCCATTTAAAAATCAAACTGATCCAAGAAGCAGGTTCTGGAATACTGCAGTTAACATTGCACAATAGTAGAATTACAAAAAGTTAGGGGGTAAATGAGTTTAACAATACACATCCCTACTGCTACACTATATTAAAGTGCGTCCTTCTTGATTATTTTTGTGAGTGCCAGGAATGGAACACTCTTCTATTTCAGCACCCAAGGCCAACACCAAACACTTCCAGGTCAAGATCATGGGGTATCCAGAAGAGGATCAGAGGAGATAAATAAATATTTCATCCCAACAATCTCAGCTGCATTGAAACACATTGATCACATAGGGAAAAGGGCACCATTTACCCCAGGGAGCTCGTTATTAGTTTATATTGTACTCCCTCAAAAGATTCTTGTGCTGCAAACTCATCACAACTCAGTAACTCATCCATTTTTAATTCGGAATGACTGTGCAACTGTTGATACAGTACTTGTTCATTTGCTGGCTGCATGCAGATCTGCAGCCCCATATCAGTCAGTGCCTTAACTTTTGACAAAACTCACAGGAGGTTTTATAGATTTAGATTACTTTGGGAAAACAAGGATTAGCACGGTATCAATGTGTAGGCACATTTCTGGTGGCATAAATCCAAGGGTCAGCAGATGGAAGAGAAACGTGCAATGAATGAAACAAGAGGAAATTGCACAACTCTGGGTTGGGTGGTGGGGAGGTTGTAAATCAGGAGATGCGAATGGTGATTTGGGCAACAATGACAACAGTAAAGTATAATAATCGTTGCCTTTGATTTTGCCCTCAAGTCAGAAAACTTTCCAGCGCCCCGGGACGTCCTCCTAACATGAAAGGCGCTAAACAAATGTAATGTTGTTGTTGTTATATCCAGACAGGCGGCGACCCCAGTGCCAGGTTCCTCCCCCCCAGGCTCCCCCCCCCCAGGCTCCCCCCAGGCTCTCTCCCCCCCCCCCAGGCTCCCCCACCCAGGCTCCCCCCAGGCTCTCCCCCACCCCCCCCCCAGGCTCCCCTCCAGGCTCCCCCCCAGGCTCCCCCCCAGGCTCCCCTCCAGGCTCCCCCCCCCCCCCCAGGCTCCCCTCCAGGCTCCCCTCCAGGCTCCCCCCCCCCCAGGCTCTCCCCCACCCCCACCCAGGCCCCTCGCTCTCAACTGCAGCGAGAGACACCGGCACAGGCGGGGCGGGTGGTGCTCGGTTTCTGAGTCCCCACAGCCGCTGTCAGCCCCCCCCCCGGGAGCCGAGCCCCCCCCCCGGGAGCCGAGCCCCCCCCCGGGAGCCGAGCCCCCCCCCCCCGGGAGCCGAGCCCCCCCCCCGGGAGCCGAGCCCCCCCCCGGGAGCCGAGCCCCCCCCCCCGGGAGCCGAGCCCCCCCCCCCCCGGGAGCCGAGCCCCCCCCCCGGGAGCCGAGCCCCCCCCCCCCGGGAGCCGAGCCCCCCCCCCCCGGGAGCCGAGCCCCCCCCCCCCCCCCCGGGAGCCGAGCCCCCCCCCCGGGAGCCGAGCCCCCGGGAGCCGAGCCCCCCGGGAGCCGAGCCCCCCCCCCGGGAGCCGAGCCCCCCCCCCGGGAGCCGAGCCCCCCCCCCCGGGAGCCGAGCCCCCCCCCCCGGGAGCCGAGCCCCCCCCCCGGGAGCCGAGCCCCCCCCCCGGGAGCCGAGCCCCCCCCCGGGAGCCGAGCCCCCCCGGGAGCCGAGCCCCCCCCCCCCGGGAGCCGAGCCCCCCCCCGCACACACCGGCTCGCGGCCTCCACCTGAAGCGCGGCCGCCGCCCGGTCGCTTTACCGTGTGGGACTGCAGGCTCTGACTGGCTTCTATCAGACACGACAGCGGCACCGTGTCGTCCAGCAGCACTTTACCGGGGCTTTTCTTCTCCATGAAGGCCATGGCGAGGGTCGACTCCGCCGCGCACGTGAAGCGAAGCCGCCGCGGGGGGAGCGGAGGCCAACCGACAAGCGCCACCGGAGCCGCGCCGAGTCCTGGGGCGGCCGCTGGGTCCTACACTCCGCCCGGTACTGTCTGCGCGACAGGGACAGCGCCGTCAGCGGAGAGCGATACCGTGCAAAAGCGTCCCGGACCCACACACCGTGTATGCCATGAGGATTAAGAATACCATCCCCCCGATTGCAATCCGGTCACCTCTCCCCCCGGCGGCTCGGAGTCAGGCTCCACCTCTGTTAAGCGCTCTGAGACGCTTCCCTGGATGGAGGGCGCTATTTAAGCGCAATGTGTTGTTGCTGCTGTATTAGGAGCGGGAACCCCCAGCAGTCAACAGTAGTTAGAATATCGCAGTAAATAAACGGTTGACTGAACCACACAGGATTCACATTAGCTTTCAAGAGGAAACTACATATATAAGCAACAACAATCTGTGTGTGGGCCCTCCATGTGCAGAGGGGATGTCTGGTTTGGATACCCCTGATCCTGGTGATGTGTTTCCAGGCGTCATCTCCCCATATCCCTCTATTCCTTTCTCCCTCATGTACACAAAATGCACATTTTAGTGCTGGAACAACTTGATTTTAATGGAATGTCATGATAAATGCACCTCCTGTCAACCAAGAGGGAGTGGGGGTCCCAAACCTCTCGGCAATCTTCCCAGAGACTGGCAGTGCCTGGACATGTAAATATAGCCCCAACTCTGGTTGATAGTGAGATAATAGTTGATACGTAGATAGCGAGTAACAGCCAAAATCAATACTCAGGACACAACGGGCTGTAGGGATGGAATCTGAATATACGCAATGCCATCCTATAGATAGAATGACAGGAGCATGTTCAGTCCTCTAAGAATTGAGTTAAAACAATCAGTTGAAGGTGTAAAAACTATGAAGAAAAAGGGACTATCCTTTCCAAAAGCCATGGATAATTTGGTTCTCTAAAATTATAGATTGAAAAATTTGGGATATCAGTCAAACTTTTAAACTATATTGTTCAACCGTGACTACTTACATCACAAATACTGTACTCGGGTGAGGATTGGCAACCTTGAAAGATTATTTTAATCCTTTATATTTATACTTTAAGCGTTTGTATTTATACTAATCTTTAAAATATACAGGCAGTTCTATTTCTAAAAGGTGTTAATTGAAATACCATTAATTATTTTTAACGGAAATTCAAATTTATCAGTTATAAGTACTATTCAAATTTTCTAGCCTTATTCAAGGGGTAGGGGCAAGGCGGAGGGATACATGAAGAATGTTCCAGAGTTTCGGGGAGTAGTGGCTGAAAGTGCTGCTATCGATGATGGAACATGCTCAAGGGACATGCAGAAGGCTGGAGCCATTCGAGCGGAGGCAGCGGGTAGTGGGTTGGGGAGTAAGCAGGTCAGAGAGAGAGAGTTGCCAGGGCAGGAAGGAATTTAAAATAAAGTGTGAGGATCTTGAAATCAATCCATTCAGTGATAGGTATTCAGTGGAGCCTGGCTAGATCTAGTGTGACGGGGTACAGATTTAGTTCGGGTGCGTATGCGGGCCGTGGAGTTTTGGATCAGCTAGAACCTGTGCATGGTGGAGTAGAGGAGACTGGCGAAGAGGGCATTTGAAAAGTTGAAGAGCTTCCCAGGATATACCGTAAAGTGGATTGATTTTGTATTTTTTGAACGAAATGCAATAGCCAGTTGAGTACAGCAATGTCCTACAAACATCCATGGAATAGTGATCAATTTTATTTGGGGGATCATTGGCCAGAACACCGGGAGAAACTACTTTCCTTTTTTGAATGTAACATCCACCTGAGCAGGCAGGTGGGACTTCGGTTTAACGGCTCATCCAAAGGATGACTCCTCCGACACTGCAACACACCCCTTTAGGAGATTCAGGATGAGACCACCAATTGGCTGTGTAATAATCCAGAATTTATTAAGCAATACAAGTAGTCTAGCTTATTCTTAAAACTAAGACCAGAGATATAATAAAATTGATGTAAATTCCACTAGGAAGCGCGATGACTCTTTACGATGATTTCAACTATTCCAAAGTTACTTCTTTCTTTTTAAGTGTTCTTACCTCTACCTCCCCTTACACTGTCTGAATCACAAGGCTCCCTGCCTTTGTTTCTGGTTTTTTCTCTGAGAAAATAAAGCTGCCGCACTCTCCCTCCTCACGCTGCCAATGACATTGAGCTGTTTTCCAAGGAGAAAGAAATGGACAACTTTAGGGAGGATTCTGCAGCCTGCGTGTTTCTCAGCGTTGTAATATGCAGATGTCTGATGTCTGCCTCTTCTTTCTGAAGTCTTTTGTTCCCACATCTGTACGCAAGGACGTGATTACTTAAATCTCAGAGGAGAGAACATCTTCCCAGGAACCTAAAGATGGAAAATATCAGAAGTCTATCTCAAACAGGTCCAGCAAGGATATCTTTAACCCCAACTAAATGAGTCATTAAATCAAACAACCTATTAAAGCATTATAGGTAGGTTACATTGTAAAAGTATGTAAAGATTAATTAAAAGCCTTAAAAATGCTAACAACAGGTTAATAAAGTTCAGTGCAATGAGTTTATCAGATCGATACAGTGACTTTGATTAGGAATCGACTTGTTAAATTGGTTTGATCCATGTTGATTGTTGTATATCTCTCTTTTCTCAAGATTGGTTAGACTCAGCTTTTTCGTTCTCAAATTTAGACCTTTTTGGTCAAGTACGCCAGTCTGATCAATGTGTTGTTAGAAAAACACTAGCCTCAAACCAATGACAAACTTTATCAAAATTCCAATAGCTTGTTTCAAACAGATCTTTGTCTGCCCACGATGATTTTGAAGAAAACTTTGTTGCATAAACATGCTTCCATTGTCCTTGGCCTTCATGCACCTGCAGCTTTCCTGAAACAAACAAATCCATGAGTCTCTGCAATTTTCCTTTGGTCAATTCCAGACAATTTAGAATTCTGGGATTGCTTACAGTACCTCCTCTAGTGGGTCAATCTGACAGCACAGGCCCACTATCACCATCTTCATAATTCACTTTCACCTCAGTCACCACATCAATCCTTTCAACTCATTTTAGCATCTGTAATTACAGCACATCATTATCAATAATACCATGATTAACATAAATTGTATGGCCACAGAAATTTTTAATATTACTTCATTAGGGTGTTCCCTCTATCCTCGTCTGCAGGCCCTGAGCATTATTGATGGGGGTGATAAATAAGGAGAATTTTGAGGGAAAGTTTAGAGGGATAATAAAGGGTAAAGTGCTCGGAGGAGGGGAACGTTTCGGAGGACTAAGGGGATAGGCCGAGTGGGGACCTGGAGATGAGAGTCACACCGCTGCCATGAGATTAGGTTGTGAGGTATGATGGTAGGTCTAGCAGGGTGGTGTGGCCTCTGTCAGGAGGAAGGTGTCGATTGGGGTTACCCAGGTTTTGGTGAGGACGAGGATGTCAATGCTTGGATGGTGAGTGTTTTGCTGGAGAGGGACCTGACATTTTGTAGGCCAATGCGAGGGGGACAGCTGGTGGTGGAGGAATTTGCTCCCTGCCTTTGTCTCTAGGTTTTCCCTTTGCGAAAATGGAGCTGCAGCCCTCTCCCTCCTCAAGCTGCTGGTAGCCGTGAGCTGTTTTGCAAAGAGAGAAAGATGGGCAACTTTAGGGAGGCTTCTGCAGCCTGTGTATTTCTCAGCCTTGCGATATGCAGATGTCTGAGGAATGCCTCTTCTTTCTGAGCCCCTTTATTCCCACATCTGTACTCAAGGACATGATTACTCAAATCTCAGAGGAAGGAACATCTTCCCTGGACCTCAACCAGGTCCAGCAATGTTCAGGTTCACCTCAACTCCTGCCCCATCTCCTCTGACTTCACTGCCCTCCTCTCCACCATAAACCTCACCCAGATTCAAATCAATTATTTATTTTTTAAAGCATTCTTGATGACCCCATTCCCCTCATCGAAACCTCCTCCCCTGGTTACACTTTCACTAAACCCCCTGCCCCAACCATCGTGGCAGTGGGGTGGCCCTCATCTTTTAAACCTCCCTTGGTCCATCCCCCTACTCCTTTGGCTGCTTTCCCTCATTTCAGCACTTCACCCTGTATCACCCCTCCTTTCTCTCCGTCAAAATTCTCATCTACTGCCCCCCAAACCTACCAACTCCTTCCTCAAGCATATCTCCTTTCTCCTCTCATCCCTGTCCCTCTGCACTGAAAGCAGGTTCATCATGGGCAATTTCTTTACCACAACTTCTGCCCCATCTCCTCTGACTTCACTGCCCTCCTCTCCACCATAAACCTCACCTACCATATTAATTCTCTGACCCACAACTGTGGCCAACCCCTTGATCTCGTCATGAGGAGGGATAGGGAAGGAAAAAAAGGAGTGTGGGTGACACTATTGATTAAAGACATGCATACAGCTCTGGAAAGGGATGATGTGCTAGAGGGTCCAAAACCAGAATCTATTTGGTTAGAGTTAAGGAGCACAAAAGGAACTGTTACTCTGTTAATTGTATACTATAGACCACCAAACAGTGGGAAGGAGATAGACGAGCAAATCTGCAAGCAGATTTCAGTAAGGTGCAAAACCAATAGAGTAGTGATAATAGGGGACTTCAATTATCCTAACATAATACTTAATAATAATAATTCTTGAATTTGATATTGCGCTTTTTCACATCTTCTAGACGTCTCGAAGCTCTTCACAGAATAGACTCTAAAGTGAATTGACTGTATATTTGTGGGTGAAACGCGGCAGCCAATTGTACACAGCAAGACCTGGAGCAGACTGGAGCCTGCTGAACAGAGGGAGCGGACAGGTTGATAAGGGGTCAGTAGGTCAGAGAGGTAGGAGGTGGCAAGGCCGTGGAGGGCCTTGAAAGTCAGAACGAGGATTTTGAATTGTTGGGGATGATGGGGTCACGGAACCTGGTGCAGGAGAGGACATGAGCTCCAGGGTTCTGGATGATCTGCATCTTGTGGAGGGAAGAGTTGGGGAGGCAGACAAAGAGCGAGTTTCTGTAGTCGAGCATTGAGGTGACGGATGCGTGTTTGAGGGTTTCAGCGGCCTGAGTGGTGAGGCAGTGACAGAGTCATAGATTCATAGATTCATAGAATGAATTGCTCTGGTCAAGGTCACAAACGACATCCTGTCCATTCGGCCCATCGACTCTGTGCCGGCTCTTTGACAGAGCGTCACTTTCACTAACGCCAATCACCAGCTTTCTCCCCATAACCCTGCAAACCCGTCCTCCCCAGATACCTATCCAGTTCTCTCTTAAAAGCTGTTATCGAATCGGACTAAAATCAAGCATTGTTGCAGAAGTGGGGGAAGGCAGAGAGGGTCATGGCATGGATATGGGGGAGAAAGGACAGTTGACGGTCAAACAAGATGGACGCCCAGGTTCCTGACCGGTTTGGTGAGGTGGAGTGTGCATCCCTGGATGCTGATGCTGCCAGTTCCTGAGGTAGGGAGGCGCTGGTGCAAGCCAATCAGGAGGGCCTTGGTCTTGTTGACATTCACCTGTAAAAAGTCGACTCGCATCCAGGACTTGAGGTCTGACAGACTGTCTATCAGGTTATCAGTTGTCCTGGAATTGAGGGGGATGCAGAGAGATAGAGTTGGGCGTCATCAGCATACATGTGGAAGTTGAGCCCATGTCTGTGGATGATGTCACCAAAGGGGAGCATGTAGAGGTTGAAGAGGACAGAGCCCTGAGGAACACTGCACGAGACTGTGCGGGGGCTGGAAAAGAAACCGTTGGCAGAGATAAATTGGAGATGGTGTGAGAGATAAACCCTGAACTATTTAAGAACAGAACCATTCAGACAAAACCTTGAACTTTGGAGGTGAGAAGAGACGTGGTGGAGGAAGATAGAGTGGTCCATCGTATCAAAGGCAGCAGAGAGGTTGAAGACTTCAAGGAGGCAGAGGGAGCCCTGGACACAGATGGACAGGATGTCGTTTGTGACCTTGACCAGAGCAATTTCCATGCTGTGAGGAGGAGGCAGCTGAATGGATCCCCTCGATTTTGGCCTTGAGGAAACCCAGCGTCTCCTAACAGTCAGAGCTTGAGGAGAGAATGGGCGAGGCATGGGAGGGTGGATGGAGGAGCCGGTTGGTGGTGAAGAGGAGCCTGGGGTTGTCCTTCACCTCCAAGATTATCTTGGAGTAGAAGGACGATTTGTCGGAGGCTAGGGTGGAGTGGTACATTTTGATGTGGTCCAGCAGATCAGATTTGGGCCAGGCGCATTCGACGGCCTGCACATGACCCTTGAGGGAGCAGAGATGGCTGGTGTACCCAGGTGAGGTTCGTGAGTAGGAGGCGGTTCGGGAGGTGAGGGGGGCAAGGGCATCAAGAGTGGAGGAGAGGGATTTGTGAAGGATTTGTCTGTGATTGTGATATCCGAGACACTGAGGTAATCAGACTGGGTGGCAGAGTGGATGTGGAGGGAGAGGTTGTGAAAGGAGAAAGCAGAGGAGATAGAGGGGGTGAAGTGAAGGTTGAAGTCACCGAGAATGAGGAGGCGTTCCGAACAGAGGCAGAGGGAGGCTAGGAGGGTGGAGACATCAGAGATGAAGGTGGGGGAGATTCTTTTGGGGGAGAATTTTGAGGGAAAGATTGGAGGGCTGGTAGAGCGTAAGGTGCTTGAATGAGGGGAATGAGCCGGAGGAGTAAGGGGATAGAACAAGTGAGGTTGTGGAGATGAGGGCCACACCACCGCCACCGCGGATGGGACATGGGGTATGGTGGGAGGTATAGCCGGGTGATGTGGCCTCAGTGAGGGGCAACATGTCACCTGGGGTGATCCAGGTTTCAGTGAGGCCATGATGTCGATATTTTCATCAACAATGATGTCGTTGATGACAAGAGCCTTGTTGCAGAGAAAGTGGACATTTTGTTGGCCAGTGCGGAGGGGACAGTTGCCAGGGGAATGTGTGAGACTGGAGGAGGTGATGGAGGGATTGGCAAGGAAGATAGGAATGAGGAGGAGGGAGGAGAGGTTTGCCCCCAGGGTCTGGGTCCAGCGGGGTTTAGGGTGATAATGGGGAATGGGGCAGTCAGTGTGGCTGCTGCTGGACAACCAATAGTGAGTGCCACGGTGAGCCTGATGAGCCTTTATAGTGTGTAAACACATTAAAATGTCTGAAGTGATTCGCATATGTAACAACTATTTTTGTAGGCACCACAATAGCCATTTGTAGTAGGGTCTCCCAAACAACCATGATGTGAATGACTAAATTATTCAACAACAACTTGCATTTATATAGCGCCCTCCATGCAGGATAGCATCTCAGAGCGCTTAACAGTGGCGGAGCCTGACTCTGAACCGGGGGGAGGTGGCCATAAGCACGGTCGAAGAGGAAAGTTTTCAGGCGGGACTTGAAAGAGGGGAGAGAGGGGGCAAGGCGGAGGGATTGAGGGAGAGTGTTCCAGAGTTTCAGGGCGTAGTGGCTGAAAGCACAACCTCCGATGTTGGGTGGAGGACGCAAGGGATGAGCAGGAGGCTGGTGCCAGTCGAGCAAGGCGCCGGGTCATGGATTGGGGAATGAGTACGTCGGAGAGATAGGGAGGTGCCAGGGAGTGAATGGATTTGAACATGACAATGAGGATCTTGAAGTCGATCCGTTCAGTGATTGGAAGCCAGTGGAGCCTGGCCAGAACTGGTGAGATGTGAGTAAGGAGTTTGGTCTGAGTCAGAATGCGGGTGGCAGAGTTTTGAATGAGCTGGATCTTGTGAATGGTGGAGCTGGTGAGGAGTGAGTTGGAGTAATCTAAGCAGGAGGTGACAAACATATGCACAAGGGTTTGGGCTGCATTTGGGGTAAGGAACAGTCGGAGGCAGGCAATGTGGCGGAGGTGGAAGAAGGCGATCCTGGTCAGGGGACCGGATCTGGGGGAAAAAGGCCAGCTGGGGGTTGAACCGGACGCCTAGATTGCACACTGGTTCGGTGAGTCTGAGGGAGAACCCAGGGAGGTTGAGCAGTTTAAATCCGCAGGAGTGAAGATGTTGACTGGAGCCAAGGAGTATAGCTTCTGTCTTGTCCATATTCAGTTGCAGGAAGTTTACACTCATCCAGGCCTTGATATCTGCCAGACAAGCTGAGAGAACATCGGCGGACCTGGAATTGGTACTGGAGGAGGCAAAGTAAATTTGTGTGTCATTCGCATACTCGTGGAAGTTTACGGATGAGTCTTGAGTGTGATTCGTATCTGTGGAAGGTATTGCCAAGTGGGAGCATATAGATAAGGAAAAGAAAAGGGCCAAGGATAGAGCCCTGTGGTGCCCTGCAGATGACTGGGCGGGGATGAGAGGAGAAACCATTTACTGAGATGAAATGGAAGCGATTGGTTAAGTAGGGCTCAAACCATGTGAGTGCGGTTCCACTAAGGTAGATGTGGGAGGAGAGCTAATGGAGGATGATGCTGTGGTTGACTGTGTCAAACGCGGCAGAGAGATCCAGAAGGACGAAGAGGCAGAGGGAGTTCTGGTCACAGATGAGAGAGAATGTCGTTTGCGACTTTGACAAGTGCTGTCTCTGTGCTGTGGGCAGGGTGAAAACCAGACTACAGGGGTTCAAGGAGGGAGTGGAGGGAGAGGTGTGACTGAAGTTGACCTGCAACAATGCACTCCAGGACATTGGCAAGGAAGGGTAGGTTGAAGATGGGACAGTAGTGTGAGAGATTAGAGAGATAGAAGGTGGGTTTTTTGAGGAGGGATGTGATGACAGCGGTTTTCAGGGGTAGTGGAACAGAGCCTGAGGAGAGACACTGGTTGACCATGTCAGCCAGCAGCGGGGAGAGACGAGTGAGTTGAGTGACCAGCAGCTGGGTCGGGAGGGTGTCGAGGCAGCAGGTGGTGAACTTCATCTGGGTGATTGTGGTTGAGAGGGAGGAGGGAGAAATGGGGGCAAAGGAGTGTAAGGAGGGGGAGTGGCAGGAGCCGTGGTGGAGGGAGAAGGCGATGTGGATAATCTGGGTGGGGTGGAAGGCAACATGGTGGGGGGAATGATGGAACCAAGTGGACGTTTTCAATTTTTGAGGCAAAGAAGTCTAGGACCTCTTCGCACTTGGCATTTGACGTGAGGATAGAGGGGGCTTGAGGGGTTGCACGGTGGAGGAGGTGATGGACGATGGAAAACAGTGTCTTAGGATTGTTATTTACTTCCAGGATGACCTTGGAGTAAAAGTCAGTTTAGGCCTGTGAGAGGGAGGAGTGGTAGGTGCGGAGGTGCTCAAGCCTCAGCTGGCAGTGAATCGTGAGGCCAGATTTCTGCCATCTGCGCTTGAGCATCTGGGTTTGTGGGTTGAGTGAGCGGAGATGACTGTTGTGCCAGGGGGAGTGGGTGGTTTCAAAACAATCCTGGATTTCAGGGGAGCCAGGGCATTGAAGATTGTGGAGAAATGGTCATTCAGCAGCTTGACGGCTGCATCTGGATCGCTGCAGGTGGAGAGCCAGAGGGATAGGAGGTCCCAGGAAGAGAGGGCATTTGTGAGGGACTCAGAGGGAAGCTTTTTCCAGGGGCAGAAAAAAATGGTGGAGGGCTTGGAAGAGGGGAGGGGGATGAGGGAGGAGAGAGAGATGAGGAAGTGTCCGAGATGGCCTTGTCCACGATAGACAGGTCAGAAATGTCAAGGCCATGTGTGATGACGAGTTTGAGGGAGTGGCCACAGTTGTGGGTCGGCAAGTTGATATGGAGGGTGAGGTTTAGGGAGGAGAGGAGGGCAGTGAAATCCGAGGAGGTGGTGCAAGGAGAGTTTAGGTGGAGGTTGAAATCACCCATTATGAGCAGGTGTTCAGTGCAGAGCGAGAGGGATGAGAGTAGAGAGATGTCGGTGAGGAAGGAGCCAGAAGGTTTGGGGGGGTGGGGGGGGGGGCGGTAAACTAGGAGGATTTTGAGAGAGAGGAGAGATGGTGGAAGGTGAGGTGCTCAACGGAGGAGAAACAGCCAGAGGAATAGGGAGGTAGACCAAGGGAAGCTTGTGAGATGAGGCGGGAACTGTGGTGAAAAGTGCAGCCAGGAAGGGAGGCTTCAATGAGGGGGACAGGGTCACCGGGGAGAGCCAGGTTTCTGTAAGGCCAAGAATATCAATGTGCTCATCCAGGATGAGGTCATAGATAGTAAGGGCTTTATTGGAGAGCGAGCGGACATTTTGGAAGGATATGAGGATAGGTTTGCTGGTGGTATAGAGAGGATTTGGGGTCGTGGGAAAGAAGTGACCATGGAGTTTGAGGAGCAGGGAGAATTGGAGAGAGTATGGATGAAGGAGGGGAAAGGGGTGTTTACTTTCAGAGGTGGTTGCTGCGGAGAGTGAGCGATGGGACAGTTGGGGTAGTTGCTCTGGGACAACCAACGCCGGGAGCCACTATGGGCCTGGCGGAGGAGCCCAGGCTGGAGTAGAGGGAGGTAATGGTGGTAATGGAGAGAGAAGGCAAGAGGGCGATGGGAGAGAAGGGCAGAGTGGGAGTAACTCAGTGTGGGGGGTGGGAGCAGGAACATTTTCAGGGGAAGTGGCTCAGGTAGGCAGCCAAAACACTCATACAAAGACCAGGAGCGAGCGATCATTGGGGCAGCATCAGCCCACGGGCTACAGGCTATTCCAAAAGAAACCCCCTTCTTTTTTCAAACAGCATCATGGAATTCTTTGCATCACCTAAAAACAGGCAAATAGGAACTCAATTTAATATCCGATCTGAAATATGGCATTTCCGTCAACATCTTCCCACCTAAGGCTCCGACCAGCTCAACTTCTCTGGCCTATCCCGACGATTTACCTAATTCAAACTGTCAGTTATGTAACTAAACCAGTGAAGCCAAACAAACAAGTTAAATATTAAAATACAATGAGATATTATGAATATGGTTTTGCACGGCTGTGCATTTTCACTTGTATTAACCAATTATTCCTTCAACTATAGCATATTTAAACTAACTAAAATGTTCGCTGCTGCCATCATGTGCACTGTTTAAAAACTACAATTCTTAAATTGTGGAAAGGGATTTCAAGTGTTTAACTGTCTTAGAAGGCATATTAGAATTTCACTGTGAACGAGGAGTTTTAGAATTGCAGACTAAAAGAGCAATGCTATGTGACACAAAGGCTTTCTGTAAACTATAAACAAATAAGGACTTTGCAGAGAACTGTAGCTCAGTGGTTTGAGCAATAGCCTTAAGTGAGAGACCTGGATTTGATTCCCAGCAGAGCGAAATGTTAGGCAAGTTTCCTTACTCCACACGCCTCTGTTCACCTAGCAATAAGTAGGAACCTGGTTGTTAATCGATTGGTGGGTCACATTCCGGGGGTAATAATCCCGCGCCCCCGCAAAAATAATAATTTGGTCACTTCAATCCATGACTGTTTGTAGGACACTGCTGTGCGCAATTGGCTGCCGCGTTTCACCCACAAAATATAGTCAATTCACTTTACAATATATTCTGCAAAGCAGTTTGAGATGTCTCGAAGATGTGATAAGGCGCCATATCAAATGCAAGGATAAATTCATGTCAGTGCAATCAAAAAATGAAAGGCTATGTTAGAAACAAGAGTTTTTTCAATATCCTTAAGCACTAAAACTAAACATTCCTGTGCTTCATTCTAAATTGTCTTCCTAACTGGCATCCTGCAAAATTGAAATGTTGTAAAAACATGGGTTGCAATGAAGTCTTCATAAATGCCCACATATTTAGTACATATCAGTACACTAGAGATCCAAATCAGCATTTTAGAAAATACATTTATTTTCAAATGATGCAAGCAATTTCTTGGCATTTTTTTGTCACAGCAAAGTAAAAAAATCAATATCCACTCAAAATATCTTGTGAAAAACAGAGAACTCTCTTTCAGTTTCCATTATACAAATTACAAATACGGTCATACATTTTGATCTCCAACACCTGGCAACATGATCTTGACTTCGCCTTTCATTACAACCTTCTCAGATTCTTTTACGATACATGAAACCGCAATCCAGGCAATGGATCTTTTCACTTTAATTATTTCTGCAATTGCTGAGACTGGTTCACCTATATATAAAGGTGCTAGAAAACGGATCTCCTGGGACAGAAAAATGCACCCAGGCATTCTGGTCCCCAGAAGAGCAGACAATAATCCATTAACAAGAAGACCATGCACAATTGGCTTTCCAAACTTGCTGGCTTTGGCATATTCTTCACTCAAATGTACTGGGTTGGTGTCACCTGTTAATTCCGAAAAGCTGAGTACATCACTCTGTGTAAAAGCTCTCGTAAGCTCGGCCTTTTCCCCAACCTGAAAATTTACAGATCGAAGAAAGATATTCTGTAGATTTAAGGTATGGTCTGCTCGCCACTTACTCATCTTGAGTGAGCTCTTAAAAATATTAGGTACAATTATTTGATAGCTAAAAGGCATTTCTTTAAATTACAAACCAGCTTGTTTCAACAACGCCTTTTCGAGACTCTTGTTTTAAACATTAATTGTCAAAGACGTTAGTCAACAGCAGTTCTCTACTATCTCCTGATAGTGCAAGAAGAAATGGAGAGACCTGCAAAGTAGATAAGTTAAAAATAAAATCAGTAAACATTAACCATATTGAAATTATTTTCACAAATTCACCATTTAAGAGACATAAGAATGCAATAACAAGATTAGTTTCCTCTTTACACGTATTCCTAAGGTAATGTGATTTTTGATCAACATTGCTCAGCAAGGTTGTATATAAATTCCTTTCTATGTTTATAAAATGAAATGCTACTGTACTTTCCGTAAAATGTAAATGCATGTTCCATACTATAAATTTCTGTACTATTACACAAGTACAACACCCAGCAAATTTAACCAAATAACACCTATTGCATTTTTATTCTTTAAGAATAATTAGTTAATTATAACTATTATTTCTTGCATACTATACCTGTAACACTCTGAAAGCACATTTCTGACCCTGATAGCATCCCAGGAGTGTCAACGCACTCCAAAGCTTCACAAGACCCCTGTTGTGAATAAACAGCGATATTTTTACCATCTATCACATATTTACATTTAGTGCAGTATTTTGCTAAAAAGTAAAAAGTGAATGCAAGCATTCTTAAACTCCCAAAATGATACATGCAGTTCTCTTAAGAATAATGTATTTATTCTTGTATCAATGCTGGCTTAGTTGGTAGTGCTCTTGTCTCTTAATCAGAAAGTTTTGTTTTAAGCCCCATCTCACGACTTAAAATGGTTGATATGCATATCCCACCTGTTTTGTACTCTCAGAATGGCTGATAAGATCTCTTCTTCAAATGTCAGTACATCAACAGGCAAGGCAGCTCCAATCTGCAAAAAAAATAACAGCACTTTCAAAATAATAGTTTTTAATCTGTTACATACATTTTGACAGCATATTCAGGCTAACAGTTAAAACAGTCTTAATAATAATAATAATAATAATCCTTGCATTTGATATAGCGCTTTTCACGTCGGGAGGACGTCCCAAAGCGCTTCACAGAACACACTGTAAAGTGAATTGACTGTATATTTGTGGGCAAACGCGGCAGCCAATTGCGCACAGCAATGTCCCACAGACAGTCTTCTTAAAGTCATTGCGGTAATAGTAAGAAACCATTCAACAACTAGCTTGTGGTTATTCTCCATTTGAGCATCCATCCCTCCTAATCTCTCCCATATGCCTCTATTTACGTCATCCTCATGTATGCATCAAGTTATTATTATTATATCTTATTACTGAAGAGACATAATGAGTTGGTTAATATAATGATATCCTACAGAACATCATTTGGTCTGCATATTTTGTGGTACACATTTTTTCAATTACTTCCAAAAGTTAATGAAAACTGTGCTAATCTTAACAAAGGACTCACATTTAAATTTGTAAATGCATGTAAAAACAATTTGAAAGTATATTGTTTTATTCTGATAACTCATTTTTCCTATGCTTCATGATTTCACCTGAACTACATAAAATACTAAAAAAAATTATTGCCTCCACTACAAACCCGCTAAAGAAATGAAGTTTCTGGCTCGGGCCAGAACACACACACTGAGCTCGCACTAATTATCCAATATTACTGTGGGTGGGGTGGCTTCAGATGGGCAGGTGTGGTGCACCGCTCCACTCGGAGCTCCTGTTGTGTGATTGTCTGTGCCTCTCTCTATATGTGTTTGTGAGTGAGTGACACTATGTGAATATGTGTCTCTCCCTCTACTCGTTTGAGAGTGACTCTGTGTGAGTCTCTCTCTCTCCTCTGTATGTGCTTGTGAGTGTCTGTGTGTGAGTGTCTCTCCTCTGTATGTAGGTGTTTGTGAGTGTGTCTGTGAATGTGTATATGTGTGTCTCTCTCTCCTGTCTGTGTGTGGATATGTCTTATTGTGCTTATGAGTGTGTGTGTGTGTCTCTCTCTCTCTCGCTCTTTGAGAATGTGTGTCCCTCTGTGTCTGTGAGTGTAGGTGTCTCTCTCTGGGTCTCTATGTCTGTGTGCGGTGCCGGACCCTGAGAGGCAAGAGGTGGTGAGCTCCTGTAGCCCCGCAGTCAGGACACTGGTCCTGAGTGTTTTTTCGCGGATCTCCAGGTGCCCCCCCCTCCCAAATGGGCCACCCAGTTTTTGTTAAAATTAATTTTTTTGCAACAATCAGTACCTATGTTTAGCTTTTAATCAATAAAGTGAAAAAATGTAGGTTAGCTGTAAAATGTACCTCTGAATAGCAGAAATCAACACCCCCCTCAATTTTCCAAAAACCTGCCAAATTCCCCCGCAATTTTGGGTAAATAATTCCTCATTTTTCTATTGGCCCAGGTTATGACTGAATCATGGTCTCTGAGACAATGTCTGAGCTTTTCATAAATGTTCTCTCAACTGAAATTAATTAGTCTTATATTTACTTTCTGCTACCTAGCATACATAATGTTAAACTGTATATTTCAATTTCATAAAAGAACAGTTCCAATGACAATTAAAAATTGTGGTGAAATTACGTTGATGGAAGACTGAGGTGACCTCAGCAGGCAAAATAATGGCACATGAATCAAGGGAGAACACGATCATTTAGCAGTCTAAAGTAGAAGGAACTAACTCATTGTGCAAACAGGGTAGTGCTAACTAATCTTTAAACAATCCTGTCAAATAATTTATATTACAATTGCTGTTTTTTTTCACAGTACAATACTTAATCATAAATAACTAAATGAAAGAAGGTGGCCAGTGAATCCATCAGTCATTTAGTAGTACAATAGTAGAATAATATCACAACAGCCCATTTGTGGAGGGTACCATTATTTGCTGCAACAGAATGCAATCCAATAGACATTCACTCAAGATTACCCAAATGGTAAATTCTTGCCAGACATGCTATTTGGGGAGCTATGAACCGAAGATTAAGGGTTTTGATTACAGCAAACGAGAGCAGGGTACACAATGCTAATGCTGTGAATTCTTTGTTAATTATATGGTGATGACATGACCTTCATGTGGTGTGGCAAATTTGAATGGAAAAATTAATGACTCACCTCTCCATGCAAATCTCTCAGCGCTGCAACGATCAGGTGTTTGAATTGGACAGCATTCAGTTGGACACTAGTTTCATCAAATTCACTAAATTAAAAAAAAACATCAGTGATGAATGATTCGAGGAGTTAGAGCTGCCCTTGACTCTGTCTCAAGTCGGTCTCGGTCTCAAATTGTGGAGTCCTGTAGCCTTGCAAGCGAAACACCTGGGTTCAATTCCAGGCAGAGGGCGAAACCTTGGGCAAGTTTCCTTACTCCACACAGAGCCTAATAATAATCCCTCCAAAACCAAAAACAATAATAAATTGGTCATTTTCAATCCACGACTGTTTGTGGGACATTGCTGTGCGGAATTGGCTGCTGCGCAATTTGCCCACAAATATAGTCAATTCACTTTACAAAATATTCTGTGAAGCACTTTGAGACGTCGAGAAGACATGAGAAGTGCTATATCAAATGCAAGGATTATTATTATTATAAGTCCCTCAGCACAGCCCCGTGAGTTGCTGCATTGTTGGGAGTTACTGACATTTCGATGGGATGTTAAACTGCGGTCGGCTTGTTCTGGTGAATGACATTGTAGGTAAAGAGAAGGCAGTTTCTCCCGGTGTCTTGGCCAATAAGCCTCCAGACTAGTAATTTGCCTCATGGCTGGGAACTTGCCACCGACAACAAAATATCGTGACACTTGACTTGTGAAGCACTTTCAAGCATTTCAATGTAATAAATGTAATAAAGCACTTATAGAACGCGTTCTTTTTCTCAAGGAACTAATGCTCTGTCCCATGTCCCGATGTGTGATCCCCCCCCGGACCCCCTCCCCCCCGACCGCACTCACAGCCTAACTTTCATGTACTGGTAGTCAGACAAGTTCTTATAAACGCGCCTTTCGTAGCTCTCGCCCTCCTCTGAGCGGATCATTGTTACATTAAACACAAATATTCATCGACTTTTTAAAAAAAAAGCTTAACTCGAATTCTATTTAAAAAGCCCGTCCGGTTGCAGTGACGCTCGGTGCCGGCGCTGCCCCCGGGGCTCGGCTGTCGGTGAATCCGGGTCCCGCCGTCTCCAGGCCCCGAGCGGTGCAGCAGCGGCCCCGCTCCCCCGGCAACGGCAGCCGCGACCCCAGCGGCCGCTTTCACTGACGCTTCTGTCTTCTTTACCACCATTTGATAAAATTGCTGAAAATAAGTCGCCACTTGTGAACTGGGAGATATTGCGGTGCTGAATGCTGTAGAGGAACTGTTGTGGCAAATTTATTTTAGCTTTGATTTTGACACCTTCTGGCAACTTTCAAATGCCTCCGCACTCTCGTCCCTGACCTGACCTGACCTGACCTGACCCGGTCCAACCTTCCTCCCCCACTGCCTCTTCCTCTCGTTTGCTCCACATCCCCCGAACCCTTCCTCCACCTCCTCCTCAGCCCTCTCTCTGGAGGGTTCTCCCTCAATCTCATCTGCACAATCCACTCACATTGAAATCCCACCTTAAAACCTCCCTCTTTGACTGTACCTTCAGACATCTCCTGTCTCTCACCTACAGGGCCACAATATGTTATCATACTGCTCTCACCTCTGACCCCGAGCACTCAATTTACATCTTTTTAACACCGACACTTTTTTTTAAAGTTTAAATATGTTGTCATAACACCTGACCTGGCAATTGCTTGTGATGGTTACTTAATGAGAATCATTCAGTAGACTATTTTGTCCAGACATTTCCCATTAAGAAGCTTCCCCTTGAGTTAAATTATTTAAATGCACTTATGTCATTTGTTCATAGAAGCAGAATTTATTTTGTTGATACCACTGGAACAGCTTATAACTTTGGAGCTACGAAAGGTACATTAGAAAGAAGTGAATATGCATTGACCTGCGTTCAAATCCTTTCAAGGATTCCAACAGAACTCACTGAGCAGCAAAACTATTTGAAGCTGCTGCTGCTCACATTGGGGCAGCTCGAGTGAAAGATTATTACGAATATTTCATTTAGAACACACGACAATCATGTTGGCATCATTGTTGCTCAAGCATCTTACCGTTCTCTCAGTTCAGCTTTCATTACCATTCTACCAAGTAAGGATTTATCCCAGTTTGATGTTTAGTTTAACAGTATTAACATTGCCTTCATGGTAGTTTCTCATGCTGGTATGAATCTGAAGCTGTGGATTTACACTTCAAAGTCAAAATTATCAAATTTCAATGAGATTATTAGGCACCATGCCTGTGGGCTGACACTGCCCCGCTGATTGCTCTGCTCCCAGTCTCGGTGTGCGCACTTGGCTGCCGCCCCTGACCCGAGCCAACCACTCCCAAAATGCCCCACTCCTACTCCCCACCCTTTGTTATTCCCTCACGCTCCTTTCCTATTGCTCTCCTGTCTTCTCTCCTTCCTTGCTCTGCTGTAGTCTGAGCATCCTCCGCCAGCCTTACCGTGGCACTCGTTGATGGTTGTCCCAGAGCAGCCACCCCGACTGCCCCATCGCCAATCTACTCCACAAAGCCTCCCCCACATCCAACAGGTAAATCCCTTCTCTCATCCACATCCTTCCCAACTCTCTCACCTCATACTTGACAGTTGTTCCGCCTCCCTCAAACCCTGCCCCATCTGCACCCCCATTCGCATTGGCCTCCAAAATGTCCGCTCCTCAAATAAAGCTCTTATAATCCACAACCTCATCCTGGACGAGCAAATAGACATTCTTAGGCTCACGGAAACCTGTCTATCCCCAGTGACCCCGTCTCCCTCCCCCCCCGCTACACTTTTCACCACACCTCTGGCCCCAATCAACGCACCTGCGGGGTGGCCCTCATCTCCCAAACCTCCCTTGGTCTATCCCACTATTTCTCTGGCTGTATCACCTCTTTTGAGCACCTCACCCTCTAACATCCCTCCTCTCCTTCAAAATTCTCCTAGTCTACCGCCCCCTCCAAAATCTCCTCGCTCCTTCCTTGTGGATATCTCCTGTCTCCTCTCATCCTTATCCCTCTGCATAAAACACTGCTCATAATGGGCGATTTCAACCTTCTTCTCAATTCCCACTGCCCCATCTCCTCTGACTTCACTGCCCTCCTCTCCACCCTAAACCTCATCTTCCACGTAAACTCCCCGACCCACAACCGTGGCCACCACCTCAACCTCATCATCACCCATGGCCTACACCTCTCTTATCTGTCCAGCATATCACTCGCCCTGCCTCCAAGCCCTCCACCATCTTTTTCTGTCGATGGAAACATCATCCCCCACCTCCCCCCGCGAGTCCCACACAAATGCCCTCTCATCCTCGGACCTTCTCTCCCTCTGGCCTTTAGACCCGCAGTGATCCAGATGGAGACACCAAGCTGCTAAATGATCACCTCTACTCAACTTTCAATTCCCTTGTCCCTCTGAAATCCAGGACCATCTCCAAACCTATCTGCTCTCCCTGGTCGAACAGTCATCTCTGCTCCCTCAAATCCCAAACCCACCACCTCCTCCACACCCCCTCTCAAGCACCCTCGATCCTTCCCCACTTCTGATGCTATGTGCAAAGAGGTCCCGAACTTCTTTAGCTGTAAGATAGACAACATCAGCCTAGCTAACTCTTCCCCCGCCCCCATGCCTCCTCATCACCCTCTCCTTCCAAGGCCCCCACCCTGCACTCTTTTGTCCCCATCTCTCCCTCCTCCCTTTCCTCCACAATCACACAGATGAAGCCTGCTGCCTCAACCCCCTCCCCACCCAGCTTCTGGTCACTCAACTTCCCCTCCTCTGCCCACTGCTCGCTGACACAATCAACTAGTCTCTATCCTCAGGCACTGTCCCACTCCCCCCTCAAAACCACTGTCATCGCTCCTTAAAAAAACTATCCTGATCCCTGCAACTTTACAAACTTCAGACCCATCCCAAACCTGCCTTCCTCACTCAAGTTTTGGAACGCATCGTTGCAAATCAACTTCGCTCACACCTCACCCTCCACTCCCTACTTGAACCCCGTTCATCCTGTTCACAACACAGAGACAGCGCTCGTCAAAGTAACACATGGAGTCCTCTCTCTCTCTGATCAGGGCTTCCTCTGCCTCTTCATTGTCCTGGGCCTTTCTGCTGCATTCGACACAGTCGATCACGCTGTCCTCCTCCACCACCTCTTCCCTCCACCACCTCTCCCCCCTCATCCACCTTAGTGGGACCACACGCGCATGGTTCAAGTCCTACTTAACAAACCGCCAATACTTCTCGACAGATGTTTTTTTCTACCCCCCCCCCCACCACCTGGTCACTTATGGGGTACCCCAAGGCTCCACTGTTGGCCCCCCTTCTTTATCTGCATGCTCCCACTCGCCAATGCCATCCGCAGACGTGGGGTCAACTTCCACATGTATGCGGATGACACCCAAATCTACTTCTCCTCCAGCTGTGATTTCCAGTCTGCTGATGTCCTGTCAGCTTGTTTGATGCAGCAAGGCTGCAAATTTCCTGCAGCCGAATGTCAGCAAGACGGAAGCCATACTCTTTAGCTCCCATCAACTTCTTCTCTCCTGTGGGTCTGAATTCCTCAACCTCCCAATCACTGAACCTGTGTGCAACTTAGGCGTCAGATTCGATCTCAGCTTTGCTTTCTACCCTTCTGTTCCTTGACCAGGACTGCTTTATTCCACCTCCATCACATTGCCGCCTCCGTCCGTACCTCATATCCACAGCAGTCGAAACCCTCATCCATGCCTTCGTTGCTTCCCAGCTGGACTATTCCAATGCCCTCTTCGTGGCTCTTCCCAGCTCCACCATATACAAAATTCAATTAATTCAAAACACCGCCACCCAAAATATACTCATTGCACAAAACTCCGTACCCCCATCACATCAGTCCTTGCCAGGCTCCACTGGCTCCCAATTAGCGAACTGATTGATTTCAAGATCCTTTAACTTGTTTTCAAACCCCTTCATCCACCTCCCTACCTAGGAGAAGCCACAAAATAAGATTCACTAAAAAGCAGCAATTCAGCACAATTGCAAAATTTACTAAGGCTTTAAATGTAGAGATAACACAAGGCCAGTAATTTCGCCCAGTCAAAGCCTGTTAGACTGCTTAGCATTAAAATTTAAGATTTCAAGGCAGAGAATTGTAGAAAATTCTTACATCGAGCCTAATTTGGAAGCTTTTTTTTACTTAAAGCTGAATTTAAGAATTTTTCTGAATTGTTTACAATCTTAAAATTTAAAACATGTTATAGGCCAAGACTTGGTGTAATCTCAGGGCGGGATGACAGTATTTGCTAAAAGGGCAGAAACCTGGATGTTAGCATGTGTTGTCATTACCATGAGTATCCTCAGGAATTTCATGCCCAAAGCCTACCAATTTTTTTTTACCAGTTCAATGCAAGAATAGAATGCGATACTGGCAAATCTAATTTTATGGAACAGGGGCAGCTTCTTCCATTAATAATAATAATAATACTTGCATTTGATATAGCGCTTTTCACATCGGGAGGACGTCCCAAAGCGCTTCACAGAACACACTGTATACTTGTGGGTGAACGTGGCAGCCAATTGCGCACAGCAATGTCCCACAAACAGTCGTGGATTGAAAATGACCAATTTATTATTGTTTTTGGTTTTTGGAGGGATTATTATTAGGCTGTGTGTGGAGTAAGGAAACTTGCCCAAGGTTTCGCCCTCTGCCTGGAATTGAACTCAGGTCTCTCGCTTGCAAAGCGAGTGCTCTAACCACTGAGCTGCAGGACTCCACATTAATAAGTTGCATGAAATAGGCAGCTCCTCCCATGTCAGTTGTGACCTTTGAATTAGCGAAAGCCTGTTGCTGAATGCTATCTGTGCCAATAATCAATAACAAACCCCCTCTACTTTGTCTCTTCAAATGATTTGCTTCCCACCCTTGCCCGGTCACCTGCGGCATACCCCAGGGCTCCATCCTTGGCTCCCTCCTCTTCCTCATCTACATGCACCTTCTTGGTGATGTCATCTGCAGACATGGGGTAAACTTCCCAGGTAAGTGGATGACACACAAATCTACTCCTCCTCCACCACTAGCTGCGACTCTAGGTCACTGACAAGGACCCCCTTCCTCCACCTCCTCCACGTTGTCTGCCTTCGACCGCACCTTACTCCAAACGCAGCTGAAACACTCATCCATACCTTCCGCCTCGACTATTCAAATGCCCTCCTCGCCGGTCTCCCCAATTCCACCGTACACAAAGTCCAGCTGATCCAAAACTCCGCCGTCTGCACACTGGCCCACTAAACTCTGTATCCCCTTCAAATCAGTTCTGGTCAGGCTCCACTGGCCCCCTATTGCCGAACAGATTGATTTCAAGATCCTCATACTCGCTTTCAAATACCTTCATGCCCTGGCACCTCCCTACTACTTCGATCTGCTTACTCCCCAACCCACTACCTGCAGCCTCGACTCAACTGATTCCAGCCTCCTGCAAATTCCTCATGCCCTCTGTTCCACCATCAGTGGCCGTGATTTCAGCCACTTTGCCGCAAAACGCTAAAACACTCTTCCTCTATCCCTCCACTTTCCCCCTTCCTCCTCCATCTTCAAATCGTGCCTGAAGACCTTCCTCTTCGACCGTGCCTATGGTCACCACCCCCCTGCCCCCGACTCGGTGTCGTGATCCGCCACTGTCAAGCGATAGGGAGGCTTCCCTGTGTGAGGGGCGCTGTGTAAATGCGAGTTGTTGTTGTAATCAACCCAGCAGAAATTAAATATTTGCTCAGGCCAACAGACTCTAAATACAGCAGCAAAATGTTGTCCACTTACACCACAGTGCAAGCTCCTACCATTTAGGAAGGAAGAGTACCTATCATACGCTTTAAACCCTTGTTACAGGAATGATTAAAAGAGATGGGTTCCACTGCTACAAAACGCTCTGTCCAAGATAGCGTAAATTATTTTCATTTAAGATATTCTTAAGAGACAAAACAATTTCTGCACAAATGGATATTTTTGCTTGTCAAGGCCATTCTTGCCTTTCATACAAGGATCAAGCTGGATTGGTGTGGAGTGCAAAGATATTTATGGAAATTCAAAGGTATTCCTGGAGGGTCAAGTGCAGTTGGGACTCCTGTTGATGCAAATCAATGCAGGGAAGCAGTAAGAGACCTGTGGAAGCGGTTTCCACCCACTAGCAGTACGTTTTGGCAATTTTGAACAAGGACCCTAGATGGACTACCTCCCTCGTCACCCCACAAAGATACAATTTGTATTGGGCCTTTATGTCAGGACATCAGAAAGGCGCTGGACAGTCAGGGATATTGACCGATGAGTGTGCAGCTCTGACTGATTCAGATCAATGCTAAAACTATTCTTTCTGGCTTATTTTCTAATTTATTTTCATTGTCTAACAGAAGGAATAAACTAACTTGAAGGGAGTTTCACATTACCGCAGATTAGTTTACCCTTTCTGTCCGACTATGAAAATAAAATGGAAATAGGGCAGGAATAAATGTTTACAATGCAGATTGAAAAATGCCTGTTGCAGACAGAAATCACTGAGTCTTTATCCGGATATCCGGAGTTGTTCGAATTTGGAATGATCTGCCTGAAAGGGTAGTGAAGTCCGATTCGATAACAGCTTTTAAGAGAGAACTCGATAGGTATCTGGGGAAGATGGGTTTACAGGGTTATGGGCAGAAAGCTGGTGATTGGGGTTAGTAAAAGTGACGCTCTGTCAAAGAGCCGACACAGACTCGATGGGCCGAATGGCCTCCTTCTGTGCCGTAAAATTCTATGAATCTATGAATATTTACACTCAAATTCACAGAATTCTTTACAAATTTTACAGCATTAATAACAACAACAAAAGATTCCACTTATAGAGCGCCTTTCATGTCGGGAGGACGTCCCAAGGCGCTGTACAGTTGGATCAGGACCCGAGCGGGGGGGGAAATGGTCAGGGTGAGGGGTGGGAAGGGAGGGAGCGAGGAGGGGGTAGAGAGTCGAGAGGGGAGCTGAAGGCACGGTCAAAGAGAAAGGTCTTGAGAACGGCCTTGAAGGAGGAAAGGGAGGAAGCGGCGAAGGCACTGGGGGATAGAGTTCCAGAGCCTAGGGGCTGAGAGGCTGAAGGCCCGGCCACCGATGGTAGGGCGGTTGGGGCCGGGGATGTGGAGCAGACCGGAGCCAGAGGAACGGAGGGTACGGGCAGGTAGGTAGGGGGATAGTAGGTTGGAGAGGTAGGAGGGAGCAAGGCCGTGAATGGCCTTGTAGGTGAGGATGAGGATCTTGAATTCGATCCTCTGGGGGATGGGGAGCCAGTGGAGGCGAGCGAGGGTGGGAGTGATGTGGTCCCGAAGCCTGGTGCGGGACAGTACACGAGCTGCAGAGTTCTGAATGACCTGCAGCTTGTGGAGGGAGGTGCCGGGAAGGCCGGCGAGGAGAGAGTTCCCATAGTCCAGCCTTGAGGTGATAAAGGCGTGGACCAGAGTTTCAGCAGCGTGAGGGGTGAGGTAGTGCCGTAGTCTGGCGATATTCCGGAGGTGATGGAAGGCGGTGCCAGTTGTGGCGCCGATATGAGGGAGAAAGGACAGCTCAGGGTCGAACAGAACACCGAGGTTCCTGACTGGCTTTGAGAGGTGGAGAGTGCAGCCTTGGATGCTGATGCTGTCAGCGCCTGAGGTGCGGAGGCGCTGACGTGAGCCAATCAGGAGGGCCTCAGTTTTGCGCACGTTGAGCTGAAGAAAGTTGTCTCTCGTCCAGGACTCGATGTCGGACAGGCAGGCTGTCAGGACATCGGTGGTCGTGGAGTTGAGGGTAGAGGAGGAAAGGTAGAGTTGGGTGTCATCCGCATACATGTGGAAGTTAACCCCATGTCTGCGGATGATGTCACCAAGGGGGAGCATATAGAGGGTGAAGAGGAGGGGACCGAGGACAGAGCCCTGAGGGACACGCACGAGACAGTGCGGGGTGGAGGAAAAGCCATTCGTGGAAACAAAGTGAAGACGGTGGGAGAGGTACGACCTAAACCACTCAAGGACAGTGCCTTGAAGGTTGAGGTGGGAGGACAAGCGGTGGAGGAGGATAGCGTGGTCGACCGTATCGAATGCTGCCGATAGGTCGAGGAGGACGAGGAGGCAGAGGGAGCCCTGGTCACAGATGGTCAGGATGTCATTGGTGACCTTGACCAGGGCAGTTTCTGTGCTATGGGCAGCACGGAAACCCGACTGAAGGGGTTCGAATAATGAATGGGTGGAGAGGAAAGAGCGCAGCTGGGAGGCGACAACTCGTTCAAGGACCTTGGACAGGAAGGGGAGGTTGGAGATGGGCCGGTAGCTTGATAGCTGCGACGCATCAAGGGAGGGTTTTTCAAGGTGGGAGTGATGGTGGCAGTTTTTAATGGAATGGGAACAGAGCCGGAGGAGAGGGACAGGTTGACGATGTCTGTGATATGTGGGGCAAGGAGGTGGAGCTGGGAGATAAGGAGTGGAGTGGGGATGGGGTCAAGGGAGCAGGTGGTGGGTTTCAGGGATAGGATGAGTTTGGTGACAGAGGGTGGGGAAACGGGTACGAAAGTGTGTAGGGGAGGATGGGTAGGAGTCGGAGTGTGGGAGGGAGGGGGAGGGGGGTGGGTGCATGTTGGTGGGGACGTGACGGCGGAGCGAATTCCCTTGATTTCGCAGTGAACGTTGGAGGAGAGTACCTGCGCGGGGTGGCGGGGGGGAGGGAGGATGAGTCGGGATGGCGTGGAAAACAGTAGCCTGGGGTTGTTCTTCGCCTCCAGGATTATCCTGGAGTAGAAGGACGACTTGGCCGAGGCTAGAGTGGAGCGGTAGATTTTGAGGAGGTCCAACCAGATTTGTCGGTGGACCGTTAGGCCAGATTTATTGCAGGTGCGTTCAGCGGCCCGCACCTGGCTCTTCAGTGAGCGGAGGTGGGTGGTGAACCAGGGGGAGGAGCAAGAGTAGGAGACAGTACGGGAGGTGATGGGGGCAAGAGTGTCGAGTGTGGAGGAGAGGGTGTTGTGGAGGAGGGTGAGAGGAGAAGAGGGGTCAGTGAGGGTTGAAGGCCAGAGGGAGAGGAGTTCAGAGGACTCCAAGGCAGCGGTTAGGGATTGTGGGGGTAACTTCTTCCAGGGGCGGTAGAAGATGGTGGTGGGTCTGGTGGAGGTGGGGAGGGGGGTGGAGGTGGTGAAGGAGATGAAGTGGTGGTCGGAGATGGCCTTGTCGGTGATAGTGACATCCGAGACACTGAGGCCCCGGGTGATCACCAAGTCGAGTGGGTGGCCGTGACTGTGAGTGGGGGAGTTTATGTGTAAGGAGAGGTTGAGCGAGGAGAGCAGGGAAGAGAAGTCTGAGGAGATGGAGCAGGAGGGGGTGAAGTGCAGGTTAAAGTCGCCCAGGATGATGAGGCGATCAGAGCAGAGGCAGAGATGTAAGAAGTGTCGAAATATCAGAGATGAAGGTGGGCGAGGTTTTAGGGGGCCGGTAGAGGAGGAGGATTTTGAGTGAGAGGAAGGAGGGGTGGGAGAGGGTGAGGTGCTCAAAAGAGGGGAAAGAGCCAGAGGAGTAGGGGGATAGGGCAAGTGGTGTCCTTGAGATAAGGGCTACACCACCGCCACGGCGGTTGGGGCGAGGGATGTGGTGGGAGGTGTAGCCGGGTGGTGTGAGGGAGCGGACGTTTTGTAGTCCGATGTGGAGGGAGCGGTTGACAGAAGGGTGTGTGGGAGGGGAGGGGGGTCCAGGTTGTGAGGCAGGGGTGGGGGAAATGGGGATGAGGGAGGAGAGGTTGGCTCCATGGATCTGTGTCTGGGGTAGCTGGCGAGTGCGGTGGGGAATGGGGCAGTCGGTGTGGCTGCTGCTGGACAGCCAACGCCGAGCCGCGGTGAGCCTGGCGGATGTTTCCAGGCTGGAACAGAGAGAGGTTGTGGGAGGGTCAAGTGGGGATAGAAGGCGAGAGGGACGGAGAGAGAGGACAGAGCGGGAGAGATGCAGAGGGGGGAGGGTTTGGGGGTAAAGAGGGAGGAGGGGGTGAGGGGGCTTGGGGGTCAAAGCGGCAGCCATAGTGCGCACGCGGGGACCGGGAGCGAGCGGTCAGGTGGATGGCATTATTCCACAGGCTGGGGCAGCCAACCCAACAGGACCATGGTGGGCTCTGATGTGAGCCCTGGGGGGGGGGCTCCTGAAAACTAAACTATGACGTCAGTGGTTCCCCCGCTCCGCCCCCACCCGTTCCCTCCTCAGCCCCGCCTAGCTGCACTCCCTGCTGCCTCGTGCTTAAGTACCTGGGTAGGTAGGCCCAGGCTCCTCCCCGCGCTGTCCTGCCGCCGCTCCCCGTGAACAAGTCACAAAATGTTTCAGCAGTTTATTTATTTGACCCATAACATGCATATTTAAGGTCCAATAAATTACACACTATGTTATTACCTAGATACAGGCAAAATGGAACTGGTACAAAAGAAAGTTTCAATCTGTTGCAATATGAAAAACCGTTATTAATATGCAATATGTTCCTATTTTCTCTCTTCAGGTACATCTCCTTGATTAGCCTGTGAAGAAGAATTCACTTCTTCAGAGTATCTGTTTAATACTAAACCAGGTCATGAAAACTAGAATACATGAAATATGCACCAGCTACTGTCACATTCACTATTCTATGCAGTTGGGACATCTTTGTAAGAATGGCTTAAATTCGTCCAAGAGGCCACAATCATAAAACACCTTCTTGAGAGTAATAACAACTTTTAGTAATAACTTATCCATAAATTCAGTCAACATGCAAGGCTTTTTTTGAGCATTTCAGCCACATTTCTCTTTTATTCACAGATCCATCCTGTACAAAATAACCAGTGTATTTGATGTAGGGCTATAATTGTTGTACAGAATAACAGCAGCTAGAAAAAGATTTCCATAGGTGGAAAAAGATCAGTGTGACCAGTGTTTATACCACACCGTTTTTCAACATCCATAATCAGGCAATTTTTCTATACTTGTGTACTATATCAATGCAATTTGTTGTTTCTGTGCTCATAAAGATGAAACAAATTGTTGACAAAGAACAAGTTCACAGTGTACAGCCAGTAACAGCATCAGAGACAGTCGGAGTGGGCATAGTCCTGCGGAGATGTGATCGAAAAGTGCCCTAATTCACCCTGACCATATGCCTGAATGCTGACAACAGTCTGCTTCCATCAGGAGTTCTCCATTACCTTGACTGCTTGTCACAACCAACCCATGCAAAATTGACAAAATAGTCATTGGAGGTGATGCATTTAGTGTTTGCTCACAATATCCCCTTGTCATGGGGAAACCCCATTACCTAAGCAGATCGGAGTGTGCAAAACTTACCAACAAATGTAAAATCACCCCCACTGGGTTACATTTGAGAGTAGCTTTGATGTTGGAACACCACTGAATTCAGCCTCGCTTTAATTCCCTGTACTTTGTGTCATTTGCTACTGAATAGAGGCGGCTGTCTTTGGTAGATTCAATCCAAGTCACAGAGAAAAAACTAAAGGATACCATCAATCATTACTAATATTACAATACTTCAAGCAAGAGTTAGTCTTCATGGTGAAGCCCTTTGTTATGTCAAGCTAAGAAAGATTATCTTGATCTGAACGTGTCCACTGACACAGGAATGGTATTTGAGTCTTGGTAATAATGTACAATATTCACAGTGAGCCAAAGAATGTATTTGTTTCCAATAATTGTGCTGTGAAATATATTATTTCTCACTACATAAATGAATGAAACAGTGGACATTGTCGCATTATATATTACAAGAACCAGGTTTATCATCATGTCTCCCACAGTGGATCCACAATGTCTCGCTTCTGCTCTCATGCAGGAGTGAAGGAAAGTCTACCCTGTGAATGGCTCTACCACTGTCCACATCATCTGAGCATTGGCTGGCTTGAAGCATGCTCTGTGGGTGCTGTGTGGCAAAGACGCAAAAGTTTTGTCTTCCACCTTAGAGCAACCATGACGGGAATAGTACTCAAATACTGTTTGTGCCTGTTGCTCAAACCCAGGCACTCCCAATGGGATCGCAGCGAACAATTACTTGGGCCGATTTCCATAGATGTTTCTTAGGCAACTTGCCTATCATCTAAACAGTCATGCATTATAAATGTTCAGTAACGTATAGCTATTACAATAACATCTGTGGAATTCACAGAATTCATTACTCACTGACAAAGTACTCCATGTTGAGGAAATGTTATTCAAATCTGAAAACTGTCACAGCCTATTTGTGCAGTGCTACAACTTTCCTATCTGTAATTGTATGCATTAGAGGCTCTGTAGACTTTCAGCAAGAGAAGTTCTTACAGCACCATGCTGAAGTGAAAGCTTAATGTGCAACACAAGCATAAGTCAGCTGAGCAACACACTCCGAGAATTTTATTTTACACTACGTTTGGACAATGGACTGAAGCGCACATATGTTGGACAAAAGAAGCATACTTATTTATAGTAATAATCCTTGAATTTGATATAGCGCTTTTCATGTCTTCTAGACGTCCCAAAGCGCTTCACAGAATATACTGTAAAGTGAATTGACTGTATACTTGTGGGCGAAACGCGGCAGCCAATGTGTCCCACAAACAGTCCTGGATTGGAGTGACCAATTCTATTATTGTTTTTTTCTTGAAGGATTATTATCAGGCGTGTGGAGTAAGGAAACTTGCCGAAGGTTTCACCCTGCTGGGAATCAAACCCAGGTCTCTCGCTTGCAAGGCAAGTGCTCTTAACACTGAGCTATAGGACTCAAGATAGCATAGCAGGCGATGCAGTATATTGGGGCTAATGTATCAGAATAATGTATTCTGCATTGAAATTTACTAAGGAAAAGCTTTCCTATTTTTCTTGTTGAACTGTTTTTCTCCTCCCCCACCCTTCAAAACTCACCTCAAGACTTACTTCTTTGACTGTGCTTTCAGTCATCTTTTCCCTCGCCACCATCTTGAGCTCTCACTCCCTCGGCATGAGTTCCCAATCAGTTGTGTAAAATGTTTTGAGACAACTTCCCAAGCATGAAAGGTACTATATCAATTATATTATATTATGTTGATATCTGCTGTAGATAAATAAATCGATTTAACTATTGCCTTCTTCACAAAATATGAAGATTGGAAAATGTGTGCTGCTGTGTTTTCACACCTCAAATTGATGCTCACAAAGTTACTACAATTTCTTGTCCCTAACCTTTTCTGTCTCTGGTAATTTGGTCGTAATGTGAGGTAATTCCCAGAACTGGTGCAAGCCACCTTTGTGTTAACCCTTTCGGTGAGAGTGATAAATATCTTCACAATATTTTACCATTGTGCAAATTGAGCAGTTTTCTAACGGAGGATTACCATAAGAAGCCAGGTGTACTGTGCTACACACAAATAAATAATATAAATGTATGAATGCATTTCCCATCCCACCAAATCTCTGCAAAACATTCATAATGTTAATTGTTCCCCTTCCAGTCACACCAAGTTACTATTGTGCCAAAGAGATTGAAAACCTTGGAGAATATCTCCAGCAGATTAAACAAAAACACCAAACAACCAAATGAACCACAGAATAATAATTTTGATGGACAAATACAAATGGTAGGTTCAGCAAATTATGCATATGCTTTGTGTAAGATTATAAAAACTGGAACCTAACAAAATCTGGAAAACATTGCTACTGCCAATATTTGTATGTTTTTTAAAGTCAGCATGAAAACATGGAAATATGACAATCAATATCAGTGCAGTTCTGTAATTTATCTTACTGCTCTCATACTCCAATGCTTTGAGTCTTCCAAAAGCGTGTTCACGGAATTTTACTGCACAACCAAATATTGTTAACCAGCTCTCTTTTAACTACTGTATAATCAGCACATTGTCCATTCTTAACATTCCCCCATTGAGAAGAATAACAGCGTCACATTTTTAATTAGGATATCTGAGGGGCAATAATGACGCAACTTCCGTTGGTAAATTTTAGGCTAATTTCTTATTGCTTTCTGATCTTAGCTTTTGCAGGGAAGATGAAAACTCCACCACAAGCTTAGCAGTTTTCCGAGGACGTTCCATCACCACGGAATGACCACAGCTTTCAAGGAGATCCACACGACAGCCAGAAATAGCTTCTCCAAGGACCTCAGCGCCAGAAACATCCAAAACCTGGATAAGGGAAAAGGACTGGAAGCAGATGCAGTAGGAAAACAACAGCAACAACAAAATTACATTTGTAAAGCACCTTTCAAGTCAGGAGGACGTCCCAAGGCGCTGGACAATCAGTGTTTCAGATCCGAGCTGGGGGTCAGGATCAGGGAGGGTGGAGGGGAAAAAGGAGGGTGATCGAAGTCTTGGTTGAAAAGGAGTCTTGAGACAGGTCTTGTAGGAAGCAAGGGAGGGGGTGAGCCGAAGGGACTGCGGTACGGAGTTCCAGAGGGTGGGGGCAGTGTGGCTGAACCCCCACCCACCAATGGTGGGGTGGGTGAGGCGGGGAACATGAAGCAGGCTGGAGCCCGCTGAGCGGAGGAAGCGGGCAGGCTGGTAGGGGGTTAAGAGGTTGCAGAGGTAGGGGGGAGCAAGGCCACGGAGGGCTTTGAAGGTGAGGACCAGGACCAGAACTATTTTATAATGCATCTCATTGTAATGCGGGTTTATTTATAGTGTGCATCCTGACATTTATTCACTCAATAAGTCCAAATACTAACAAAATAGGTAAATTTATTGAACCTACCATTTGCACATGGTACAGACACTTAAGTCACTAATTTAGCAAACGCATTGATCTCATTGATGGTTCTGACGAAAATTATTGACTTGAAACATTAACTAATTTTCCTCTTTCCATAGATACTTCCCAGCGACTTCTGTTTGATTTCAGATTTCCAGCATCTGCAGTATTTTGCCCATTGATTTCCCTACCTCATCCTGGATCTTAATATGTACTTCATTGAATGAACCTACCTGGATTCAAACCCATAACTTCCTAGTCCCAACGTCCGATACTCAAACAGCTGAGCTACACAGGACATTAAATACAGTAGAAGATTCAAATTGTTGATAAGTATTGTGGATTTTACCTGATCCTGTTTTCCCCAAATGACCTGTGTTGGAGCCGAGATCATACCCATATTTTCCTGTAACGTGTGCCTTGATTTCTCCCCTACTATTTGCAGGAACACTATACACAGAAGACAAAAATGTGCAGGAAGATTTTTAATGAAGTATCCACCGTTTACGAAGATATCTGCCGCGTTCACCCACAAATATACAGTCAATTCACTTTACAGTATATTCTGTGAAGCGCTTTGGGACGTCTAGAAGACGTGAAAAGCACTATATCAAATGCAAGGTTTATTATTGTTATTATTATTATCATTTCAGCAAACTATATCACAAAGGAAGGTAGGTCACCTCACACAGAGTTCACTTTTAAAAGCACCTATGCAAGTGATTCTCAGCAGAGTGGTACATTTACTGACTTGAGTGGCATGAGGTTATAACTATAAAAATCTCATTGTAAGGTCACACTGTCAAACGTAGGGTACAGTGGACAATCACCCCAATGTGTCGTCAAACAAACCTGTACAAAAATCACAGGAAAGTGTTTTGCACACAATAGCCACTGGAGGGAGTGGGTGAATTAATATTTCACAATAACTACTAAATTAGATTTGGAAAAAAAAGGAAATCAATCCCTGCCTTGCACATTGTCGGCCAATCTTTGCCTATGTTATGTTCTCACAACTCAAATGTAGAAATCACTATTTTATTCTCAGCTCTCAAAACACTATCCAACAATGCAACCAAAACCCCTTCAGTTAGTTTGCCTGAATCCTTGCTTTATACTTCCTGATCCCCTTTTATTGGTTCCCAGTTAATTGGTCATTTCTTCTTAAAGGGTTTACAACATATTCCCCTTTTTGGTTTCTTGTTTCTCTCTGTGTCCCAGTCTTGTTCAATTGATCTCCACATTTGTTTTGCTACTCTTCCTGAACTGGTGGTTCTCGATTTTTTTTCTTCTGGTTAACAAATCTCTAAACCATCTTGACATCAGTACTTGTGCTGGTGATTGTCCCTCATTGTCTTTTGGCGTGTTTCTATAGGCCAAAAATGCCAGGTGCTTTGCGTTTTCTGTCTTCTTCCACATTTTCTTTGTTGTCTGTATTTCCCACTCCACCATTCTACTCTGGGGATACCCGGGTGAAGTTGTTTTATGGTCTTCTGTCTCCACTCTCTGAATTCTTTGAGCAACCCCATTTCAATGATATTTTGCAGTCCAAGCAGAGTATGGGCTTTTAATTTTACAATGTGAAACTTTATCTTGTATGATCTGTCTTTGTACACCAACTCTATAGCTACTCCGCCCACTGTCTCAATTTCTCTTTATTGTAGGCCAATAGTCTGCTATTCCCCTTTTCCAATTTGTCTTTATTGGGTTCTCCCAGCTATATGTTCTCTTCTAACAACATTACCTGAGCCCCTGTATCCAAATTGCACCTTAACTATTTCCTTTCTTCTGTGCATTATACACTTTTTTAAAATTTTCTGTATGCACGGTCTTAATGATTTTTATTGCATCAATATTATACTTCTCTTATAATTGTTCACTCACTCCAGATTCCATATCAGAATTATCCCTTATTTCATATTGCGTTGATCTTATTTGCTTTATTCTAGTTCTCTGTGGCTTATTTGGTCTTCTGTAATCATTTTGTCCTGTACACCTTTTCTCTTGGGTTCCTCTGCCATAGCTCCTTACAGGTTCTCATAGTCCACTTCTGCATTGTCTTGCGAAATACCCATACCGATGACACTCATAACTCTCTTTTCCTTCCGTTGAACATCTCCGAAACAAATGCACTAATCCACTTCTTACATGTTTCCTCTATATTTGTTCACCTTTTTGGCCTGCATATCCTCCGTATTCCATATTCCTCATCTGAATCATCCCAGCCTTTTCTTTGAGCTAATTCATCAATTTCCATCTTCTGTTATGCATTTCTATCAATGTCCCTCATGTGTGTTTTGGATACTTCTTCCATATCAACTACTTCCAGAGCTTTTTGAAGCGTTAAAGTCTCCTGCTTTAGGAGCTTGCTGCATATTTTACTATCTTTCAATCCTATTACAGTTTGGTCCCTGATCATCTTCTCCTAAAGTTCCATAATTACATGCTTTACTTAGTGATCATACCGCACAGTATTGATGAAATCATTCCATAGACCCTTGTTTCTTTGTTCCAAATTTGTATCTATCTATTGTGACATTGTAATGTGCACAACATCTTTGCTACATGACTTCTATCATCGCATCTAATGGCATGTCCACATTTTTCTCTGCAGTTGCAAAGTAATCCCTTGCTTCTTCTCTTGCCACATTTAGGAAAATAGCCAACTGCTGTATTTTGACAATTTCTTCACATTTGTGGCTAGCGCAAATATTTCAAAATCCTGCTCAAATCTTTGCCAATTATGTTTTAAGTTACCTTCTAACCTCAATGTTCATAGTATTTGCATATATCTTGGTATGGCATCAGTTTCTGCTTTTCCACAACTCATTTGGTCTCATTTATTGTCCCTGTTCAATCTCGTAGTCTTTTCCAATTCAGTTCACTTTCACTTCTGACACCATTTTATGTCACAACACAATACAACCAAAACCCCTTCAGCTAGTTTTCCTGCACCTGCTTTATACTTCCTGATCCCCTTGCATTGGTTTCCAGATAATTGGTCATTTCTTCTTAAAAGGGTATACAACAGCCTGGGTGATACAACTCAATCTGGATTATAAAGCAGTTTTCTGGATCCAATATCTCTGAGGTTGCGCTATGACGAAGCACAAAAAATGTCCGACTTCCAGATCGTTGCTCACATCACTTCCTGTGTGCAAGAAGCTTTTGTGAAGTCACTTTCTTTGCAAAGCAATGTAGGCGATACATCCATGCATAGTGCATATGCTTTCAATGCAAAAGAGTGATATCAGCGGTAACCTCATGGGCCAGAAGATCGCCATTTTTAGCACAGGAATCCGGATTCACTGTGCTTCTAGTGGAGTGTGAACATTACATTTGTATAGGGCTTTTCACGTCAGGAGTTCATCCCAAAGTGCTGAACATAAGTATTTGCTAGGAGAAAGAAGACCAAGGTCCATCCAGTTCATCTTCCACCATCCTGGCAGTCACACGCACATGTCGTGCCCCAAACTATATACTGTATTCCAAGATATCCACAATGGACCCTACTGTCAACCGTGGCAGATTCTAATGGGGTCACTCTGCTGTAGCATGCTAAGGCCATCCTGGTCTGGGGATGGGGGAGGGAAATTTGCCATTGTTTCTGTTCCTGATCTAGTGTTCCTGATCCCATGACGCCTGCTGGAAACTTACTTTCTTGGATGTCAATTTCTTGGATTGAACCCCACGGCTGAACAATCTGCCAACACTTTTCCTGGCAGGGTCCCTTTGTTTTAAATGCAGATCAATATTGATTAACTTAATTAAATTATTTTATCTCAATTTCAAATATAATCGCATATCAAAGTTATTCATGTGTTTAATGACAAGGAAAAGTCAGCACTAAAATATTAATCTGACAATCCTAAAACTATTTTAAATTCACGTCTGATGTGAATTCAAAACATGTAGAGGATTCGTCTCACTCTTAATTCTTACTGTTGCCTTTTTTCCCTCTAGACAAGACATTATTGATAGATTGCACATCGATGGCCTAGTTGTTAATGGCACAGCCAAGACATTCACTGAGACATATGGATTGGGAGAAACAATTCCTGTTTTGGGTTAAGAGAGACTTTGGGCGTGGGGAGGGGGAGAAATCAATCAGGCTCCCTTCTCCTGATGAGTATCCAACATTCGCTGCTGGAGCCTGTGCTTGTGTGGATATCATGGGAGAAGAGGATCAAGATTGGCTACCATTGGTTAACGTGCCACCATTCAGTGTGGCCATGAATTGGAAGAGTCTTGGGCCTGGTATTAGGAGAGTCAATCCCATTCATACACATTTACTGTTAGAATTCAGACCAAAGTTCCTTAGCCTTTCCTCATTACCTGTGTCTGAAATCAACCTTATTATTTGTCTCTCTTCAAGACAATAATAATATATTACAATGAAGGTCTAAAATCTATCTGTCATGGAGGATAATGCTATCCTTGGGCACTAATCATAAGGAAATAAACAAACAGAATCTTTGGGTCAACATCTTCAGACCAACTCACTCGTATCTGAATTATGAACAGAGCACTGCATATTCAAAATACATATTAAATAAAATACACTTAATAAACACTACTTACATTCCTGGTAGAACTCATTGTGAGGCAGTCGCACATCTACAAGACCCTGAAGAATCTGTGAGAAAAATGTAGCGTTCATGAGTCGAAGAGAAATTTGGTCAGAATTAACTTTGTACGACATTTAAGAAGATGATTTTTTTTGATTGGTTACTGTCTTTGGTCAAATTGTATTTTACAGTAACACATTTTGTTTTCCCTGTTGGGTTTTGGGAGATGTAAAATCTGAAATACCATGAACGTAAAGTATTTCCCCACTGAGTCCCCATAGTGATCGAGAAGCTCTCTGTCCTGAGCAGCAGAGGTACTTTGGAATATTGAGGTCACATACCTGATGAGGGACTTTGAAGCGTACATAGGAACAAAGCTTCAGCATCTCTTCCATCTCTTCAGGGGTTGATGGGATTAGAGGCACTTTGCTGACGTCTCGTGTTTGCTCCAGTGACTTTAGTTCTTTCACAAACTTACTTTCATTCGGATATTGCAGACCTGCACCCAGGGGAGGAATTCATACGGTCAAAATGAAGCAAATTTGCATACTTTCCTGGTCCAAGTCAACTTTAAAGAAATATTTTCAAGTGTATTCACAAAGAGATAAATATATTAGCACAATAAGATGCATTTCTCCAGTTTTAAGGGTTTAGTTGGTAAAGGTTCCATCCTGGTGAAGGCCTGATCCATAGAGTGAAGTTTCGAATTCTGGTGGTTTGTGATATAAAATGGACAAACAATGTGAACATTGTTTCGGGATACTATCCTGCTGAAGGGCACTATATAAATGCAAGTTGTTGTTGAACAGACTTCTCTTCCTTGCTCTACTTGTAGTTACTGTGCTCACTGTACCTGGAAGCCAAGTGCATCCAGTAGAGTCCTGTAGCTCAGTGGTTACAGCACTCGCATCGCAAACGAGAGACCTGGGTTTGATTCCCAGCAGGGTGACATATTGGGCAAGTTTCCTTGCTCCACACGCTTCTGTTTATCTAGCAGTAAGTAGGAATCCGGTTGTTAGTCAATTAGCGGATCACTTTTCCGGGGGTAATAAATCCTTCAAAAAAAATAAAATAATAAAAAACTGGTCACTCAATCCACGACTGTTTGTGGGACACTGCTGTGTGCAATCGGCTGCCACATTTCGCCCACAAAATATAGTCAATTCACTTTACAGTATATTCTGTGAAGTGCTTTGAGACATCTCAAAGATGTGATAGGGCGCTATATCAAATGCAAGGATCATTATTATTATCTGAGAGAACCAAATTCAAGTCAGCTACTAAAAGACTATGAATGCTGGCATAACGCTATGTACCCAAGTCGTCAGGTTGCTTAGCAAGATGTTCCGAAAAACTCTTAAAACTGTAAGAAGAGGGAATGAAGATCAGTGAGCCACATTTTCTCAGTTTGAAACAAGAGTTCGGAGCCTGGAAGGGCTTACCTGCAGGACAGATGAGAGTTAAACCACAGATATCCGTCGGGTAGTGGGCTGCATACACTCCAGCTACATTGCCACCCATCGAGGTGCCAATCAAATGGAATGGTCTCCTGTTCAACCCGATGCATTCAACAAACTAAAACAAAAGAACCAATACTCAGGACACGGTGGGAAGATCTTAGAAACTGTGCCACAAGTTGGGGAGGACAAGTTTGCAGGGCTATGGGAAGAGAGTGGGAGAGTGGGATTGAATTGGATAGCTCTTTTCAAAGAGCCGGCACAGACACAATGGGCTGAATGGCTTCCTTCTGTGCTATAAAATTCTACGATTCTGGATCGATTTCTTATTGCAAAAGGGATTAAGGGATATGGGAATAAGGCAGGGTTATGGTATTAGCTGGAGTTAGATTAGAAGATCAGCCATGATTGAATGGCGGGGCAGGCTCGAAGGGCCGAATGGCCTACTCCTGCTCCTACATGTTATGTTATGAAGTTAAAATGATATTGCATGCTCACATTGTTAGATTCTTGGGTACTTTCAGAGTCACTCAAGGACAAGGGTTTGTAATAATACTGAAAAAACTTAATTCTTGTTTAGACCGGCCAAGTTTGGTTTGAGAGCTGGAATTATATTTTCAGAGAAAATCAATTTCCTGAAATAAAAGTACCCTTAGTTTTCAGGTTCAAGCCTGTGGTTTAGGAGAAGGGAAATACTGTTAACCATAGTAAAACAGGAAGTGACTTGAAATGAACCCTTGTTAGCCACAAAAGGAGTTCTGCATTTTAAATAATCACATGATTTTACTATCAAATAAATCTAGACCACTTTTGGATACTTTTTATGTGACAGACATTAAACCTAAATGGGAATTTAATATCAGTCTCTGCAGAGGCTCCAAAAATAGGATTACTGGGTAAATGATAGTGGATTCCTTGTGCATTTCTCTTTTGGATTGCCCTGAGTGTGTCCTATTATCTTTCTTTATTGGTTACGATACATGACCTTCAGCACTGTGAGACTCCACCAACACTTCTGCACTAGAACTATCATCATACTTTACTTTATTTAATACAAAAATACTGTGAATTTACAATAATAATCATTCAATTTGATATACTATATTCACATCGGGAGAATATCTCAAAAGTATTTCATAGGATTTACTCCTAATCTGTGTTTACTATAAATTATGTAGGTGATTGTGGCAGCCAATTTTTGTTGAATTTTTATTGATTTATGGAATTTTTTTCTTGACACAAAGTATGGAGAAACTATTTCATTGAGTTTGTCAAATATCTCATTCCTGCGGAGAGTAAGGTCAACAACAACAACAAGATTCCATTTATAAAGCGCCTTTCACGTCAGGAGGACGTCCCAAGGCGCTGCACAGTTGGGTCATGACCCGAGCAAGGGGGAAATGGTCAGGGTGAGGGGAGAGAAGGGAGGGAGCGAGGAGGGGGGAAATGGTCAGGGTGAGGGGAGGGAAGGGAGGGAGCGAGGAGGGGGGAAATGGTCAGGGTGAGGGGAGGGAAGGGAGGGAGCGAGGAGGGGGGAAATGGTCAGGGTGAGGGGAGGGAAGGGAGGGAGCGAGGAGGGGGAAGAGAGTCGAGAGGGGAGCTGAAGGCTCGGTCAAAGAGAAAGGTTTTGAGACCGGCCTTGAAGGAGGAGAGGGAGGAGGCAAGGCGAAGGCACTGGGGGATAGAGTTCCAGAGCCTAGGGGCTGAGAGGCTGAAGGCCCGGCACCGATGGTAGGGCGATTGGGACGGGGGACGTGGAGCAGACCGGAGCCAGAGGAACGGAGGGTACGGGCAGGTAGGTAGGGGGATAGTAGGTTGGAGAGGTAGGAGGGAGCAAGGCCGTGAATGGCCTTGTAGGTGAGGATGAGGATCTTGAAATCAATCCTCTGGGGGATGGGGAGCCAGTGGAGGCGAGCGAGGGTGGGAGTGATGTGGTCGCGAAGCCTGGTGCGGGACAGTACACGAGCTGCAGAGTTCTGAATGACCTGCAGCTTGTGGAGGGAGGTGGCGGGAAGGCCGGCGAGGAGAGAGTTCCCATAGTCCAGCCTTGAGGTGACAAAGGCGTGAACCAGGGTTTCAGCAGCGTGAGGGGTGAGGTAATGCCGTAGTCTGGCGATGTTCCGGAGGTGATGGAAGGCGGTGCCAGTTGTGGTGCGGATGTGAGGGAGAAAGGACAGCTCAGGGTCGAACAAAACGCCGAGGTTCCTGATTGGCTTTGAGAGGTGGAGAGTGCAGCCTTGGATGCTGATGGTGTCGGCGCCTGAGGTGCGGAGGCGCTGACGTGAGCCAATCAGGAGGGCCTCGGTTTTTCGCACATTGAGCTGAAGAAAGTTGTCTCTCGTCCAGGACTCGATGTCGGACAGGCAGCTGTCAGGACATCGGTGGTCGTGGAGTTGAGAGTAGAGGAGGAAAGGTAGAGTTGGGTGTCATCCGCATACATGTGGAAGTTAACCCATGTCTGCGGATGATGTCACCAAGGGGGAGCATGTAGAGGGTGAAGAGGAGGGGACCGAGGACAGAGCCCTGAGGGACACCACATGAGACAGTACGGGGGGTGGAGGAGAAGCCATTCGACGAGACAAAGTGAAGACGGTGAGAAAGGTACGACCTAAACCACTCAAGGACAGTGCCTTGAAGGTTGAGGTGGGAGGACAAACGGTGGAGTAGGATAGCGTGGTCGACCATATCGAATGCTGCCGATAGGTCGAGGAGGACGAGGGAGCTCTGGTCACAGATGGTCAGGATATCATTGGTGACCTTGACCAGGGCAGTTTCTGTGCTATGGGCAGCACGGAAACCTGACTGAAGCGGTTCGAAAAGTGAATGGGTGGAAAGGAAAGAGCGCAGTTGGGAGGCGACAACTCTTTCCAGGACCTTGGAGAGAAAGGGGAGGTTGGAGATGGGCCGGTAGCTTGATAGGGTCAGATTACAACAACAACAAAATTACATTTGTAGAGCGCCTTTCACATCAGGAGGGAGATTAACATGGATGCCATGACCTACTTCCTACGCTGAAACACAAATATGACCTGATTGAGAGAGACCAGTCATCTATTTAGGGCTCATTTGCTAAAACTGTTGTTTAGGCACACAGGGGTTATAAATGGCTTTAAAAAAACAGGGCAAATTGATGAACAATTCCTGCAATTTTTAGTGTGCAGGATTTTATAAAATGATTCTGAAGGATTAAGAGTGGCAATGCAGCTTTTTAAAAAAATATATTCTGGAGGATTCCTCTGTAACATTATCTTATTTGGAAGTTCTGTTATGTGTCTGTAGATCCAGGATTTTTTTTGCTCTCTTATTGAGAAAAGATCAAAGGATGAACTTAATCAGTTTACCTACTATTTGAGAACAAAATCGAATTATATAAATCTTTTAATTATCATGAGGGTTTAAAAATCCAATATAAGAAAGCTCGCTGCAGGTTTACGTCATTTTTTTAGAAAGACAAGTACATTGCAACAACCCCTAACTGCAGTCAGTAAGTGACTAGGTGGCCATAGTTAACCATTGAGATCAATCATAACAAAGGTCCCAATGTGAAGGAATCATCAAGAGAAAAATCCATTTGCAAATATTTCCTGTTTGGAAGAATCAGGACCAACACCAAAAACAACTTACACTTAAAGAGCCTTCCACATTAAGTGGTAAATGGGGGGCTTCTGCATCGTTAGGGTCATCATTGATGGCACTTCCTGTGCATCGCGTGTTCACAGCTCACAGGAAGTGACATCAGCAAAGTGCTGACCTGGAAGTCAGCTATTTAGCTTCTCACACACTAAAAATGGCGATCGCCTGGTCACCAGGTCACCAGCAATAGTGCTTTATGCTCAGGACACAGGAAGTGATATTGGCATCAAACTGAAGACCTGGAAATCAGTCATTCTTGTTAGCTCTGTGGCCGACTGGGACACAGGAATTTGCTTTGTTATAAGACGTTTTGGGATTCTATGGTCGCCTAACTCACTTTAAAACAAGACTTTCCTGTATTTAAAAGATGTAAAAGGTTAGAGATGCAGTAAAAAGCCACCAACCTGGTGAATCCTAGTCACTTGTCCTTCTATTGAATAATCGTCTATGCACGAACGGGTTGTGCCTTCATGGCCCGGCATGTCAACACAGATCAGGTGCATGGTCTTAGGAAGGAACTGTGAAATCATAATACACATCCTAAGCAGCAGCACCAAGAGAAGCAGTAATCTTAGTACTGTACCCAGTCACCTGTCTTATGAAAACTCTTCATCAAATTAGAATCACCACGGTAACAGAAGAATCACCTGATACAGCCTGGTCCACTTTAAATTTGGGGAAGACAAGTTTGCAGGGCTATGGGGAGAGCGCGGGGGAGTGGGATTGAATTGGACAGCTTTTTNCAAAGAGCCGGCACAGACACGATGGGCCGAATGATCTCCTTCTGTGCTCTATAATTCTATGAAATGAACACTTTAAATCAAACTGCTTCACCTTTACTGCTCTATGTTTTTGCCTTATGCTGCTTACAATTAATGTACTTTAAAAGTGCATCATACACTCTCCTCTCTTGCAGCAATGTTATTTAATCTTTCAACCACTTCTCGATTCCTTCCAACAAAAAGATGAAAACCCACCATGGTAGAGCAGTGTTAAGTGACACAGAACTATGTTCCCATGTTTGATCCTTGTTCTGTCCTGAGCTGGATGAGCACTGACTAGAAGTACTGCAAATTGTCCTCGATTGTTTCGGGGGAGGTGAGGGGATGAATTACTTCTAAGTAGGAAGTTACTGAAACACAAACCCATTTCGCAATATCATTGTGAACTCAGAAGGATGGTGCGAGGGCAGGTAGGCTGTTGAACTAGCTCTATGAAGACAAGGACCTTCAGGGAGATCTGCATTAATCCAAATTATTAGTAATGAATGGTTAACCTGGCGGTGTAGACAAATCCTCAACCCTGAGAGACAAACCCTGACACTTAGGGCACTTCTAGCTACATGAGTCTGTTAAAGCTGTGGTTTTGTTTTGAATTATGCTTGCAAAGAAATGTATTTCCCTGATTGTTCACAAAAGCTTGACCATTCTGTTCTTTGGAAATAGCCTCCTGCTGACAGATCAAAGTAAACCTCAGGTAATCTACTTTCCCACTCATAGTAGATTAGGTCTTTGGTAAAGTGTGGTTGTGACAGGCACTGACCTTGACTATAGACAGCCACATATCTTTGTGAGCGGAGAATCCGTGTAACATCAGAATGGAAGGCTTGATACTAGGTTTCCCACGAGATGAATAAGAGAACCGATAGTTGCCGTATTCGGCATATTTAACTTGCATGCCTAATGTCATCCTCCAGTACCTGTGCAAAACACAATGTACATGTCAACTGCAAGACCAGTGCTCACATTGCTACTGAGATTCAGAGACACGTTCTGCAGCAATGGTTCTGGTGTAACTGATTAGAACGCAGAGGCCTTCATCATGGATTTATTATATCAGTGTCTTTTTTGGGGGTCAGCCGAGTGTCTGACATACATGGAAATCCATCACCATGCTTAAGAAAATCCAAACCCAACTGGACATTCCACATCCAAATGCCACCTACACATGGAAATTGCTCTTTGTCTGTTTGCCTAGGATAGAGTGCACAACCTCTCCCTGGAGGGAGCATCACTTACCTAATTCCAGAAGGTACTACCATGCAGTCAGGCAAGTATTTTGAGTATGGGGGAAGTGTAAAGTGCCAAAGCTCTGCAGGTTCAATGTCCGTGTGAACTTCCTTAAACATTAGAACGAAACACACATTTGGGGAAGTTTGCAAACTTTGTCTTTTTAACACAAAGCCTTGAGGATTTTTTTTTACAATAACAACAACTTGCATTTATGCAGCGCCCATCATGCAGGATAGCGTCCCAGAGTGCTGACATTGGTGGAGCACGACTCCGAGCCGGGGGAGGGGGAGATGACCATAGGCACGGTTGAATAGGAAGGACTTCAGTCATGATCTGAAATTGGGGAAGGAAGTGGCAAAGTGGAGGGATAGAGGAAGAGTCTTCCAGAGTCTTGGGGCGTAGTGTCCGAAAGCGTGGCCACCAATGGTGGAACACAGGGCACAGGGGACATGAAGAAGGCTGGAGTCAGTCGAGTGGAGACAGCGGGTTGTGGGTTGGGAGGAAAGCAATTTAGAGAGGTAGGGAGGTGCCAGGGTATGAAGGAATTTGAAAACGAGTGTGATAATCTTGAAATCGACCCGTTCAGTGATGGGAAGCCAGTGGAGCCTGGCTAGATCTGGTGAAATGGGGGTAGGCATTTAGTACAGGTGAGTATGCGAGCGGCGGAGTTTTGGATCAGTTGGATCCTGTGCATGGTAGAGTTTTGGCGATTTTTTTTAATATCAATTGACCGGATCACCAGTTTTTGTTCTAAGTAAATGTGGTATGCATATATTTGAGAAGCATAGTGTTTACAATTACATCTTAAGTAGAAATAGTAAAGTATTCTCGTATACTGGGTCAGTGTTATCTGTAGCATCAAGTTTCTTTTGAAACTACTGTGACCATAAAATATTCAGAAAGAATTGAAACTAAAGCCCCGTAGGGCCTGAGAATATAAAGATCACTCAGCTGTCCGGCAGCTACAACACAGCTTATTTGTTCAGAAAGTCAGACATCAGCAACACCCGTGATCTAAATATATAGACCAGTGGGATATTCAGAGCAATATTTTATATTTGGAGGTATATTTTAATTTTAGAATTAGAGCAAAACTTTATATTTAGGATATTTTATATTTAGAATATTTTATATTTAGAATAATATTTTTAAATTAAAACAATATTTTATGTTTAGAACATTATCTTATATTTAGATGATTGCAGCAGAATTTAAAAAAAGCCCTGAAGTACAGGTTGTGAAGATACAAACATCTTTCAATAGGAAGACATCCAATATCTCACACGTGACAGCAATACTCCAATAATCCTACATCAAAATTAATATCAGAATATCAGGATGCTTCGATCACATGTAACACCCGTGCAAAATTACTAATATCATAACAATGCTCCGTTGTGTGTTATGCTAAAATAAGGACTGAGGCTGATTAATATATTTAAATCCCTTCTTTTATTGATGCCCTTTCCCTAAATAAAGTTCTTCTTTTATAATCACGTGAAAAGCATACATTCCTCTTGAGGACAAATCACTTGCCCGTAATGGGCAAATAGCATACCAAACGGCTGTGAAGAAGTGGACACAGCAGCTGCAACAGTCCTGAATGTGACCACAAGCCTTTACCCCAGATAAGCGCCTCCGTCAATCCATCCAACAGTCTGGTTTGACTCATCAGTTTGCCTCAGTAACAGAAAAAATAACATAATTTAATGAAACAGGAACTACTCATCCCATAATGAACCAAATAACAAATAATCTAATGTTCGCACTCTATTTAGCACCATCTCCTCCATGGGCCATCTGACAAAGGGGAACCAGAACCCTGCCAATAAACCCTGGATGAGTTGCAAACAAACTGCACAAAGCATCCCTAAGCACCTGAATTTCCTCCTCCTTCTCTGAACTTAAATAAATGAGCAAAATGACTGCAAGATTTTGGAATCAAATGCATGAAATTGTATATCAGAAGTGCGTTTACTTAAACACCAGCAATGAAAGCAAACTTACCAGTAATAGAATCTGATGAGTGCTGCGGGACACAGCAAAAAGGAGGCAACAAAAGCCAAAATTGGTATCGCCAGGGTACCTCCAGCTAAAACAAACATGTTCACTAAATCCAAATCCATATTCTCACTGTCACACACCTGAAAGAATAAAACATTAACAAAGAATGAGTGTGACAGCCAGAAAGGGGTTGTGGTTTGACTTAAGAGTCAGCAGTCAATTGATGTTAGACACTGTCATGTATTCCCCATGGAGTACAACAGAAGCTCATTGTGAACATGAACCACAACTAAGAGCATTAAGAGAGCAAAAGAAGACTCCTGAAGTAATAATAACTTATGCAGCTTCTTTTTCAAAAGCAAGATACTTTTGCTTTGAACTGGTGAACAAATTACAAACATTCACAGTTCTGTAGCCCAATGCTTAAATGCACATGTTATAATCAGTAAAGAAAAGCACATCCAGTTAATATCTGCACTGTAATATAATGTACTTTTCACAGTGCTAAGAATTTCTTGGGTGGTTGGTGCACTGTACAATTCTGAGCTCCCCTTAGACACATGCTACACAATAACTGGATTAAATGGATTATGGGACTCTGGAATTTGGATGGTGCCTGGTTCTTTGAAGCAGACGTTGATGGGAAATTTCTTGCTTTTGAAGGAGCCCCTGAATCTCTGGAGTGGATAAGGCATTCCCCTCCGTCACCCCAATGGCCTAATAGGTAAAGACATTGCACACACTGTAAGTCCTGCTCTGTCCAGGTTAGCACAAAAGAAGCCATTGCTAGATACCAACCAAAACTGGATTCCAGTCTCCCACTTGTGGCCTGACCAAAACACTGCTATTCAAGTGAACTTGAGAAATATTGGGGTCTAATGGGGTCTAATTAGCAATATTTCTTAATGGGATTTTATTCCCGTTGATTCACAGGAATCAACATCAGCATCAGATTGCATGGGAGCGGAGCACAAGACACAATAGCACTTGGTTAAGGGAAGGAGCCCCAATTCTTATTTAAGGAATTAGAATCCCGTTGAGAAATACCATTAGTTTCACCCCATTAATTACACTTGTAACCTGTATTACCCCTTACTTGAAGAGGTAATCAGAAAAAAAAACTGTTTAAACAGAAATCAAACTTCATAGAATTGATGCAACCCTAAGCACATAACTCTGAAACAACTTCAACAGCTCAGAGCTCTGTGTTCCAGAATCTTCTACAATTCAACAACAACAACTTGCATTTAGAAAGCGCCCCTCATGCAGGGTAGGATCCTAGTGTGCTTGACAATGGCGCAACCTGAAGAGGGGGAAGCAAGGGGCAAGACGGAGGCGATAGAGGACGAGTGTTCCAGAGTTTTGCGGGTTAGTGGCTGAATGCGCGGCCATTGATGGTGGAACGAATGGCACAAGGGACATGCAGGAGGCTGGAGTTAGTCGAGTGGAGGCAGTGGGTAACGGGTAATCAGGTCAGAGAGGTAGAGAGGTGCCAGAGTATGAAGGGATCTGAAAACAAGTGTGAGGATCTTGAAATCAATCCGTTCGGCAGTAGCCTGGCTAGGACTGGTGTGTTTAGTACTTTTAAACATGAAAAGGATAATCATGCCATTAAATGAAAAAGACGTAACCTTTGCCTAAACACTAGATACCAGCTTGCTTTAATAATAAATTATTGTAAGCACATTGCAGGATGGGCTTCAGCCCACATTCATTAGCTGTCTTGCCCCTCCCAGCTTGCTGGACATTAGCTTGACGTTTCCACTTCCATCCGTCCGCTTATTATTTTCCCAGACTTGGCTGATGTACTTTGCAGACATTAGCGTGTCAGCATTGCCAGGCTTCACCACCAATATACAAATAGATGAACATCCATCAATTTGGACAGACGACTCAAGACAACAAAAAAGGTCACTGAGTCACTGGCACCGAGCTGGACCTCTGGGACTCAATGGAAAGGATCAGATTAGTTTCTCACCTCAGGAATACAAATGAGTAGTGATGATTTCCTGGAACAACAAACAGCATATTCTACAGTGGTGGGACCACTCTTGTGTCTCAATTTATTATATAACTATATGTCTCATCCTCAACCACCATCCAACTTCTAGATCATTCCAATGTCAGAACAAACAGATTTCTGACCTGACAGGGCCACGGCAGCTCAAAGAGCAGAAATTCCTCTTGGTGTTAACATAAATCCATAAATCAGTCCCTCTACTCAGGCTCAGTCCCATGTCCCTTCAAAACAGTTGTCATCACTCCTCTCCTTAAAAATCTACTCTCGATCCCTTCAACCTCATGCACAATTCCATGTTAAACCTGCCTTTCCTGGCCAAAGCCTGGAACGCGTTGTTGGAAACCAAATTCGCTCACACCTCGCCCTCTACTTGCTACTCGACCCCTTCAGTCCGGTTTCCACCCAGCCCACAGCACAGAGAAGTGCTCGTCAAAGTAACAAATGACATCCCCTCTCTTTGTGACCAGGGCTCCCTCTGTCTTCTTGTCCTCCTGGACCTCTCCGCTGCACTCGACACAGTCAATCATGCCATCCTCCTCCACCGCCTCTCCTCCCTCATCCACATTAATGGGATTGCACTCACATGTTTTGAGTTCTACTTAACCAACCACCAGCAATACATCTAGGCCAATGATCTTTCCACTCATCCCCACCCAATTATCTGCAGGGTATCCCAAGGCTCCATCCTTTGGCCCCCTTCTTTTTCTTATCTATATGCTCCCTCTCGGCAATGTCATCTGCAGACGTTGGGTCAACTTCCACATATATGCGGATGACACCCAAATCTACTTCTCCAGCTGTGACTCCACTAATGTCTTTTCAGCTTGTTTGATGGACATCAAGGCCAGGACGAGCGCAAATTTCCTGCAGGTGAATGTCGGCAGGAAGTCATAATCTTTGGCTCCCGTCAACGTCTTCTGTCCCATAGGTCTAAACTCCTCAACCTACCCGGACTCTCGTTTAGACTCTCCAAACCTGTATGTAATTTAAGCGTTAGGTTCGATCCCCAGCTTTGCTTTCTACTCCACATCCATTCCCTGATCTGGAATGCTTTTTTCTGCTTCCATCACATTGCTCGCCTAAATCCGTAGTTCACAACCGACGCAGCTGAAATCCTTGTCCACGCATTTGTCACTTCCCTGCTGGACTATTCCTATGCCCTCCTCGCTGGTCTCTTCAGCTCCACCATACACAAAATCCAATTATTTCAAAGCTCCGCCGCCTGGATACTCACCTGCACAAAACTCCGTACCCCCATCACACCAGTCCTAGCCAGGCTCCACTGGCTCCCAATCACCGAACAGATCAATTTCAAGATCCTCTCACTTGTTTTCAAATCCCTTCCTGCTCTTGCACCTACCTATCCAACCTGCTTATCTCCCACTTCACCACGCACTGCCCCACTAAGCTCATTCCGGCCTCGTGTCCTCCGTTCCACTATCGGTGGCCGTGCCTTCAACCACTACACCCTAAAACTCGGGAACTCTCTCCCTCAATACCTCCGCCTTGTCTCCTCACTCTCCACCTTCAAATCCCACCTAAAGACTCTCCTTTTTGATTGTGCTCCCCCTCCCTCTCCCCCCGGGTAGGGGTCAGACTCTGCCAGTGTCATGCCCTTCCAGACGCTACCCCGCGTGAAAGGTCCTATATAAATGCAAGTTATTGCTGTATAATGACCGTGATCTTAAAATTTGAAGATTGTCTAAATTTTGGAAGCTGGCAATTTTTTGGGTTAAGACTGAAATTTTCCCAAAATTCGCTCAAACGCTTAGGGCCAAGATTGTGATAAATTTCAGGTCACTCAAGTAGCTAATCTATGACAAAAACTATATTCAACATGGAAATCCGACAAATGTTTTCTTATATTGTTTCTGGCTTGTAAGGCAAGTGTGTGATTGCATGTTCAGAGAAACATTTCAGAGAAAGTTCCTGTCAACCACAATCAGTAATGTTTGTTTCAAACTGTGGAGTTTGCTTACAGATGCTTCTGTTACAGTAGGTGTCCCACTCCTGGCTGGTTCACTACTATCACTCTCGACTGTGACAGGAATCAGCTGCTAAATTGCACTGAACTGATCATATTATCCTAGCCAGTATCAATGACGATATCTGGATCATTAATCACAAAATAGCATACCGTTTACCGTTGTAAAGATCACTCATGTAGCACTCAGTATAAAATAGCTCCCAATTATTCTGACCTTATCTTCAGTTAAATAAACATAATCCCGTTTTTTTTAACCCAGTCTTTAAATTGATCTGAAGCACGCTTAAGCGCTGTCATGTCCAACCAATTAGCTGCATATTCAACAGGCTAGGAATGAAGGCAGTATTTGCAACTTCAAGCAAGCACACCACAGCATGAAGTCAAATCACAAGCCTCCTTGTCTGCAAATGAAAACTTTTTGCGCAAAATCTAATTTATAAGGCTAATATTTCCTATTTGAATGTTATTGCTGATCTTTAGTCGGGCCAGTAATATGTAACATTGCATAGTCTCAGCTGTCGCCTGGTTCAATACAATAAGGAACAAAATTCAGATCTTCCAAGGACTAAATCATTCATTTCTACCAAGTCTTTTCTATTCCAGCACCACTGAATATCATCTGAAATGTAAAGCATAGAAGCATAGATTAATAATAATAATGATCCTTGTATTTGATATAGCGCTTTTCACGTCTTCTCGAAGTCTCAAAGCGCTTCACAGAATATACTGAAAAGTGAATTGTCTGTATATTTGTGGGCGAAACGCGGCAGTCAATTGCGCACAGCAGTGTCCCACAAACAGTCATGGATTGAAGTGACCAATTTATTATTGGGTTTTTTTTCTTGAAGGATTATTATCAGGCGTGTGAAGTAAGGAAACTTGCCCAAGGTTTCACCCTCCCAGGAATCGAACCCAAGTCTCTCGTTTGCGAGGCGAGTGCTCTAACCATGGAGCTACAGGACTCCATATTACAGCGCAGAAGGAGGCCATTTGGCCCATCATGCTCTTTGCAAGAGCTACTCAATCAGTCCCACTCCCCCGATCTTTCCCCGTATTCTTGCAAATTTTTCCTATTCAAGCACCTACCAATTCCCTTTTGAAAGTTGTTATAATAATAAATAATAATAGTCCTTGCATTTGATATAGCACTTTTCACGTCTTCTAGACGTCTGAAAGCTCTTCACAGAATATACTGTAAAGTGAATTGACTATATTTATGGGCAAAAAGCGGCAGCCAATTGCACACAGCAGTGTTCCACAAACAGTCGTAGATTGAGTAACCAAATTATTATTATTTTATTTATTTTTTCTTGAGGGATTATTATTAGGCATGTGGGTAAGGAAATTTGCCCAAGGCTTCGCTCTGCTGGGAATCGAACCCAGGTCTCTCGCTTGCGAGGCGAGTGCTGAGCAACAGGACTCCACACATTAATCACAAAATAGCACACCGTTTATTAAATCTGTTTCCACCATCCTTTCAGTCAGTACATTCCAGATCGTAACAACTCTGTAAAAAAAATCTCCTCATCTCCCCTCTGGTTCTTTTGCCAATTATCTTAAATCTATGTCCCCTGGTTACCAACCCACCTGCCAGTGGAAACAGTTTCTCCTCTATACCTCTATTAAATCCCTCCTTAACCTTCTCTGTTTGAGGAGAACAAACACAACTTCCCTTGTCTCTCCACATAACTAAAGTCTCTCATCCCTGGTACCATTCTGGTAAATCTCCTCTGCACTCTCTCCAAGGCCTTGATATCCAGAATTGGACACAATACCCCAGCTGAGGCCTAACCAATGACTTATAAAGGGTTTAGCAGAACTTCCTTGCTTTTGTACTCAATGCCTCTATTTATAAAGCCAAGTATCCCATATACTTTTTAACAGCTCTATCAATCTGTCCCGCCACCTTCAACAACAACAAGATTACATTTGTATAGTGCCTTTCACGTTGTGAAAGACCTGTATATGTAAATCCCCAGGTCTTTCTGCTCCTGAACCCATTTAAATCTGTACCATTTATTGTATATTGGTAAATGTATCTTCTGCAATGTTGACAAGGTTAGTAGTAAGGGCACAACCACTATCAATTTCCTAGTTTATGGGATACTGTTATTCACAGTTCAGCAAATATATAGGCCAGCTCCAGCTTTCACTGCGGCAATGCTCTGAAGTGCTGCACTGCCGGAGATCCTTAGCAACCTTGTGTCATAGCAGTTTACCGCTGGCATTGTTGTGCACAGCAGTAACAGCTTACGTTGCAAGGTTCATCAGCAGAGCATCCTTTTCATCACAGACAAGAATTCTCCACAAGATCAAAACCAAACGCACCGTTATAGTACTAGAAAAAGACACTAGATGTTTCTGGTGAGAGTTACACAAAGCCAGAAATGACAGCGGCATTGTGACCTCTACAGTTTCTCATAAAGCTGGAGGTATTCAATTCAGAATCTGCAAACACCTGCAGTGTCCTTCCAGCATAATAACCGTACTATAGAAATATAGTATTTGACCCAAGTGCATTTTTGAGTTAGAGCCATGTACACTTTCATGGAAGAGACCTGTGACAGAGCTGCACAGCAAATAATTGCGGATAGTCAAGTCTCTAGGCTCAGGAGCCTCAAACATTTTAAAAACAGTTTTATTTCCTTTTACCACCCCATCCCCCTCCACCCGCCACAAAAGGCCAAGAGCTAAAAAAAAATCCTGGAATAATGGATAACATTATAATAATCCTTGCATTTGATGTAGTCTTCAAGACATCTCAGCACCCTTTGCAGAATTTACTGCACATTGTAGTAACTGTGTATTTTGGGGATGAATGCAACAGTTGTAGAAGAATTGGAAATGGTTTTGGGGTCAGTCATTTCCATCTTTTCTGCATGTCAAGAGTAATTGTTCATTTCTTTCATTGAAATCAGAAATCATTCACTACCTTCACTTTTTGCTTCCTCTTCCCCCCCATCCCCACACTTCCTCACAACGATCACATCAGAGCTTCCTATTTAAACAAGGAACGTTCAGGGAATCTAGGTCACAGACCTTGCCAATATCACTCAGCTATCGAATTTAATGAAGTGTCCACACGCAGCCATGGTTGGGCTTCCTAAATATACGGGTTGAAATTGAAGCAAACCTGGTTGCTTCATTTAGCAATGACCAAGCCAAACAAACCTGCCGTGACCCCATTGAAAATATTGAACAATTCCATGAAACAGTCATAATAACTGTCCAATGCATCATCATGCAATATTATTATTGTGTTAATAATATAATATTAATGAACATATTCAGGCATGTAAAATTAGTAGCAGTTTCTAGGTCAAATGCCTTTGTAAGAAGCATAATGTAGCAGACATGATATATTGAGTGAACGCAGAAGCATCCCGCGCGTACCTAATATACAGGGTGACCAAAAAGTCTAGATGCCATTACAATGTGTAATAAGTCTCAAAGAAATGATGAATTTTTTTTAGATAATAGGGTAACTGAAAAATAAGAAAACTGATCTAGTTATGGAGAAATGGAATAATGAACATTGCTCTGCATTTGTGGAAATGTACTTGTACTTCACGAATGGAAATTCGGTTGTTGCTGCACAACAGCAGTTTTGGAAAAAAATTGGATCACGTGATAGTCCATCAAAAATGTCCATATTGCGCTATGTTTTTGTATTTTGTGGTACAGGAAGTGTTAAAGATGCACAAAGAAGTGGATGGCTTTGAACAGTTAGAAATATAGTAGTCAGACAAGAAGTGATTAGGAGCCCTAAAACATGTGTGCGATAGCCGTCTCAAGAACTTGGGTCTAAAAAAGAGAGTCTGTGCGAAAAATACAAAAACGTGATTTGAAATTATTCCCTCACAAAATCCAACAGTTGTGGCCTACTGACAAAGTGATCCGGCCACAATCAATATTAGCACAATCATTAATGGCACTGAAGGACAATATCAAAGAGGTTGTGCAGTTCATTCCAGCTGAAACACTCAGGAAAATAATGGAAAATGTCATTGTTCGTTGTGGTGAATGTGTACAGAGAAGTCATCTTTCCAGTGTTATTTTTAAACAGTAGTTTATTTAATTTAATAAGAACATAATAGCAAAGTCTGTACTTTTGATTTTTTATGCAATGAACATTGTTTTTGGAGAAATAAAGTAATTATTATTAAAATAAATGGTATCACAACTTTTTGGTCAAGACCCTAGTTAAGAGTGGATCTCAAACAGGGAATCCTGTATTAATCCAGCTCCTGCCCACTGTCGGTCTTAGAAACTCTGTCAAAGGAGTATCTTCTGAAGATGGTACAAAACTAGCATCCATTTGGGTATAATCACGTGCCGATTGCTAAAAAATTATTGATCTCTTCATTCTGTGCTTCTAATGGGATTTCCCGATATAAGCAAGCATTGAGAAGATTGCGAGTTTTAATGATGATGCATGATAGACATTAATCTATAATAAGGACAAAATGTCTGTGTGTCTGCCTGCCTGCCAAGAACGCAATAACCAATTGATGTAAAAACATGATTTATACCTCAATGGAAAAGTCTTGCATGGGAGAGTATCATGGGCATATTTGGGGGGGAATCTCCTATTGTTGATGAGCTCTATTAAAAAATTCTTTAATTAAAAGCACCCCAAAAGTATACATGGTATTCTGCAACAAAGTAGCGACAGAGGAAATCACACACCCTTCTAGAGAAATACATCCATACTAAGAAAGACAAAATGTCTGTCAGTGTGTCTGTCCGCCAATAACGCAATAACCGATTGATGTAGAGACATGGTTTATACTTCATCGGAAAAGGTCTTGCATGGGGGAGTGTGATGGGAATATCTTTTAAGACAAGCTCATCACACAAGTATGGACTCCAACAAGGAGTCCTCCCAACAGGAATCCTACCAACAGGAGTCCACCCAAAAAGGAGCTCTCCCTACAGGAGTCCTACCAACAAGTTTCCTCCCACAGGAGTCCTCCCACAGGAGTCCTCCCACAGAACCATAGAATTATACAACAAAAACAACAAAATTACATTTATAGAGCGCCATTCACGTCAGGAGGACGTCCCAAAGCACTGAACAGTCAGGTGTCGGGGCCAGAGCATGGAGGAGGGGTGGTGTAGGGGTGAGGGAAGGCAGAGAGGTGGGAGGGTGACCAAAGATCGAAGATAAGGGTTTTGAGACCGGCCTTGAAGGAGGCAAGGGAGGAAGCGAGGCAAAGGGAACGTGGGATGGAGTTCCAGAGTGTGGGGGCAGAGAGGCTGAAAGCCCGGCCACCGATGGTAGGGCGGGTCGGGCGGAAGACTTGGAGCAGGCCAGAGCCCGCTGAACAGAGGGAACGGGCAGATTGGTAGGGAGTCAGCAGGTCAGAGAGGGAGGGGGAAAGGCCATGGGTGGCCTTAAAGGTGAGGACGAGGATCTTGAACTCGATCCTCTGGGGGATGGGGAGCCAGTGGTGTCGGGCGAGCGTGTGAGTGATGGGGTCACGGAGCCTGGTGCGTGAGTACACGAGTTGCAGTTTTGGATGATCTGCAGCTTGTGAAGGGAAGAGTTGGGAAGGCCGATGAGGAGCGAGTTCCTGTAATCGAGCCTTGAGGTGACGAATGCGTGGGTGAGGGTTTCGGCAGCCTGAGGGGTGAGGCAGTGACGGAGTCTGGCAATGTTGCGGAGGTGGTTGTAGGCAGTGCCGGTCATGGTGTGGATGTGGGGGTGAAAGGACAGTTCAGGGTCAAACAAGACCCCCAGGCTCCTGACTGGCTGAGTGAGGTTGAATGTGCAGCCATGGAGGCTGATGCTGCCAGCGCCTGAGGTGCGGAGGCACTGGCACGAGCCAATCAGGAGGGCTTCGGTCTTGCTGATGTTGAGTTGGAGAAAGATATCCTTCTCCCAGGACTTGATATCGGACAGGCAGTTGGTCAAGACGCCAGTAGTCCTGGATGGGCCATTTGTGTCTGTGCTGCTCTTTGAAAAGAGCTATCCAAATCAATCCCACTCCCCCGCTCTCTCCCCATAGCCTTGCAAACTTCTCCTCCCAAAACAATTATCTACTTCTCTCTTAAAAGTTTTTATCCCAAAAGGATAAGTGTGGAAATACGTGAACATGCGATACTAACGAGTTCAATAGCACATTTTCTTAATTTTAAGAGCCTAAGAAGCAAAGATCAAGCCTTTCAAGGATAAATAAAAATGCCAGATGAAAGAGAAAAGGCCAATTAAATGAAACTGGTTGCAAGCGTGGCTGCAGTGGGTACAGCTGGTGCTTAAATAAAAACATATACAAATTAACAAATGGACAGAACCAAATGGACATTATAGTTAATCATACTGTAAACTACTTGAAATTTTTAGAAATCATTTCTGCGACACGCAGGCAATGCTGGCACGCTGCCAGCTACAGTTCAGTTCATTGTGCCACTTTAAATGGAGTGCCTGTCTTACATGGTGTCTGACGCAGCTTTTCATTCTGTCAATGTTCTGCCACTTTGTCAGCTTTTTTTTGACATCAAGCACCAGCATCTGAATTCAAGGGCAAGCGCACATGACCTTTCTTCCTGAATGAGTGTGTGCACTCATTCAATTCGTTAATTCACGTGGATTGTCAAGCCATCATTATCATATGCCTCCTGTTAAATAATTTAGTCATTATGTCCCACCATGTCTCAAATGGAGCCAGACACACGCACACGCATATAAATGTCACTGTCTGTAGCTGCCATTGCCAGTGTGTGGCAGAAATTATTTCTCAAAATAACCAGTAGTTTCCAGTATGATTAACACTAACACACCATACAGACACACATACACATTTATATAGCGTACAGACATACACACATAAATATATACTATGATAAATAATCTTTGAATATATATAGCACCTTATCACGTCTTCGAGAAATCTCAAAGCTCTTCACAGAATATACTGTAAAGTGAACTGACTGTATAATTTGTCAGCGAAACTGTACACACTACACACACCGCACAAATACACACAGTGCAGAGGTAGTTCTGCTAATTTACTGTACAGTAGGATGTAGCACAAACATACTGCTACAACGACAACAAAATTACATTTATAGAGCGCCTTTCACGTCGGGAGGACGTCCCAAAGCACTGAACAGTCAGGTGTCGGGGCCCGAGCATGGGGGAGGGGTGGTGTAGGGGTGAGGGAAGGCAGAGAGGTGGGAGGGAGACCAAAGGCACGGTCGAATAGAAAGGTCTTGAGACCAACCTTGAAGGAGGCAAGGGAGGAAGCGAGGCAAAGGGACCGTGGAATGGAGTTCCAGAGTGTGGGGGCAGAGAGGCTGAAAGCCCTGCCACCGATGGCCTGACAGTCCACCGCCAACTGTGGCTGGAGCATCTCCACAGCTACCGCCATTCTTTGACACGCGCAAAAACAGCTTTCTACTCCAACATCATCTTGGAGGCTAAACACAACCCTAACATCCTTTTTTCCCACCACCCACTACCTCCTCTGTGCCCCCCCTCAGGCCTCCTCAATCTTCATATCAAGTGCGAGAAAGTCATGGACTTCTTTCGGATGTTGTGTATCTAAAATACACAACATTCACCAGGCAGCCTCATCCACCTGCCCCTTGTCACCCACCACCACGCACTCTTTGTCACCCTCACCCTCCCCATCATCTGCTCCTGCTACCACCCCCATCCTACGTTCCTTCCTCCCCATCTCTCCCTCCTCCCTCTCACTCATACACACATAAATATATACTATGATAAATAATCTTTGAATATATATAGCACCTCCTTGAAACCCACCACATGGTGCCTCGAGCCACTCCCCACCAACTTGCTGGTCACCCAGCTCCCCCTCCTCTCCCCACTACTGGCTGACGTCATTAACCAGTCGCTCTGCTTCGGATCAGTCCCTGCCCCCCTCAAAACTGCTGTCATCACCCCCTCCTCAAAAAACCTTCCCTAGATCCCTCAAACCCCAGCCATCAACTGTCCCATTTCTAACCTGCCCTTCCTCGCAAAAATCCTAGAACGCGTTGTTCCCAATCAACTTGGCGCACACTTCGCCTCCCACTCCCTCTTCGAACCCCTCCAGTCCGGTTTCCGCCCATAGTACACAGACTGCTCTTGTGAAAGTCACAAATAACATCCTCTCTATCTGTGACCAGGGCTCCCTCTGCCTCCTTGTCCTCCTGGACTTCTCCACTGCGTTCGACACAGTCGATCACACCATCCTCCTCCGCCGCCTTTCCTCCGTCATACACCTCAGTGGGAGCGCACTCGCCTGATTCGAGTCCTACCTCACAAACCGCCAGCAGTACATCTGCACAAACGGCTTCTCCTCCCGCTCTCACCCGGTCACCTGTGGGGTACCCCAAGGATCCATCCTTGGCCCCCTCCACTTTCTGATCTACAAGCTCCCTCTTGGGGAGGTCATTCGCAGACATGGCGTACACTTCCACATGTATGCGGACGACACCCAACTCTATTTTTCCACCTCTCTTTGCGACCCCCAGTCCCCTGATGTTCTGTCAGCTGCCTGTCAAACCTCAGGAGCTGGATGAGCGCAAATTTCCTTCAGCTGAACGTTGACAAGACGGAAGCCATACTAAAATCTCACAGTTCTCACCTCCTCCACCTACCCGACCTCCCCCTAAAACTCTCCGCACCTGTACGCAACCTAGGCGTTAGGTTTGACCCCCAATTATCCTTCCCCCACATCCGGTCCCTCACCAGCACTGCTTTCTTCCATCTCCGACGCATTGCCCGTCTCTGCCAATACCTCTCGCCGAAAGCCGCTGAAACCCTAGTCCATGGCTTTGTCACCTCTCGGCTGGATTACTCTAACTCCCTCCTCGCCGGTCTCCCATCCACTATCATCCATAAAATAAAACTCATTCAGAACTCTGCCTCCCGCATTCTCACCCGCACCAAACTCCGCTCCCCGATCACCCCAGTCCTGGCCAGACTGCACTGCTGCCTGTCCCAGAGAGGATCAGCTTCAAGATCCTCACCCTTGTATTCAAATCCCTCCACTCCTCTGCACCCCCCGACCTCTCTGACCTCCTCTCTCCTCAAAACAGCAACCGTTGCCTTCGTTCCTCCGGGTTTGGCCTCCTCCTCGTCCCCCGAGTTCTCCGCTCCACCCTCGGCGGCCATGCCTTCATCCACTATGCCCCGAGGCTCTAGAACTCCCTTCCTCACTCCCTTCACCTTGATCCCTCTCTTCCTATTTTCAGGTCTCTGCTGAAGACCTTTCTCTTTGACTGCGCCTTTGGTCACCTTCCTCCCTCTCTCCCTGGCTCGGCCCCGGGATCCGTTACTGTGAAGCGCTCTGAGTCGCCGTACGGCGTTGAGGGCGCGATATAAATCCAAGTTGTTGTTGTTGTTGTAGGGCGGGTCGGGCGGGAGACATGGAGCAGCCGGAGCCCGATGAGCGGATGGAGCGGGCAGGTTGGTAGGGAGTTAGCAGGTCAGAGAGGTAGGAGGGGCCAAGGCCATGGATGGCCTTAAAGGTGAGGACAAGATCTTGAACTCGATCCTCTGGGCGATGGGGAACCAGTGGAGTCGGGCGAGGGTGGGAGTGATGGGGTCATGGAGCCTGGTGCGTGACTACACGAGCTGCAGTTTTGCATGATCTGCAGCTTGTGAAGGGAAGAGTTGGGAAGGCCGATGAGGAGGGAGTTCCCGTAATCAAGCCCTGAGGTGACGAATGCTTGGGTGAGGGTTTCAGCAGCTTGCGGGTTGAGGCAGTGGCGGAGTCTGGCAATGTTGCGGAGATGGTGGTAGGCAGTGCCGGTCATGGCGCGGATGTGGGGGTGAAAGGACAGTTCAGGGTCAAAAAAGATACCCAGGTTCCTGACTGGCTTAGTGAGGGCCTCGGTCTTGAGCCAATCAGGAGGGCCTCAGTTTTGCTGACATTGAGTTGGAGAAAGTTGGCCCTCGTCCAGAACTTGATGTCGTACAGGCAGTCGGTCAGGACCTCAGTAGTCCTGGAGTTCAGGGTGGAGGCAGAGATACTGCAAGAAAGCATCCCATTAAGAAAGCTGTAATATTTCACTCCAGTGCAGCAGACATAGTTTATATGGATTTTCAAAAGGCATTTGACAAAGTGCCACATAAGAGACTTATAAACAAAATAGAAGCCCACGGTATTAAAGGGACTGTGGCAACATGGAGCCAGAACTGGCTTGGAGACAGAAAGCAGAGAGTGGTAGTAAATGGTTGCTTTTCTGACTGGAGGGAGGTATGTAGTGGTGTCCCTCAGAGGTCGGTATTGGGACCTTAACGGTGAGGAGGATAGCACCAGACTCCAAGAGGACTTAGACAGATTGGTAAAATGGGCAGAAACGTGACAGATGAGGTTTGATGCAAAGTGTTGCATTTTGGTAGGAAGAATGAGGAGAGGCAATATAAGCTGATGGTACAATCTTAAAGGGGGTAAATGAACAGAGAGACCTGGGGGTCCACATAAGCAAATCTCTGAAGGTGGCAGGACAGGTAGAAAGCTGTTAAAAAGCATACTGGATACAACGCTTTATAAATAGGGGCATAGAATTCAAAAGTCAGGAGGTTATTTTGAATATTTATAAAATGCTGGTTAGGCCTCAGTTGGAGACTGCGTTCAGTTCTGGACACTGCACTTTAGGAAAGATGTTAGGGCATTGGAGAGGGTGCAAAGGAGGTTTACCAGGATAGTACCAGGAATGAAGGACCTTAGTTATGAGGAGAGGTTAGCGAAACTAGGATTATTCTTCCTCGAGCAGAGAAGAGGATTTAATAGAGGTTTTCAAGATCATGAGAGGATTTGATAGGTTGAACCGGGAAAAACTGTTTCCACTGGCATGTGGGTCAGTAACCCGAGGACACCGATTTAAGATAGCTGTTAAAAGAAACAGAGGGGAGGTTAGGAAAACTTTTTTCACCCAGCGAGTTGTTCGGATCTGGAATGCATTACCTGAAAGGGTAGTGGAAGCCGATTCAATAACAACTTTTAAAAGAGAAGTAGATGGGTATTTGGGGGGGACAGGATTGCAGGGCTATGGAGAGAAAGTAGGCCAATGGGATTGAGTTGGATTGCTCTTTAAGGAGCCGGCGCAGACACGATGGGCCGAATGGCCTCCTTCTGTGCTGTATGGTTCTATGATTCTGTGATTTCAGCTTCTGTCTCTCATAGGAATCCTTATACACTGCTGCAGGCCCTTCACAAATGCCATTTAATTTGCTATCATGCATTTCAAATTTGCTAATAAAGTATCATTTTAACTCATCACTTCTACACAAAGGTCATTTCAGCATTTTACCCTGGCTGGCATTGCACAGTTTCAAACTACTCAGTTAACACTTCCAGTCCACTCCAGGCCTTTTTTCAAGCTCCCTACCACAGAGATTTATTTGTCAGACTGTCACTTGTGGACAATTCCGATAGATTTGTATTGACTATTAAATTAAAAGCTTTGGTTGCAAGCGAAGCTGTACCCGTTGCAGCTTTGCTTGCAACCAAAGGATCGAATATGGAATGTGTAGAATGACACACAGACTGACAGACAGGCAGACATTTGGTCAGCTGGGAGAACTCTGTCGGAGGACTCCTTTTGGGAAGACTCAGTGGGAGGACTCCTTTAATATATTTTCTCATACTAGTCTCTCACTGTCTCTCTCTCTCTCTCAGTCTTTCTCTGTCTCTCCCACAAGTCACACTTGTACACTAGCACTATATTCTCTCTCCCAGTCTCTTTCAGTCTCTCTTTCTGTCTCTCTCACTATCTCAGTCTCTCTCTCTCTCTGTCTCTCAGTCTTCCTCTCTGTCTGTCTGTCCCACATAGGAGGTCTCTAGCTCCCATGACAACCAGAAAAAAGTGCCATACCTTTGTTGCAGAATATAGATGTATCTCTCTGAATGATGTGTGCTTTCCCCTGTGCAGAATAGTTGCAGTAGTTGCAGAATATAATACCTCACATTTTGGGGCTTAATTAAAGTATTTTTAAATATAGCTCATCAACAATAGGAGATCCCCAAACAAAATATGTCCACGCCACTGCCAGATCCAAGACCTTTCCAATGAGGTATAAATCATGTCTTTACCTCAATCAGTTATTGCGTAGAGTCGCTTGTCTCTCGGTCTCTCACAAATGCTTCTGTCAGTCTCTCTCCCAGTCACCCTTTTGGTTTCTGTCTCAGTCTTTCTCTCTCTTTGTCTCTCTCTCTCTGTCTCTCCCACAAACACACAGTCACTACACTTTACAATATTTTCTCTCACAGATTTGTTGTCTGTGAGCCATTATTATACACTGTATATCACAATGGACATGACATCACAGTGGGTATGATGCCACAATGGATGAAGTCACAACTGATTGACGTAGAGACGTGATTTAGGATAACTTCATATTTTGGGGCTTAATTTTTAATATATAGCTCATTAACAAGAGGAGATTCCCCCGATAAAATATGCCCACGACATTGCCAGACGCAAGACCGTTCCAATGAGGTATAAATCATGTCTCTACATCAATCAGTTATTGCGTGATTGTCAGATACACTGACAGACCGACAGGCAGGCATTGTTGTTTTATTAATATAAAGAAGATAAAAAGCATGGAACAAGAGCTGGTAATTCAGCCCATCCACTCTACTCCTTCCACAATCATGCAAAATTACGGACTTCATTCCAACTGCAGGACGCATCTTACCCCCTTGAAGAAAGTATTAATAATAATAATCCTTGCATTTGATATAGCACTTTTCACGTCGGGAGGATGTCCCAAAGCGCTTCACAGAATATAATGTAAAGTGAATTGACTGTATATTTGTGGGCGAACGCGGCAGTCAATTGCGCACAGCAATGTCCCACAAACAGTCGTAGATTGAAAATGACCAATTTATTATTGTTTTTGGTTTTGGAGGGATTATTATTATTATTGTACAGAGAAGCCCAACATAGATCAGGTTTTGCATCACCTATGGCTGGACTAGGTTCAATGAGCTGAATGGGATTTTTTTGTGAGTGCTACCAAATGAATCAACCTCCCTGATCATCACATTCATCACATCTCAGATCATTGGTGTAGGCTCCAAGCCAGCATCTAATTGCTGTTTGTAGTTGCATGGTCTACACTGGAGACATTATATTACATACAGCAAGAACAAACTAATGACCTGAAGTGTAACAGTTTTCCTGTACAAAGATTGCCCTGACAACTGCACAACCAGTAATGGGGTCACTAATCACTGACCAATCGTCTCTCCCCGTTGGGAATACTCTTTCCATATACAGGAAATCTATTAACAGACATGAGAAGAGTGTAACGAAATAGCCAAAATCATTGTTTGATTTTTATACAAATCAAACAATGATTTTTACAGTGTATAAAAGAACTAGGAGGAAAATCTTGATTGATCTTTAAGGAATGTGAGAAAGAATTTGAACCAAAGGGAATTGAGGCCCGTGTCTTTGGATTCTGTGACATGTTTGATCAAAACTTGATGGACAGATGTTATTCCTTCCTTATTTGGAAAGATGGTGCCTAGCAGTCTCTCAAGGAAATTAAATGGAGATTGTTTGGATGAGATTCTACAATCAACTAGGAAGACCAAAGGGTTTTTTGGATGTTTCATGAAATCATCACATTAATCACATCTAAGATCAACTACCCCAACTCACTGATTGTTGGCCTTCCCAACTCTTCCCTCCACAAGCTGTAATCATCCAGAACTTGTGTAGCTTGTGTCCTCTCCTGCACCAGGCTCCGTAAACCCATCACCCCCACCCTCGCCAGCTCCACTGGCTCCCCATCCCCCAGAGAATAGAGTTCAAAATCCTCTCCTCACCTTCAAGGCCCTCCATGGCCTTGACCCTCACTACCTCTGAGATCCGCTGACCCCATATCAACCCGTCCACTCCCTCCGTTCAGCAGCCTCTGGCCTGCTTGACGTCCCCCGCACGACCTGCTCCACCATCGCCTTTGGCCTCTCTGCCCCATCCCACATCGCCTTGTTCCCTTCGTTGCCTCCTTCAAGGCGCGTCTCAAAACTCTACTCTTCAACCCAGCCTTCGGCTCCCCTCCTACCCTCCACACTCCCCAATCCCAACTCCCAGCTCAGGTCCAAATCCCTGACTGTCCAGCGCCTTGGGAAGTCCTCCAGACGTGAAAGGCACAATACAAAAGTAATTTTGTATTGTATAAATCAGGAATGTTAGGTTCTCTTGGATGTCACAATTGCTCCTGATTTATGTAACTCTTCATGCTTGGAAGTCTGTTTGGAGACCTCTTGAAAGGATTTTACAACTTTGTCAAGGAGCAAAATTAAGGGTCAAGATTAACTTTTCACAATTGGTATCAGGGACGTCAAGAGGAATTCCCAAATTCCTGAGATTAAACCCTGATAACCTATGGGCACCCTGAGTAAGGAAATGTGATTAGATGTATCAATTCAGGAATATGATTGGACAATCAAACTATGAACTTTGATTGGGTGGAATGGCCTTTGGTTCCACCCTCTTATTTTATCATCACGTGTCCAAACTTTGGGTTATAACAGAAACTAAACAAATGTATGAGGTTGGACACTGTGGGTTAAATATATTAGACAAAGGATTATAAATAACTTGTTGTATGAGTTGCCACTGATGTCTCCAGGGAAGGTTGAGATGAGCCTGAGCCCTAAATGATCTTCTGCAGTTGTAAGCATGAAACTTGTAACTGTTTAATAACCATCTTATTGATTAATCCATCGTCTCTTTCTACTATCTTACCTCAGGGTCAACCACATTAAACCCGGCAAGAAGAAACAAATAATCATTAGACAATTTTTGCTGCGCATTCATTAATGCTTATGCCTAGAGTGAATTCTAATGAAAGTTTCTCCTACACATTAGGAACTGGAATGGCTCCAAATCTCTGAGCAAATAACAGTTCACAGGGTGATGTTATTCCAATGTGACAGAGGTAAGAACCAAGATAATAATAATAACTCCTGCATTTGATATAGCACCTCATCACTTCGTTGAGACATCTCAATGCGCTTCACAGAATATTGCTTAGGAGCAGTTGGCTGTATATTTTGTGCAGCAGCCAATTGTATCTCACAAATAGTTGTAGATGTGGGACACTGCTCAAGATCAGCACAACATGGTGGGTTTGTTCAAAAGAGTGCAAGGCAATTACTTTCCAGGGTATGCCGTGTTTTGGAATGATGTACAATGATGTTAGCAGGTGGAATTATATGGAACATTAGTGCAGAAACAGGCCATTTGGCTCAAATAGCCCATGCTGGTATTTATACTCTACATAAGCCTGCAACCCTCCTTATCCTATCTCACATATCGCTCTATTTCCTTCTGTAGTTTGAGATTTTGAAACCAAACTGAGTTGGTAACTGGTAGGTTGAGTGCTTCAATGTGCTTTCACTGCCAACATACAAACTGCTGTGAAATATGTATTCTCATTTGGGTTCAAGTAGGAGGGGTAAGGAGGAAGAAAGAGCATTCCTGATAACCAAATCAGGTATAAAAAAGGAATTATTTTACATGGCTCTTCAGCAACTGAAGGGCATTACTTAAGGAGAGTGGATTATCAATCAGTGATTTGGCTTAATTTTAAAATGTTAACAGCTCCTCCAATCTTGACCCAACACAGAGAATATACATTTCTAAACAGGACATAACCAGAGCAGGCTTCATCTTCCCTACTCCAGCGGCCAACTCAGCTAAAGTATCTCAAAGGGACTGAGCCAAATGGACATTTAATTACCATCTTGTTTAATGAACAGCAAGCTAGTGGAAAAGTCTCCAAATGGGTTATCCCTACCGCTGCCAATTTTCTTCTGTCCTAGTCCTTTCTTGCTACAGGAAATACTGTACTATTGGGTTTAAATTATCGGTCCAGAAGACCCAATCTGCAGCTCCATTAGATGATGGTCATGCTCCAAGTCCCCTAGTTCTCAGCTCTCAGGGCAGTGCAATATAGATTATCTAATAATGGACCAGTTAACCTGACAACCGGGGACATAACAGGAATTGAACAAAAGCTGAAGCTATTTGGAAGAAATCTGAAATTTGTAAGTATATGAGAAATATACTCAGGTTACTGAATTCAGGTGTTGTTTCTGAATCTCTCTGAATGCAAACTGCCTGACATGGATGCCATTTCAGGCAAGTTAATCATTATAAGTCACTTATATTATACACTCCAGGGAGCTGAGTGACTTGGGGATTGGGAACAAGATCCTCAGCTCATTGTCCAATGCACTGCATAAAATTGTGTGTGCATTGTCAACATGGCTCTGCCTTGTTTCAGCATGAGGTGCTTAGAAACTAGCCTAATCGCTGAATAAAGCTTGCTGAGATTGATATACATCTTGAGAAATGGATGTTTCTGCAACTACTTAGTTTGTAATGAAAATAAGAATCCTTGCATTTGATATAACCCCCTTTCACGTCCAGAGGTTATTTCAGAATACAGTAATTACTGTAAAGTGTAATAACTTTAATATTTTGTAGGTGAACAGGACAGCCACTTTGCACACATCAATGTTCCACAAAGAGCCTGAAAGTGAATGACAAATATTATTTGGGGGATTGTTGGCCACGACAGCAACTGAATAGGCAAATGTGGGATGTTGGTTTAACATCTCATCCAAAGGATGGCATCTCTGACAGTGTAGTGCTTCCTCAGCACTGCCTAGATCATCAGCCTGGACATTAAACCTCTGTTATTCATTGGGAACTGTCGTTCTCCTAGTGAAATACATGACAAATTAGATACCACCAACAGCAGCAACACTGCTCTTCCCAGCTGGTCCTCTCAAAATTCCATTAAGAACAAGTAGGAGAGATAATCATATTCTGACCCAAATAGCCTGATGTAAACCCACATAATGATATAAAATGTGTAGTTGCCATGGTAACACCTTTTACCTTATTTAACGGAGCAGGGATCAATGATATGATCAGTGGTGCAGTGACCTCGTAGTCTTGCTATACGACTACATATTTGTTCTTTCAAACCTTTGTTTAACAAAACTTAGTGCTTCTGCTGCAAACATTCCTGGACAGCCAAACCGAAGTCACAGCATTTGGAGCAGAGCATTTAGAGACTCCCTATTTAGATAACAATAATCCTTTAAAAAAAACCAGGGCTGTTTTATGCTGGGTTAGTCATTCTCAGGAAGGACAGCAGACTCACTAGACTTTTGCTTTTCAATTGTCAAAAGGTCTGAAACATCTGCCAGAAAAGTCCAGAAAGCAAAACCCAGGGCAGGTCAGCAATTTTGGAGATTCAAACTCAGCATTTGAGAACTTTCAAAAACAATGAACCAAAACCGGAAGGCAGGGATGTCCTCCCGAAGTGAAAGGCGCTAACAAATGTTTTATTGTATTGTAAATAACAGATTTTCAATTTGCAAATATTGCATTTTAGATCCCTTTCTCTTTAAATCGACCATGTGTAGTAATGGTAAATAATCCTGTTACCTCCTACTCTCACATATGCTTTATCCTCAATCTACTGTACTTTAGCCTCAATCTATTATAATGGATACAACAGGAAATTGATAGTTGGGAGTCTACAAAACAATTGCTAAGAAGAGGCCATCCACCTTCCCTAACAGATTCCTAAATCCACAGTGGATGAGACACTCCCACAGAAACCACAGCACAATTGGTGGTTTGATTGTATTGACACTCGGAGAGAACTGGAGTTTGAAAACCTGATTTGAGTACTGCATATAATGTGCTGAAGTCCAAAATGTGTTCTTTTGCCCCCCCCACCACCCACCCACCCACTCCCAATTAGTTATGACTAGGAAAACAAAATATACGAGCTCTGTTTAACATCTATGGTTTAAAAGAAGCACTTGGACAGCGGAACGTTTCATATATTGGCTATTTATGTGTGCCACTTCTGATTCTTTAGCAGGCTGTGTGTAACACATTCTGGGGCCAACAGAGGATGTAGACAAAAATGTCTGGAGGCAATGTTAATGAGTTATACCAGTGTCGTTTTTATTATTCCTACCTACAACAAATGTTAGTGCCGTACTCAATTTCAGTAAACTTAAATCACAGAATTCAGCATCAGGTGATTTTATCTCTGTACAAGTTCCTCCTGTGCCTTAGTAGTTAGAGCGCTCACCTGGCAAGCGAGAAGCCTCGGGTTTGATTCCCGGCAGGGCGAAACGTTGGGCAAGTTTCCTTACTCCATAAACCTCTGTTTACCTAGCAGTAGGTAGGAATCCGGTTATTAGTCACTTTTATGGGGGTAATAATTCCTTAAAAAATAATAATAATTTGGTCACTTAATCCACGACTATTTGCAGGACACTGCTGTGCACAATTGGCTGCGTGTTTCGCTCACAAAAAAGACAGTCAATTCACGTTACAGTATATTCTGTAAAGCACTTTGAGCCATCTCGAAGTCGTGATAAGGTGCTATATCAAATGCAAGGATTATTATTATTATGATCAATATAGCATTGACCATTAGCTCAACGATATATAGATAGGCTCAATGATTAATTGCTGTGGCAAATTCACCTCAGCAAGGTAAAGACTTTTTTTTTGGATGTATCTCACTAAATCTGCCACAAAATGAATTTGCTGAGTTTAGTACGGGAATCAAGTTACAGCCAATTTCAACGTGAACATCAGTGCAATGACATGGCCAAAGAGGGGCGGTGCACTCAGCTGAACTTTTTCAAGCAAAACATTATGCAAAAAAGACATCCATTTTGCTCGGAGTCCTGTAGCTCAGTGGTTAGAGAACTCGCTTTGCAAGTGAGAGACCTGAGTTCAATTCCAGGCAGAGGGCGAAACCTTGGGCAAGTTTCCTTACTCCACACAGAGCCTAATAATAATCCCTCCAAAACCAAAAACAATAATAAATCGGTCATTTTCAATCTACGACTGTTTGTGGGACATTGCTGTGTGCAATTGGCTGCCGCGTTCGCCCACAAATATAGTCAATTCACCTTACAGTGTGTTCTGTGAAGCGCTTTGGGACGTCCTCCCGACGTGAAAAGCGCTATATGAAATACAAGGATTATTATTATTATTATTGGAAAATGTATTAATGAGAATACTGAGTTCTGGTAAAGGATTACATGCTAAATATCAACTTACTTGTCACTATCAAATGCAATGTCAACCAGATGTACATTTACAGTATTTCTGTTTTAATTTCATATTTCCAGCATTAGCACTTCTACTTTTTATTTCCAGCATAAATGACAGCATGGCTTCGTTGGTAGCACTCTTGCCTTTGTTAGAAGGTTGTGGGTTCAAAGTTAATGTTGGGACTTTTGAGTTCACAATTTGGACTAGTATGATGGGGAGTGCCACAATGTTGGAGGCGTTATTCTTCAGATGAAACGTTAAACTGAGATCCATCTGCCTATTCAAATGGATGCTAAAAATCCAATCACACTACCTGAAGAGAAGGGAGTTGATTTCTTCCAGTGTATAGGCCAACAATCCCCCACATTCAAAAAAAATGGTCATTCACTTCTTGGCTGTTTGTGGGATATTGATGTACTTTGTACACTAATTGTCTATAACGCATTTGCATACAAATATACAGGTCACCACGCTTTACACAAATCTCTGTGATGTGCGTTTTGAAGTGATAAGGAGCTCTATCAAATACAGGCATTATTATTATTATGTAAACATACTGATTTCGCCCACAAAATTCACAGTCACTTTATAATATATTTTGGGAAGCATTTTGAGACGGCTCAATGACGTGATAAGGTGCTATATCAAATGCAAAGATTATTATTATTAAAACTATATCCCTCTTCTGTTTTTGATTTTTAAAAAGCTAACAATAGTAGTACAATGTTAGCTCCAAATTTGGTCATCTGATTCTCAGCAACTTCTGTTCTCCACTCAAGTGTGTGGTCCATATTATGGCTGGCATGGGTACTGTTTGTTAGCTGAAACCTCTACAGGAAAATTACACAGTATTTGGCCAGTGAGTTATATAGTGTTCACGCTACTGGTATCATGTAATCACCTGCTTCACTTAGCTGGCATCAAGTTTCTCAACTGAAAATCCAATGACATTTGTTATGTGTGCTTCTGTCCCATTCTATCTATTCATCAGCATAATGCACTGTATAATTAGCTTAATCAATGAAGCAAATACTGGGAAACAGACTTTAATTTGAATATAGTGAAACTCAATTAGTATCAAGCAATTACGATCAATGCTACATTTCACTTGTCTTGAGTTATTTGCTGCTTATGAAAATTTGAAAATGAATGCATTCACCTTTATTGTTTTGTGCATAAGGTGAAGTGGAATTTACTTCAAAGACCAATGACTAGAAAGGATATAATCCTTAATCTAGTAAAGGCCATCTGATAGACCTCCAGGGTATCACTTGCTCCCAGACCGCTTGACAGCAGTGGAGCTCTGCATGAGGAGCGCTATATAAATACAAATTGTTGTAGTTAATCTGTGTTGCTAACACATTGATAGTCTTACCACAGAGCTAGTCTATAAGTAGTTTGATTCTTTTTAAACAAGTGGTACCCTGGAGCTCGATCAAATAGCCTTTACTCTGCAATGTTATTCCAGTTCTATATTCCTCCAATTTAATTTTCATTCATTCTCATTCAGGTTATTATAATTATTAGAAATGGTTCACGATTGCAATGTGCATATCCATTGACCTGCGGTTCAGATCCACCTGCAAAACCACCTGAACCAGGTGGGTTCAGGCATGAGTCGATGTACCATGTTGCAATATAATTGTAAGCAGTGATTCCATGTCTTCTCCTTCTCTAAAATTCTCCTCCCATTCTAGATCTCTTCCCTATGCCCATATTCCAAATCTCTATTCTTCTCTACTAACGCTCCCTACCCCCCCAGCCCTCATCTTAGAAAGGATCTGAACAAGGCTGGCAATGTTTTACAATACAGTACAGCCTGACAGACTTGTCCACGTGCAGGCATCGTTTCTGAAACAACAACTTGCATTTATACAGCTCCTTTCACATGGGGTAGCGTCCCAGATACCGAGCCAAGGGGAGAGGGAGGGGGGAGGTGACCGTAAGCACAATCAAAAAGATCTTTAGGTGGGATTTAAAAGTGGGAAGCGAGGGGATTAGGCAGAGGGATTGAGAGAGCTCCTGAGATTTGGGGCGTAGTGCCTGAAGGCATGGCCACCGATGGTGGAACGGAGGGGACAAGGGACAAACAGGAGGCCGGAAACAGGCAAGCAGAGGCAGCGGGTGGTGGAGTGGGGGGTAAATTGATGGGATAGGTAAGGAGGTGCGAGGGCATGAAGGAATTTGAAAATGGGAGAGAGAATCTTGAAATTGATCTGTTCAGTAATTGGGAGCCAGTTGAGCCTGGCAAGCACTGGTGTGGTGAGAGTTTTGTGCAGGTGAGTATCCGGGTGGCGGAGTTTGGGATTAATTGAATTTTGTGTATGGTGGAGCTGGGAAGACCAGTCAGGAGGGCACTGGAATAGTCCAGCCAGGAAGGGACGAAGGTGTGGACTCGTGTCACTGGTTGGTAGGAAAAGTCCACACACCCACTTTCAGTCTTTCAGTGAGTGGCCTTTGGCCATGTCACCTGGTTATGTGTGGTGTAAAATAACAGCACAATGAGCCACCACGATGTTCCTTAACTGTGGGATCTTACAAAACCAAGTGCAGGAACTGCTTGGGTGCAGTAAGACAGGGCAGAAGGTGTTCAGAAAGAGTCTTTCACATAACACACCAATGCCAGACTGCGGGATAACAGGAGAAACAGAGCCGGGATTTGGGAAATCAGTACTATAATTTGTAATTGAGTCAGTACCGCGGTCTCTCTGCTCTGCTCCAGTGCGCATTTCCTTCGGTTAATTTCGACGTGAAATCACTCAAATACGTCTCAGCCGCTCACTGCTCCCGATCCGCAACAAATCCAACCCAACCGCAGAGTGTACATGTTAGAGACAGGGAGCGGGTGCCGGCAAACTACCCCCCCCACCCCGACCCCCCCCACCCCGCCCCCTGCCTCCCCCCCACCAACCCGACCCCCCCCACCCGCCCCCTGCCTCCCCCCCACCAACCCGACCCCCCCACCCCGCCCTGCTCCCCCCCACCAACCCGACCCCCCCACCCCGACCCCTGCCTCCCCCCCACCAACCCGACCCCCCCACCCCGACCCCCCCCCCCCGCCTCCCCCCTCCCGCCTCCTGCCCCCCCCCCCGCCTCCTGCCCCCCCCCCCCGCCTCCCCCCCGCCTCCCCCCCCCCGCCTCCTGCCTCCCCACCGCCCCCCGCCTCCCGCCCCCCCCCCCGCCTCCCGCGCCTCCCCCCGCCCCCGCCTCCTGCCCCCCCGCCCCTGGCCCCCGCCCCTCCCCTCCCTCCCGCCCTCTGGTGCCAATGGGAGGGAAGAGGGTGACGATCGTAGGCGATTTCAAGGGTGAAACTGATTTGGACAAAGATCAGTAAACATCTGATAGAGACGGTGACAAATTACATAAAGTCATTGCATATACCTCTCTCTCTCACACAAACACTGCTGTGTGTACGCAGCCCAGTCCGCTGCTGTGTGTACGCAGCCCAGTCCGCTGCTGTGTGTACGCAGCCCAGTCCGCTGCTGTGTGTACGCAGCCCAGTCCGCTGTTGGCTGTATATTTGCTCCGAGGAAGTGCACACGAGATGTAACCGTTTTGTTGGGTGTGAGAATGTGAGCGGAATGCGGGTCCCGCAGTGGGAGCGGTGCTGAGCGCCACTTACCTGCGCTGCGGCGGTGACTGCGGTCCTCGCGCTCCGGATCAGATCTCTGTAAATCCTCTCTTTCTGATCAAAAAAAAGTGTTGCAATAATTCCCCATAAAACACTTCCGGTGCAGAAGTAATCTGTGGCCTCGTGGACCCGATGCAGCAGCGATCCTGTGATCCACCGCACCCGCACCGCACCCGCACGGGGTCGGCGCTACAAACGCAAAATACACCGTTCAGCCCCTCCTCCTCCCGCAGCTCCGCTCTGACCCTCCACTCAAACATTCCCGTCCAGACCAGAAAATAAACTCCCCCCAAACCAAACGCTCCTCATCGCACAACATCCAAATACTCCACCAATTTAGTCATTTAAATCTCACCTCAACTCGTCATTTAAACTCCGTGGAGTCCTGTAGCTCAGTGGTTAGAGCACTCGCTTTGCAAGTGAGAGACCTGAGTTCAATTCCAGGCAGAGGGCGAAACCTTGGGCAAGTTTCCTTACTCCACACAGAGCCTAATAATAATCCCTCCAAAACAAAAACAATAATAAATTGGTCATTTTCAATCTAAGACTGTTTGTGGGACATTGCTGTGCGCAATTGTCTGCCGCGTTCGCCCACAAATATACAGTCAATTCACTTTACAGTCTATTCTGTGAAGCGCTTTGGGACGTCCTCCCGACGTGAAAAGCGCTATATCAAATGCAAGGATTATTATTATTATAATAATAATCCTCACATTTGATATAGTGCCTCATCACATCGTTCAGACATCCCAATGGCTTCACAGAACATACTGTAAAGTGAATTGACATTTTTAGGCAAAACACAGCAGAAACCTACACAGGAGTGTCCTACAGACCATCACCAATTGAGTGACCAATTTTTTTAAGGGATTGTTAACTCCCAGAAAGCAATCGGACAATCCACAAACAATTGGGTTCCTTCTCACTGCTCGATAAGGAGTGTGTGCGGTAGGAATCGTGCCTACAGTTTCACCCTAATCCAAGCCTTTGATTTTAACTTAATCCAGGTTTCTAATCCTTAACCTAATCCTAGTCTCTGACATTTAATCTAGCCTTAGTCTCTTAACCTAATACAAACTATTCTAACCTTAATTTAAGAGGAATCACAGTCAAATTCAACGTAAATTTAACCTTAACATAATCTGCCTTGAGCCCCCACCGTAAATGTCAGGAGTGGTATAATAATCAATAAATGTGCTACAGAGTAAATCCATTTAATCATATTAAACTATGTGCTTGTTTTTAAAAGTAACATACACCAAAACAATCACTGAATGAGAGATTTGTCGCTTGTGATGGGTGACAGTTTGGGGTTCTGCAAAAATAAAAGCTGTCATCAGTGTGTCATCTCCAGCTACCATTGTCACAGCCGCTCAAACACCTTACATAAGCTGAAATATAAGACCAGTGTAAGTGAGGGTGGGTACACCAACTCAGGCCAAGAACAGCAGAATAGACAGACAAACAATGTAGATCTGCACCCTGTACTCCAAATGTGGTCTAACCAAGTTTTACATTACTTACCTATTTTTGTACTTGCATTCTTTATGACAGTGTCCACTGTAAGATTACATTTGTGATGCTTAATGTTTTTTAAGGCTTTTAATTAATCTTTGTATACTTTTAGAATGTAACCTACCCATAATCCTTTAATAAGGTTGTTTGATTTAAAGACTAGTTTAGCTGGGGTTAAATATATCTTTGCTGGACCAGGTTGATTTCAGCTTCTGATATTTTCCATCTTTAGGTTCCTGAGAAGATGTTCCCTCCTCTGAGATTTGAATAATCACGTCCTTGAGTACAGATGTGGAAACAAAGGGGCTCAGAAAGATGAGGCATTCCTCAGACATGTGGGTATTTCAAGGCTGAGAAACGCGCAGGCTGCAGAAGCCTCCCTAAAGTTGTCCATCGCTCTCTCTCTGAAAAACAGCTCAAGTCTACTGGCAGCTTGAGGAGGGATGGGCTCCATTCTCAGAGAAAAAACTGAGGACAAAAACTTGTGAATCAATACATGGAAGAGAAGGCGGAGTTAAAAAAAAACACTTAAAAGAGAGATGTAACTTTGGAAGGATCGGAGGCAACGTAGAGTGTCAACACATCTTCGCAGTGGGATGGAGCAAAATTGATTCTACTGTACTAATGATAATACAATAATATTAATCCTTTCTCTTTGACCGTGCCTTCAGCTCTTCTCGACTCTCTACCCCCTCCTCACGCCCTCCCTTCCCTCCCCTCACCCTGACCATTTCCCCCTTGCTGGGGTCCTGACCCAACTGTACAGCGCCTTGGGACGTCCTCCCGACATGAACGGTGCTCAATAAATGGAATCTTGTTGTTGTTGTTGCATTTGATATAGCGCTTTTCACGTCTTCTCGACGTCTCAAAGCGCTTCACAGAATATGCTGTAAAATGAATTGACTGTATATTTGTAGGCGAAACGCAGCAGCCAATTGCGCACAGCAATGTCCCACAGACAGTCGTGGATTGAAAATGACCAACTTAGTATTGTTTTGTTTTGGAGGGATTATTATTAGGCGTGTGGAGTAAGGAAACTTGCCCAAAGTTTCGCCCTGCCTGGAATTGAACTCAGGGCTCTTACTTGCAAAGCGAGTGCTCTAACCACTGAGCTACAGGACTCCACAGAAAAGACTAAAAGGGAGATTAAGTGACACCCAAAACCACCTTCAAATCTGGAACATCATATGCAGTGTCAGATATTATTACAACAAGAACCGATTATTACAACAAGTTGTACCGATCGAGCCCTGAGAATAGCTAAGAAGTTTGTTGGCCATGTTGGACTGGAAAAAAAGATCAGTTGGTAGAATAGTAAACAAGCAATGGGAAACCTTCAAGGGGGAGATAGGTCGGAGACAGAACAAATACATTCCCACGAATAGGAAGGTAGTACATCCAAAACTCCCTGGATGACTAAAGAAATTGGGATTAAAATGAAACAGAAAAAGGAGGCTTATGATAAATGTCAGGTCCAAAATACAGAAGGTAATCAAACAGAATATAGAAAGTACAGAGGAGAGCTAAAAAAAAGGAAATGAGGGGAAAAGAGATTGTATGTGAAAAGATTAGCGGGTAACATAAACGGGATCCCTAAAGTATTTTAAAAGCATATAAAGAATAAAAGTAAGGGCGGGGCTGAATCGGGACCAAAAAAGGGCATGGCTGACGTACTGAATGAGTACCTTGCATCTGTCTTCACAAAAGAAGAAGATGCAGCCAATGCCATAGCATCGGAGGAAAGGGTAGAGAAATTGGATAAGATAAAAATAAACAGAGAGGAGGTACTCAAAAGGCTGACGGTGCTCAAGGAAGTATAAGTCATCCGGTCCGAACAGGATGCATCCGAGGTTACTGAGGGAAGTAAGGGTGGAAATAGCAGAGGCTCTTTCAATCCTCATGTGGCCTGAGAGGACAAAAGGAAATGTTACTCCCCTCTACAAAAAGGGGGAGAAAGATAAACCCGGGAACTACATGTCAGTGGTGAGGAAACTTCTGGAGATGATAATCTGAGACAAAATTAATTTTCACTTAGAAAAATATGGGTTAATAAAGGATAGCCAATACAGATTTGTCAAAGCCAAATCATGCCTGACAAACCAGATAGAGTTTTTTGATGAAGTAATGGAGAGAGTGGATGAAGATAATGCAGTTGATGTAGTATATATGGGTTTTCAAAAGGCTTTTGTTAGTAAAATTGAAGCCCATGATATTAAAGAGACAAAGGCAGCAATGGATACAAAATTGGCTGGGAGACAGAAAGCAGAGGTAATGGTGAATGGTTGCTTTCCTGACTGGAGGGAAGTATACAGTGTCCCCCAGGGGTCGGTATTAGGACCACTGCGCCTTTTAATCTATTTTAATGACCTGGGTATAGGGAGCACAATTTCCAAGTTTGCAGATGATACTAAGCTCGGAAAAGTAGTAAACGGTGAGGAGGATAGTAGCAGACTGCACAAAGACTTAGACAGACTGGTAACGTGGGCAGACACGCGGCAGATGAAATCTAATGCAGAGAAATGTGAAGTGATGCATTTTGGGTGGAAGAATAAGGAGAGGAAATATAAGCTGATGGTATAATCTTAAAGGGGGTGAAGGAACACAAAGACCTGGGGGTTTCATATAAGCAAATCTTTGAAGGTAGTAGCATAGGTAGATAATAATAATAATAATAATAATAATCCTTGCATTTGATATAGCGCTTTTCACATCGGGAGGATGTCCCAAAGCGCTTCACAGAACACACTGTAAAGTGAATTGACTATATAACGCTGTTAAAAAAGCATATCCTTGGCTTTATAAATAGGGGCATAGAATACAAAAGGAGATTATGATGAGTCTTTATAAAACACTGGTTAGCCCTCAGCTGGAGTACTGTGTTCAGTTCTGGACACTACTCTTTAGGAAGGATGTCAAGGCCTTGGAGAGGCCAAATGAGATTTACCAGGAGGTCCCAGGAATGAGGGACTTCAGTTATGGGGAGAGTCTAGAGAAACTAGGATTATTCTCCTAGGAGCAGAGAAGGTTAAGGAAAGATTTAATAGAGGTGTTCAAAATGATGAGGGGATTTGATAGAGTGAACAAGGAGAAACTATTTCCACTGGTGGGTGGATCAGTAACCAGAGGACACAGATTTAAGATAGTTGGCAAAAGAACCAGAGGGGAGATGAGGAGAATTTTTTTTACAGAGTTGTTGCGATCTGCAATGCACTGACTGAAAGGATGGTGGAAGCAGATTCGATAACAACTTTCAAGAGAGAAGTGGATGGATATTTGGGGAGGACAAATTTGCAGGGTTATGGGGAGAGTGCAGGGGAATGGGATTAATTTGGACAGCTCTTTCAAAGAGCTGGCACAGGCACTATGGGCCAAATGGCCTCCTTCTGTGCTGTATAATTCTATGATTCTAAATATGGCGAGGAGGGTGATTGTGACATGGATTGAGATGTGCTAAATTATGAGGCGCTAATTACCAGGAGGCTAAGGGACCTCCATCTTATAATCAATTAATAAATTTCCCACCATTACCTACTACCCCCATTTGGGAAAGTAATTCCCCTCTCAATGAGAACCCGATGCCAGTAGCAGTCATAGTAAGAACTGACAGGTTTGATAATGCCAGAGTACGACAGGGTTACACCATTGTAAATCAGCTGATAGGAAATATGGGGATAGAAGCGTTGGCATTGGAGTCATATGTATGCTACTGACCCAGCTGATGCTCTGCACCATATGGTATCCATAGGGACACAATTAAGTGATGAAGAGAATGGGAAAGTATTGATGGCTGCATGTTCGGGAGATATCAGGAACGCCATCCCAGTTGATTTACATGCTCCAGCAACTACTAAACAGCAAGATATTGAGATGGGATCAGGAATGTTAAATGGGAAAGACTAATAAAATGATTCAGGAACCAATGGGCTTTCGCAGCATGTCTATTCAATGTGTATGAACTAACTGCAGGTAACCCCAGCCTTATCAGCTGCAGCTGTGGCTGCAGGAGTGAATGCCGTTACTGGTGTTATCGTCAGACGTGTCCCTACAATGGCAGACCCTCAGTTTAAGTTAACCTTCTTTAAAATAGCTATTGTGAGTATTAAGGATTTTTCTAGTTAACAAGAATATGTTATGGCTGGATTGTATAAAGGCATTTACCCAGGCATGGGAATGATGGCAACTTGGAGAATGATGAAATAGCAGAAGGGATCTAAGGTAGGAATAGTGGCAGCAGTGGAGGGACCCCTACTAGAATGCGACTAGGATTGGGAAAAGGAAGTCAGGGTTCTGGGACAAGATCAGGAATATGTTATAAATGTGGTAGACCCGGGCATTATGTCCACGAATGTTGGTCAAGGAGACCAGGGGGACTACCCTCTGGAGAAGCTCCATGGAATGATATTTATAATGAAATTCGCTGGTTGAGACAGCAAAATGAGAAATTGGAGGCTCTGTTAAATGTTAAAAGAAACATAGTGGCGGCAGTTGATTATCGCAAATTAAATGCAGTAACTCCAGTGTGTTCACCTATTGTGAGGGAAACTCCTACTCTGTTATCACAAATATCAGAACAGGCAAAGTGATTTTCCACTCTGGACATACTAATGGAGTATTCCTGTGAAGCGGGAGTACCAGTATAAATTTTTATTTACTTTTGAAGATCGAATATATACCTGGACTTATTTGCCTCAAGGATTCCATAATTGTCCAACAATATTCCACAAGAGGATGGCTGTGGTAATCAAGGACTTTTCTGCATCACAATGTTTATTACAGCATGTGGATAATAAAAATTGTTGGTGACCAAAACGATGCAACATATGATCCTATTACAAGAATTGTTACAGCTGCTACAACAACAACAACTTGGATTTATATAGCGCCCTCCACGCCGGACGGCGTCTCAGAGCGCTTCACAGTAATGGATCCTGGAGCCGAGCCGGGGGAGGGGGAGGAAGGTGACCAAAAGCGCGGTCGAAAAGAAAGGACTTCAGCAGAGACCTGAAAAGGGGAAGAGAGGGGGCGAGGCGAAGGGAGTTCCAGAGTCTCGGGGCATAGTGACTGAAGGCACGGCTGCCGAGGGTGGAGCGGAGGACTCGGGAGAAGAGGAGGCCAGACCTGGAAGAACGGAGGCAACGGGTACTATTTTGAGGAGAGAGGATGTCAGAGAGGTAGGGGGGTGCAGAGGAGTGCAGGGACTTGAATACAAGGGTGAGGAAGCAGGCAGGGTTAAACATAAACCCAAAGAAGGCACAACTCATGCAGAACTCTGTGGGATTCCAGGGAAACAGGGTCTCAGGTGAGGGGCTTAGTTCAGGCCAGCACAAGGTTGACCTCATCGGTCAATTACCTCTGCCTGCATCGAAAACTGCATTGCAATCCCTATTTGGTTTAGTCGGATATCAAAATAGTCAGAGGTTGGTTCTTCATGCACTTTACATTAACTTCATTAGAAGTGGTTGCTAACAGAGTAATATAAGTGTGATTAATGTTTCTTATCTTATAGTTGTGTTTGTTGATATTTATCTTGTTGTTTAAGATTTAATGGCGAGGATTGTGGATTTCATTGAAATCGATAAAATTCACAATACAATAAAATTCTGTTGAGAGCTAACGTAACTGTGCTTAACTCAAGCTTTCTGTATAAATCAAAGAAGGGAATACACAAATAGGTTCAGCCTAGGTCACAGATGTGTAAAATATAAACAAACAAACAAACAAATAAATAAATTGACTGAAGCTTCCCAATTTGCTTTAATTTAAATAGCAATTGATAGTATCTGTCATTGTGGAAGAACTCATTAGTCAAGCTATACCTAGTTATAGGGACTTCCATTCATTTGTGAAGATGGCCACTGCGAGAGAGAGCAAGGGAGAGCGAGCCATATCGTGGGTGTACATATAAGGGTGATATGATAGAACCATCTCGACTTTTAGAATGTAACCTACTCATAATCCTTTAATAAGGTTGCTGATTTAATGACAAGCTTAGCAGGTGTTAAAGATATCTTTGCTGGACCCGTTTGAGGTCAGCTTCTGATAGTGGTTCATCTTTTCCTGGGAAGATGTTCCCTCCTCTGAGATTTGAGTAATCACGACCTTGAGCACAGATGTGGAAACTGTCACAGTTACTTTATTCTTGCATACTCTATCCTGTATAAAATTGGTTGCCTGTCCCTTTAACAGCAACAATAAAATGACATTTGTATAGTGCCTTTCATGCCGTGAGGATGTCCCAAGGTGCTGGACAGACAGAATTTCCGACCCGAGCTGAGGGTCGGGGAGGATGGAGGGCGGAGGGGAAGCAGGGAGATCAAAGAACGGTCGAAGAAGGAGTCTTGAGATAGGTCTTGAAGGTGGCAAGGGAGGGGGTGAGGTGGAGGGACTGCAGGATGGAGTTCCAGAGGGTGAGGGCAGAGTGGAAGAAGGCCCGCCCACCAATAGTGGGGCGAGCGAGGCGGGGGACGTGAGCAGGCTGGAGCCCACCAAGCAGAGTCTTCAAAACAAGATAAACATGCCTTGTCTTGCAAGCAGCTTGCATGAAGACACTAAATCTTGGGGCTTAGACAGAGAAACAGTTACTTGCAACAAGTTGAAACACATGGTGTTTAACGCTGATATTTTGTTTAATGGAAGGAGCCATGTGCCTATATAAGAAGAAGGCTTGGCTTACCTTGTGGTCACCGGCTCTCTCAGCCCAACTTTTAATGGAAAGTACCTGACTTTAAGGGGGCAACCTCCAAGTCAAGATTGGTCTTTTTTTCTTATTTTTACTAACATTATTAATTGCTGCCAGTTATCACAGTCAGTTGGTGGATATTGTTGTATCTGTTTCATTGTTGTATTTATTTGACTCACCATGGCCTAGAAGTAAGATAGGGGGACATATATCTGTCTTTAAGTTAATAAACATGTTGTATCTGCTCAGTATTGCCTTCAAGTATCTGTTATGTTCTTCGGGAGGGAGGTAGATAAAACACATTAAAGCAGGAAGTTGCCATACCTGGTAGCGCAGTAAGGCAATGGGGAAAGCCTCCCGATCGCAGGGTCAGTAGCCGATCAGGAATACCTCCAAAATAGTCAAATTGCCCGAGGACAGGAATTTGCACTCATGGTGTTGGCGAGGCCATCCAGTACACTTGCGTTACTGACATTTGCTGGGCACATGGAGGGGTCAAAACCGTCGCAAAACAAAGGGGCTCAGAAACAAGAGGCGTATCTCAAGGCTGAGAAACGCGCAGGCTGCAGAAGCCTCTGTAAATTGTCCATCTCTCTCTGCAAAACAGCTCAAGGTCACTAGAGGGAGACGGTTGCAGCTCAGTTTTCTCAGAGGAAATACTAGAGACAAAGACAGGGAGATTTGTGAATCAGAACCATGGAAGAGGAGGCTGAGTTAAAAACACTTAAAACAGATGTAATTTTGGAATGGTCGGAGTCAACATAGAGGATCAATGCTTCTTCGCAGTGAGATCCGGTAATATCGATTTTACTATCTATGGTCTCAGTTAGCTGAATAAGATAGGCTAACTTGTTTGACTTTCTGACTGTTTAAGTGATTGCTTAAATATACTATTGGATTATTATACAACAGTATTGGTTGTTTGGATCCTTACACCACCTATGCTGCTACTTTTAAAGTTTTGTCAATCTTAATCCCAAGATCTCTTTGCTCCTCTAGACCCTTAGTTCTTACCATGCTTTATTCTTTATTCATCCCACCAAAGTGAACCACTTCTCTATATTAAACTTAACCTGCTGCCCATGTCCATGCCGGTTTATTATAGAATCATAGAATTGTACAGCACAAAAAGAGGCCATTCGGCCCATCAAGTCTATGCCGGCTCTTTGAATAGAGCAATGTGATGTCAATCCCACTCCCCAGCCCTTTCCCCATAACCCTGCAAACCCATCCTCCTCAAATACCCGTCCACCGCGTTTTTAAAAGTAGTTATCGAATCAGCCTCGACCGTCCTTTCAGGCAATGCGTTCCAGATTCAAACAACTCGTTGCGTGAAAAAATGTCTTCTCACCTCCCCTCTGCTTCCTTTAGAGACTATTTTAAATCTGTGACCTCGAGTCACCGACACACCCACCAGTGGAAACAGTTTTTCCCTTTCTAACCTATCAAATCCCCTCATGATTTTGAAGACCTCTATTAGATCTCCTTGTAACCGTCTCTGTTCCAATGAGAACAATCCTCGCCTCTCTAGCCTTTCCTCATAATCGAGGTCCCTCATTCCTGGTACCATCCTCGTAAATCTCCTCTGCACCCTTTCCAATGGCTTAACATCTTCTCTTTGACCGTGCCTTCAGCTCCCCTCTCGACTCTCTTCCTCCTCCTCGCTCCCTCCCTTCCCTCCCCTCACCCTGACCATTTCCCCCTCCTCTCTCCCTCCCTTCCCTCCCCTCACCCTGACCATTTCCCCCCTGCTCGGGTCATGACCCAACTGTGCAGCGCCTTGGGACGTCCTCCTGACGTGAAAGGCGCTCTATAAATGGAATCTTGTTGTTGTTGTTGTTGTTGTTAAAATCCAGGATTGCACCAACACAGTCAACCCTGATGAGAGCTGATATTTTGGTATGGATGGAGTTCCTTATTCCCACTAAAATTCAGTGAGTGATGAACACAGGTAGCTACCCTGCCCTAGACCACCCTTGTATTGGAGGGAACCTTTGGGAAACAAGTAGAGACGAGTCAAATTTTCCCATAGAAATAGAGGAAAGTGGAGGTGTGGGAAGAGTTGTCACTGAGTAGCTCTCTGGAAGCTCAAGAGCAACTTCAGCAGAGTCCTGAAAGCAGCTCACAGGCACGCTTTTGGCTAAAAAATGCATAGGGTAAGAAGACAGAAAAAGGAAGAGATTTCCCCTCATCTAAAAGAAGATATTTTATGAGCAATTGAGCCAATTTATGGTCGACAGTAATTGATCAATGCAATATAGTTAGCTTTCCACTGGCTGTTTGAATCTGTCAGTCCCAACTACGCCCACAATTTATTTTCCCAATCTGTCCATTGTAGTCCTGTAGCGTAGTGGTTAGAACACTCAACTTGCAAGCGAGAGGACCTGGGTTTGATCCCCGGGTGGGGCAAAATGTTGAGCAATTTTACTTAGTTCACACACCTCTGTTTACCCAGCAGTAAGTAGGAACCTGGTTGTTAGTCGGTTGGCAGTTCGCTTTTCTGGGGGTAATAATCCCTTTTAGTGCAAGGTCTTCAGGCGCAACCTGAAAATGGTGAAAGAGGGGGCAAGGTAAAGGAATTGAGGGAGTAGTGGCTAAAGGCACAACCGCCGATGGTAGAGCGGAGGATTTGAGGGAAGCCAGGAGAGTGGAAGCAGTAGGTAATACTGTGAGGAAAGAAGAGTTTGGAGAGATGGGAGGTATGCTTAAGCATGGAGGGATTTAAACGCTAGACTAAGGATCTTGAAGTCGATTCGCTCTGACATGAAGCCAGTGGAGTTTGGCAAGGACTGGGGCAATCAAGGTCTGGGATTTAGTGCAAGTGAGAATACGTGCGGCGGAGTTTTGGATGAGTTGAATTTTGAGAATAGTGGAATAGGAGAGAGCAGTGAGGAGGGCGTTTGAGTAGTCCAGCCTAGAGGTGACGATGGCTTGGACAAGGGTTTTGCAGCTTGTGGAGTGAGGTATTATCGGAGAAGCGCAATGTGGTGGAGGTGGAGGAAAGCGATCCTATTCAGGAACTGGATGTGGGCGAGGAAGGATAACTGGGGATCGAACCTGAAGCCTAAGTTGCACATGGGTTCAGAGGACAGATCAGGTAGTTTGAGGACATCAGAACTGCAGGACAGAAAACATCGACTGGAGCCAAAGCGTATTGGTTCCGTTTTGTTGACGTTTAACTGCAAGAACTGTGCGCTCATCCAAGGTCATCCAGACAATCTGATAGAACATCAGATATAGCTGGAGGAGCTATATCAAATGCAAGGATTATCATTATTATTAATATTGAGGTGCAGTCAGTTTTATCGGATGATGGAGTTTACATTTTTAGTACTGAATTAGGACAAAAGTTCTGGGATCGAATATCATTATTTAAATCCTCATGGGGTGGGGGAAGGGGTTTGAAGATAAGAGTAGTATCCCGTGAGTAGATCTTGGTATGAAAAGATACCCAGCAATGCAGGTCTACCAAATTCCAAGGCACTTGTTCCAAGGTGGAGTCCTGTAGCTCAGTGATTAGAGCACTCGCTTTACAAGCGAGAGACCTGAGTTCAATTCCCGGCAGATCAGGGCGAAACCTTGGGCAAGTTTCCTTACTCCACACAGAGCCTAATAATAATCCCTCCAAAACAAAAAACAATAATAAATTGGTCATTTTCAATCTACGACTGTTTGTGGGACATTGCTGTGCGCAATTGGCTGCCGCGTTCGCCCACAAAGATACAGTCAATTCACTTTACAGTTATTCTGTGAAGCGCTTTGGGACGTCCTCCCGACGTGAAAAGCGCTATATCAAATGCAAGGATTATTATTATTATTATTATTATTATCCTTCCTATAGTGTGGTGCCCAGAACTGGGCGCAGTATTCTAACTGAGGCCTAACCAGTGTTTTATATAAGTTAATCATAACCTCCTGACTCTTGTACTTGATGCCCCTATTTATAAAGCCTAGAATCCCATATGCCCTTTTTACAGCTTTATCTACCTGTCCTGCCACCTTCAAGGATTCATTTACCTGAACCCCCAGGTCTCTCGGTTCTTTCACCCCCCTTAAGATTGTATTACCAGCCTGTATTGCCTCCCCTCATTCTTTGTTCCAAAATGCATTACTCGCATTTCTCCACATTGAAACTCATCTGCCATGTGTCTGCCCATTTTACTATTCTGTCTATGTCTTCCTGCAGTTGGCTCCTATCCTTCTCACTATTTACCACCCTACCTAACTTTGTGTCGTCTGCAAACTTGGAAATGGTACTTCTTATACCCAAGAACAGATCAATTATGTATATATTAAGAAGAGCAGTGGTCCTAATACCGATCCCTGGGGGACACCACTACATACCTCCCTCCAGGCAGAAAAGCAGCCGTTCACCACAACTCTCTGCTTTCTGTCTCCCAGCCAATTCTGGATCCATGTTGCCACTGTCCCTTTCATACCATGGGCTTCTATTTTTCTTACAAGTCTTTTATGTGGCACTTTGTCAAATGCCTTTTGAAAGTCCATATAAACCGCATATAACTGCACTGTCTTCATCCACCCTCTCCGTTACCTCATCAAAAAATTCTATTAGATTTGTTAGACCAGATTTGCCTTTAACGAATCCATGTTGGCTGTCCCTAATTAACCCATATTCTTCTAAGCGAAGATTTATAGTCTCCAGGAGTTTCCCCACTACTGATGTTAGGCTGACTGGCCTGTAGTTCCCAGGTTGTCCTTCTGTCCCTTTTTGTACACAGGGGAGTCACATTGGCCACTCTCCAGTTCTCTGGCACCACTCCTGTGTCCAACGAAGATTGAAAAATTGTAGCCAAAGCCTCCGCTATTTGTACCCGTGCCTCCCATAGTACCCTTGGCTGCATCCCATCCGGACCGGGCGACTTGTCTACCTTGAACCCAGTCAACCTTATCAGTATTTCCTCTCTGTTTATACTTAACCTATTCATTACCTCTACCCTCTCCTCCGATACTGCGGCATTTGGCGCATCCACTTATTTTGTGAAGACAGATGCAAAGTACTCATTCAGTACATCAGCCATGCCCTCTGCCTCCACAATAAGATTTCCCCCTTGATCCTTAATTGGCCCCACCCTACCTTTGACTAACCTTTTTATCTTGATATGTTTGTAAAATATTTTAGGATTCCCTTTAATGTTACCCACTAACCTTTTACGTATAATCTTTTTGCCCCTCTTATTTCCTTTCTCAAACCTCTTCTGCACTTCCTATATTCTACTTGTTTGTCTTCTGTATCTTGGGTTTGACATTTGTCATACGCCTTCTTTTTCTGCTTCATTCTAGATACAATTACCTTCGTCATCCACGGAGGTTTGGATGCCCTTTTGTGGGAATGTATTTCTTCTGTCCCTGAGCTATCTCATCCTTGAAGACTTTCCATTACTCTTTAGTTGTTTTACCTGCCAATCTTTCTTTCCAGTCCACCTTGGCCAGGTCCCCCCTTAACTCACTGAAATTAGCCCTCTTCCAGTTGAGTATCTTCACCTTTTATATCTTCCTGTATATCTTTGCAATCCTCTTCATTATCTGCCATACCCCCAGTTTTGTGTCACTTGCAGATTTTGTTACGTTCATATATCAAGAATGGACATTGGGAGAGAGACCAGAAGATAATCTTGTGACCCATTTCATGTGAAATACAATCCATGCTATCACACAAACACACACACACACACACACAAACAAACAAGTCTGACAGATCAATGAATTGAATAATGGATTGTAGTGTCTCAGTGTTTGATTTCCTCCACTGGAGGACCCTATAGTATTTGTAACCTCACTCGCATCTTCTAGTAGCAGAACCTAAGCACAGTTGTGATCATCTATTCTGATGAAGGTGAACAGGGTAAAAGGGAAAAACAAAAGTCACGTTGAAGAGAAGAGCAAAACTTCTACAAGATAAGCATTCCTGGGTCTTAGAAACATCTATTCTTTCGTTAGTCTCGCACCATTGCCTTCTTTTGCCTTTACCATCAGCACCTCTGATCTCATCATCTTCTGTTCTCCACCTAAATGTTTCCTTTATCTTTATTTCCCCGCCCCCTTCTCTGCTTGTCCTTATAACCTGCCCCCTTCAACATCCCCCAGTTCTGATGAAAGGTCATAGACCTGAAACATTAACTTATTTTCCTCTCTCCATAGATGCTGCCTGACCTGCTTCGTGTTCCCATCAACTTCTATTTTTATTTCAGATTTCCAGCATCTGCAGTATTTTGCTTTTTATTTTGATTAAAACTCAGTTTAAAATGAATTTTCCCAAGTACAAGTCCATTCCAACTTACCTCAATGAAGCTTAATATAGAGGATCAGTTGTAAAAAGACTAAATCATGATTAATGCTACACTGCTCCAAATTGCTTTTTTTTAAAAATCCAACTGTAGTTGGAGTTCCCCCCTGTACGGGTCCCGACCCAACTGTCCAGCGCCTTGGGACGTCCTCCCGACGTGAAAGGCGCTCTATAAATGCAATCTTGTTGTTGTTGTAGTATCGTGCAACTTTGTGAGTGTTTTCAGTGCATCTGTCCAGAAAGAATTAAATGGATTCTCTGGGCTGTCCATAGATATTTCATGTTCGTAAAGAACATTAATCAATTTCTTCGGGCTTTGGTCAGTGAAACTCAAACTGCCCTGCTACAAGCACTGGATCGACACAGTGCCTGCTGTGGTATAAATGACCCTCAGTGTACTGTACAGTGAATGTGATGTTTCTTTTTAACAAGGGTCCTTATCTATTTGCAGGAAGTACTTGGATGTAGTAATATACTGTAAATATTAATGACATGGCCATACACATAGTTGTTGAAGGATATATTTTTCTCTGATATCTCAGTTGATCAATAATTCTTTTGAACTAATACTATATTCAGCTGCTTTGAGAAATTCATTTGTTTATACATTACCAAGAACAGTAATATAGTCAGCATGTTCTGAACCACGTTCTATCAGCTTCATTACATTTCGATTATTAGTTTGCCAGATATGTAGTCAATATGTTCGCCTTATATGCTCCTAGCTCATATTGTTCGGATCCATTATGAGCTAGGAGCATATAAGGAGAATACTGAATGAATGGCATGTATGATATCTGAGCCATTACACAGCAATACAATACAAAATTACATGTGTAAAGCGCCATTCACATCGGGACAACATCCCAAGGCACTGAACAGTCAGTGATTAGGACCCGAGCGGGGCAGGGGGAATAATCAACGAGGGTGGAGGGCAGAGAAGGTAGGGAGTTGGCTGAAGGCACGGTCGAAGAGGAGGGTCTTTAGGCATGCTTTGAAGGAGGCAAGGGAGGGAGCGAGGTGAAGGGAATGTGAAATGGAGTTCCAGAGGGTGGGGAAAGAGAGGCTGAAGGGCCCGACCGCCGATGGTGGGGCGGGCTGGGTGGGGGTCATGGAACAGGTCAGAGCCTGCTGACCAGAGAGAGCGGACAGGTTGATAAGGAGTTAGCAGGTCGGAGAGATAGAGGGGCAATGCCATGGAGGGCCTTGAAGGTGAGGATGAGGATTTTGAACTCAATCTTATGAGAGATGGGAAGCCTGTGGAGCCGGGCGAGGAAGGGGGGAATGGGGTCACGGAGCCTGGTGCGGGAGAGGACATGAGCTGCAGAGTTCTGGATGATAATAATAATAATCATTGCATTTGATATAGCGCTTTTCACATCTTCTCGACGTCTCAAAGCGCTTCACAGAATAGACTGTATATTTGTGGGTGAAATGCGGCAGCCAATTGCTCACAGCAGTGTCCCACAAACAGTCATGGATTGAAATGACCAATTTATTATTTTTTNGAGGGATTATTATCAGGCGTGTGGAGTAAGGAAACTTTCCCAAGGTTTCACCCTGCCAGGAATCGAACCCAGGTCTTGCGCTTGCAAAGTGAGTGCTCTAACCACTGAGCTATAGGACTCCACAAGTTTAAGGTTAATTGAAATTTGTGCCTCAGTTGATGGACTAGTTTAGGATGAATGGTTCTGTGGCATTGAATGATCAGATGTAAAGACCAAACTTCCTTTTTGGTGAGTTCCTTAGTTCTTCTGGCTCATTTGTGGATGGCACAAAGTGATAAGGAAGTGTACAAAGTGTACTTTCCCTCAAAAATGTACACCATTCTCTGCATCGCAGCAATTTTTAAAAGAAAACTTTACTTGCTATCAAAGCTTATTATAGTTTTAACACTTAGAAAATAATGTTGAATTATTAAATGTTTCAATTGTATAGAGACAAAGGAACAAAAGCATGGATGCCGGGGAGAAAGGACAGTCGAGGGTCGTATAAGAGCCTAAGTTCCTGCCTAGCTCAGTGAGGTGGAGTGTGCATCCGTGGTTGCTGATACCGCCAGTGCCTGAGGTGCGGAGGCACTGGCGCGAGCCAATCAGGAGAACCTCGGTCTTGCTGACGTTCAATTGTAGAAAGTTGGCTCTCATCCAGGACTTGACGTCTGACAGGCAGTCTGTGAGGACATCAGTGATCCTGGAGATAGAGATATTGAGTTAGGTGTCATCCCCGTACATGTGGAACTTGACCCCATGTCTGCGGATGATATCACTAAGAGGGAGCATGTACAGGTTGAAAAGGAGAGGACCGAGGACAGAGCCCTGAGGAACACCACACAAGATGGTGTTTGTGGAAGCCGTTTGTGGAGACAAAGCGGAGCCAGTGTGAGAGATAGGGTCTGAACCATTCAAGCACAGAACCTTGAAGGTTGAGGTGAGAGTAGAGGCAGTGGAGAAGGTCAGAGTGATCCACAGTAATGAAGGCAACAGAGAGGTTGGGGAAGACGATGCGACAGAGGGAGCCCTGGTCATAGTTGGACAGAATGCCATTTGTCACCTTGACCAGGGCTGTTTCTGTGCTGTGGGCAGCATGGAAACCCAATTGGAGGGGTTTGTAAAAGGAGTGGCAGGAGAGGAAGCAGCAAAGTTGGGAAGCAACAACTCTTTCAAGGACCATGGAAAGGAAAGGGAGGTTGGAGATGGGGCGGTAGTTTGTGAAGAAGGATGGGTCCAGGGAAGGTTTTTTAGGATAGAGGTGATGGCAGCTGTTTTTAGGGGGGTGGGAACTGTGGAAAGTGAGGTAATGTTGTTCTTCTTTGGGCAATCGCAAAAGTTACAGAATAAGCAAAGGCAATGAGACAAAACATGTTTTCGCATTTGGTGTAAGCTCAGCTTTGTTTTGGTTTCGCAACTATCAATGCTATTGATAACAATGTTATTGTGCTAAGGAACCCGGGACCCATATCTCTTTTTATGAAAGAAACAGACATCCAATTATGGGAAAATGGAACATGTATAAAGGTCAGATGTTGTTTTTCTCTGGTGTGCAGTGTGGGGAGCAGTACCTTGGGAGAGTTGTTGCTACCGCTCTGCACCTCATATATATATGAAATAAAGCTTTTTGAATGTATACTGCACTGACTCCGTGTTGAGTTTTCAGGTCTTTAAGAGCAATCGCACATCGCAATTTGGAATTTAACAGGAACCATGCCAATTGACAGGGAGAGATCTGAGAATAAATGGGCGAGGAGGTGGAGCTGGGAGGTAAGGAGAGGAGTAGGGATGGGGTCAAGAGCGCGGGTGATGGGCTTCATACAGGTTATAGTGGTGGTGAGAGCGGACGGGGAGATAGGTTTGAAGGTGTTGGGGTTTCCGATCCCTTAGTTCGAAATATGACTCGACAACCCAAATATGGTGCAGCAGGGTTTATTATGAACAGAGTGAACACAACATGCATTAACAAGCTACTACAAATGTCTAACAAATTATACTACCAGTCTTTGTAGACAGTCACGGAACATCACGGAACACCTTCCTTGTGATTCTTAAAGGGACCTCTCCACACTGGTCTCTCTCTCTCTGGACCCTTCCTGTTCTTCTAACCGTTCTCACCTAGAGGTGCAATAGTTATACCCTTTTTCCAAGTGTCCTTCCTAGGGCCCCTCTACCCCCTCTTGATAAAGTCATGTACTCAGGTTAATCAACCATTTGGCTTGGTGGCAGCCTGACTGAGTCTCCACATGGTCTTCCCTTTGTCCTGTCTAAGATAGGAGATTGATCAGTTTAAGTCTGTATCTGGTGCTTGTTATTTTGTTATGTGGAATCATTAGTATATTCCTTTTAAGTGACTGGTTATTTCTTATCAGTATCCCAGGATGCTACCAAAGTCCTCCAGTTTAAAAACTTGCTCATTAGCTGCTATTCTTGAGGGTTGCCTTTTGTTGCTTGGCAGGCCCTGTCAGAATCTAACGAGTTATTGCTAAGTCGAGATCCTGTGTCGACCGGCAACTTGGACCGTTATCTCTGTGGGGTTTGTTGTTATTTACTGATAAGTGGTGACCTCCTGCCCTTTTCCAAGGCTGTCTTATTACTCAGAGAAAAGCAGATGTGTCCTATCTCATGACTGTCACTATTTCCTGCACTACATTTGATTAATATTTCATTCTCATTAAACTACAACATCTACAATCTTAACAGTGTGAAGGGAGGGATGGATAGGGGCTGGATTGTGAGGGAGAGATGGGGAGAGGGTAGTGGTTGGGAGGGTGGAGGTTTTGTAGAAAAATACATTTTCCACTTTATACAATTTATAGAAATTTTAATGAATTTGAAATTGTTGGAAAGGAAGCAAATCATTCTCGTCATGATTTGGAAGGCAGATAGCTGCATTATTTAATGGCATCGTTTTTTTTGGATTATTAAGGAGCATTTATACTGGACTCGAAAGGCGCTATACATTTTTAATTTTGTTTTTGTTGTTGTTTAAGGAGCCCTGTTCCTGAACCCATGCCCGAGGAGGTTACTTTGGAGTAAATTGATGAATTGTGTGTAAATTGGCTGTCACTTTCATCTACAAAATATACATTTTTCAGTATATTCTGTGAAGTACTTTGAGATGTACTATAATAAATGTAAGGATTATTATTATAAACCTCATTAAACAATGTGCTATCTGCATCACTTGACAAAGACTTGTTCTTAACTCAGCATAAGCATGAAATCACACAAACAGCAAGAATTCCATTCCCAGTAGGTCTGTGGACATTAACAGAAATATGGTGTGGGTGGGGCATGAAGAGACGATACTCATGGCAGAGTACTGGTAATTTCAATGAGAACATCATCAGTATCTCAGTAAGTATAATGTGAAGCTTAGTTGATTAAAGCTTGATTAATACATCAATTTCCAGTTCTCTTCACACTGAATGATTGCCAGATTTTAGTTCCCAGTTTTTCAGTCGGATTAGATGCCATCAAATGGTTTTATCTTTTAATCACATCCCCCGAAGGAGAGGAATGTGTGCAATTAGGGTGCTGCTGTTCATGCACACGTAGTTAGTATCAGCCTTCACACCACTCATTCATTGTTGAGGTGACAGCTTTTCAAATGGTTTCTCCTCCCGCCCCTGCTCGGTCACGTGCTGAGTATCCTAAGAATAAAGCATCCTTGGCCCCCTTCTTTTCCTTATCTATATGCTCTTTCTCGGCAATGTGATCCGCAAACATAATAATAATAATAATCCTTGCATTTGATATAGCACTTTTCACGTCGGGAGGACATCCCAAAGCGCTTCACAGAACACACTGTAAAGTGAATTGACTGTATATTTGTGGGCGAACGTGGCAGCCAATTGCGCACAGCAATGTCCCACAAACAGTCATGGATTGAAAATGACCAATTTATTGTTTTGGGTTTTGGAGGGATTATTATTAGTCGTGTGGAGTAAGGAAACTTGCCCAAGGTTTCGCCCTGCCTGGAATTGAACTCAGGTCTCTCGCTTGCAAAGCGAGTGCTCTAACCACTGAGCGACAGGACTCCACATGTCATCTTCTACACGTATGTGGATGACATTCCAATCTACTTCTTCTCCAGCTGCAACTCCCAGTCTGCTGATGTTCTGTCAGCTTGTTTGACGGACATCAAGGCCTGGAGGAGTGCAAATTACCTGCAGCTAAAAGTCAGCAAGACGGAATCCATACTCATTGGCACCCATCAACGTCTTCTCTCTTGCAGGTCTGAACTCCTTAACCTCCCTGGGCTCTCCCTCAGACTCTCTGAACCTGTGCGCAACTTGGGCATCAGGTTCAATCCCCAGCTTTCCTCTCTACCCCACATCCGTTCCCTAACAAGGAACGCTTTTTTCCATCTCTATCACATTGCCCGCCTCCGTCCGTACCTCACACCCACAGCAGCTGAAACCCTCGTCCAGACCTTTGTCACTTCCTGGCTGGACTATTCCAATGCCTTTCTTGCTGGTCCACAACACACAAAATACAATTAATTCAGAACTCCGCTGTCTGGATTCTCACCTGCACAAAACATCATACTCCCATCACACCTGTCCTTGCCAGGCTCCACTGGCTTCCAATCCCCTCCGCTCCACTATTGGTGGCCATGCCTTCAGCCAGTACGCCCCGAAACTCTGGAACTCTCTTCCTCAATCCCTCCGCCTTGCCCCCTCCATCCCCACCTTCAAATCCCTCCTAAAGACCTTCCTTTTTGATCGTGCTTACGGTCACCTCCCCCCACAACCGCTTTCCCCTTGGCTCGGGGTCAGACTCCACCACTGTCAGGCACACTGGGATGCTACCTTTCAAGGAAACTGAGCCTGGCGCAAGCAGCAGATATTTTACTGGCACATTTCAGAGAAAGTACCAAGGCCCATGTAATAAACAAAAAGATAATTCAGATTTAACTAATGTCAAATGCTGCCAGTGTCATACACTTGCAAGTTTAATGGCACTTGTCTAGCTAGAACAACCTTCCCCATTACAGCTTTGCTTCATCTACCCTACCTAATCAGTGACCTTGTATTTGTAAGCTAATGTGGCAGCCAATTTGCATGCAGCATTGATCCATAAATAGCCATGAAATGAATGACCAATTTTATTTGGGGGAATTGCTGGCCAGGATGCTGGGAGAAACTTCCTTTTTTTTCTGAATAGTGCTTTGGGATCTTTAACATTCACTTGAAAAGGCAGACATGATCTCAATTTAATTTCTCGTGAAATAGCACCAATTCTAACAGATACAAATACATTGGTAGCAAATACTGGATGGGGGCTCATAGGATTAATAAAACTACATGTTTATTTCTCCCTCAAAATACAAGCACATGGTGTCATGGCTACAGGTCACGCCCTAATTACTTTATGTTCAGTTGCAGTATATTCCCTCTTACAAGAAGACTCAACTTGTTTATTTCCAGTTCAGCAAGATTTTCCCACTGCACTAACAAGAATAACTTCATTTGAATGTTACAACAGCTTTCATTTGAATTGCCAACTCCACCCTTTGGCACACAGAGAGGAGGGAGGTAGCAATAGATTAGTGGTAATAGGAAGATAAGCAGCAACAAGAGTATTCGCAGCATGTAAATATATTGCCACCGATGAACAGCAACAAGAAACATCTCATCCTGGCCAGCTGACGATGGGGACAGCACTGTTTTTACATGGAATACTCTTTCTTGCCAGTCTTAATGGAATTCAGCCACTGAAAATATGCTCCTTCAATGTGAGAACATTTGGAGAAGCAAAAGTTGCTAATCAAGAAGTCTTGAACTTGCTTGTGAGGGTAAGTTTGATTTGTTTCACTTTGCAGACACTTGTAGCTGTTTATATTTATGTGATTTGAAACAAGTATTCAAAACCTGCTTGTCGACCTCCCCATCTCCTCCCTCCATAGGCTGCAGATCATCTAAAACTCTGTAGCCCGTGTCCTCTTCTGCATCAGGCTCGGCGAGACCATCACCCCGATCCTCGCCTGACTCCACTGGCTTCCCATCACACAGAGGATACGGTTCAAGATCCTGGTCTTCACTTTCAAAGCCCCCCATGGTCTTGCTCCCCCCTACCTCTGAGACCTCCTAACCTCCTACCATCCCACTCACTCCCTCCGCTCAGTGCCCGCCCCACCAATGATGAGGTGGGCCTTCATCCTCTCTGCCCCTCTGGAACTCCATCTCGCAGTCCCTGCACCTCGGCCCCTCCCTTGCCACCTTCAAGATCCATTTCAAGACCCTCCTCTTCAACCATGCCTTCGGTCACCCTCCTTCCCCCACTGTCCTCCAACCTCCCCGATACCAACCCTCAGCGCGGGTCTGAACCCCTGATTGCCTGAACTTGGGATGTCCTCCCGACGTGAAAGGCATTGTACAAATGTAATTTTGTTGTAGTTTGTCAGTCATTTTATCACCACTTGTGAGATTTGTTAGTGCAGCTGATATACATGGTAACATAATTAATACTTCACAATAATATTTTTTAATTATGTCGATGTGATAAGGTGCTGTATCAAATGGAAGTATTATTTTAATGTTTGCAAACAATTTTACTGAACTCCTTGAGCTGGAACATAAGTCTGCTCTGTATACCTGAGTCCTGCGCAAAATTTCTTTCCTTGGAAAATGTTGGTCACTGTTGATTTTCCATTATAATTCCACCCTTTGGTGATGGTTCCACGATTACACAAAGGCGTTCCATTTAACGCTCCCTGGGATTTTCGCCCGACAAAAGATACAGGGTGAGAATCATCTACATCCTATCGTATTATCTTTGGACTGTACTTCCATTCCTAATGACAGTCTTAATCCAGAACGTTTGTAATTTCAAGGTCTTCTGTGAAAGGAGAAAATATAGTGAATTTTGTTACACAAACAGTTGTGTGTTGCAGTGTTTGGGTTGAAGAAATGCCCAACAGAATGCCTTGCTGACCTGTGGCGGTTTCCACAGCTATATTTACTTTCAGGTTCGATGCCTGAAAAGCTTCCCCTTGGCAGTGGGCGAAAAAGAGGAAATGCATGAAATCCTAAATAAATTCTCAGGAATTTGCAATAAAAAAAATCACAACATCACAAGAGATTTATTTTTAATACATCTGTTTCACTTTGTATAATGTAACCTTTAGGACTCGCTTGCACCCATATTGCTTTGTGATATAAACACTTTCACTCAGTAAAGAAAAACAATTCATTTCTTCATCAGACTAATTGTTTTTTCAGTTTCCTTTATTGGAAAAAAAGTTCAACATTAATCGACAACTCAAATCTTAAAGATTACACACCAAAATACAATAGATGTACCATCCAAAAATAATTTCTCAATCACTGAATCAATGTTTTGTGCAAGAGCACACACTTCTAGATTCTTAGCATTTTTGTAAAATTTCTATTGAAATATACTCCATGTAGCTAGGAACCATAGAATCATAGAATTATACAGCATAGAAGGAGGCCATTCGGCCCATTGTGCTTGTGCTAGCTCTTTGAAAAGAGCTACCTAAATCAATCCCATTCGCGCGCGCTCTCCCCATAGCCCTGCATCTCGTCCTCCCAAAATAATTATCTACTTCTCTCTTAAGAGTTGTTATCAAATCGGCTTCCACCACGCTTTCAGGCAATGCATTCCAGATTCAAACAACTCACTGTGTGAAAAAAATTCTCTTCACATCCCCTGTTCCTTTTAACAACTTTAAATTTTAAATCGCTGCCCTCGGGTTACCGACCCACCCGCCATTAGAAATAGTTTCTCTTGTTCAACCTATCGAATCCGCTCATAATTTTGAAAAGTTCCATTAAGTCTCCTCTCCTTCTCTGCTCCAAGGAGAATAATCCTAGCTCTCTAGGCTCTCCTGATAACTGAAGTCCCTCCTGGGTCTGAAGTACCATCCTGGTAAATCTCCTTTGCTCCCTCTCCAATGCCTTGACATCTTCCTAAAGTGTGGGGCTCAGAACTGAACACAATCTCTCGCTGAGACCTAACCAGTGTTTTATAAAGGTTCATCATAACTTCCTGACTTTTGTATTCTATGCCCCTATTTATAAAGCCTAATATCCCATATGCTTTTTTAACAGCTTTATCTACCAGTCCTGCCCCCTTCAAAGATTTACTTATATGACCCCCAGGTCTCTCTGTTCCTTCACCCCTTTAAGATTGTACCATCAGCTTATACTGTCTCTCCTCATTCTTCCTCCCAAAATGCACCATTTCACATTTCTCCACATTGAACATCATCTGCCACCTGTCTGCCCATTATACCAGTCTGTCCCCTTGCAGTCTGTTACTATTCCCCTCAGTGTTTACTACTTTTCCTATCTTAGTATCATCTGCAAATTTGGAAATTGCACTCCCTATACTCAAGTCCAGGTCAGTTATATAGATTAAAAATAGCAGTGGTCCCAACACTGACCCTGGGTGACACCACTGCACACTTCCCTCCAGTCAGAAAAACAACCGTTCACCACCACTCTCTGCTTTCTGTCTCCCAGACAGTTCTGTATCCGCTGCCACTGTCCCTTTAATACCGTGGGCTTCTATTTTGCTTACAAGTCTCTTATGTGGCACTTTGTCAAACACCTTTTGAAAATCCATATAAACTTCATCAACTGCACTATTTTCATCCATTCTCTCCGTTACTTCAACAAAAAACTATTATCAGGTTTGTTAGACATGATTCGCCTTTAACAAATCTGTGTTGGCTGCCCTTTACTAACCCACATTTTTCTAAGTAAAAATTTCTGGAAAGCCAAAGAACTTTCTTCAACAAACATATCTTGTGAAGTCTTGAGAAGACTTAATCCAGCAGAGAAATGACAGTGAACCTAACTTGAACAAAGCACAGCTGGGGTTGTATTCTGGAAGAACCACCTGAACACTCAGTGAAGACTAGTGAGAACACTAGGATTTTCCTGAACAACCTATTTGTGAAAGCCTTTTTGACTAAAATATTAAAAGCTGAAAGATTGAAGATGGTCAACAACAGCCTTATACAAATCATTCTCTTTGTCAAATGATATGGTTGTGTGTCAGATTACATATTAAAGTCTAGTACTGTAGTAAAAAAAACATACACCTTACAAACTTTTCATTGTTAAATAAGAAACTCCAGATGAAAAGAAAAGAAAGTGTGTGGAGTCTGCCCAGTGACAAAGGGGAATAAGCAAATCTATCTAAGCAATGGATTACATGGGAGATTCAGTGTAAAAAGTCTGCTCCACCCATTTAATGTCCTTCCTGTTGTCTGTCCTCAAATTGGCCTTTGTAATCCTTCAAAGACTTGAATCTGCATCCTTCTGCTGCTTCAACGTTTCTGAAAGTAAACATCCTGAGACTGTAAATCTCTGCTGAAGTTCCTGTCTGCTTCCTCTTGTAATGTAGTCCTTTGAGGATAGTTAGTCACAGCTGCTTTCTCATGCTCACATCATTGTTCTTGTTCTTGGCAAGTTCCCCAGCTCCGTGAGGAGCCCTTGATTGGCAAGTGATTCTGTTGCGGGCAGATCTGGTGAATGTTTTTAATCCATCGCTCCTCACAAGCAGGATGTCTGTCAGGATGTCGCTGATCTTGGCTAACCTTATCTGCCACCGTAGTTCTGCGTTACAGTCAGGAACATCTGCAGAATGTGTGTCACATGTTTCGATTGTAAAAGCCAGAACCAATGTTTGTTGTCTCTTGCCACCACATCCGAGGGTTTCCAATTAACCTTGGTGGATCCACAATGCATAATTGGTGGCTTTCTATCTGCCAAGAGGGTGTCGTACCAGTGAAACTCTTTATTTCCAGTTCCCTTGTGCAACTCAGGCCACACTTAGAATACTGTGTGCAGTTCTGGTCCCCACATTATAGAAGGGATGTAGAGGCACTGGAGAGGGTGCAAAGTAGATTCACAAGGATGATCCCAGAACTGAGAGGTTATACCTATCAGGAAAGGCTGAACATACTTGGACTCTTTTCTCTTGAAAAGAGGGTAAGTGGTGACTTGATAGAGGTCTTTAAAATTAAGGAAGGTTTTGATAGGGTAGACATAGGGAAGATGTTTCCACGTGTGGGAGACCCAAACCAGGGGCCATCAATATAAATAGTCACAAATAGATCAAATAGGGAAGTTAGAAGAAATTTCTTCACACAGAGAGTAGTGGGAATGTGGAACATGTTACCACAAGTTGTTGTTGAAGCAAATAGCATAGATGTATTGAAGGGAAAGCTCGATAGATACATGAGGGAGAAAGGAATAGAAGGTTATGCTTGAAGGCTTAGTTGAGGAAGGGCAGGAAGAGGCTCATGTGGAGCATAAACACCGGCATAGACCAGTTAGGCCAAATGGCCTGTTTCTGTGCTGTATATTTTAATGTATTCTAATATATAACTCAAGCAAAGAGCCCAGCAGCATGAGGAAGTAACTGAGTGAAGTGGAACAGAGTAGGAATTCTGTGCAGGAATTTGGTGAGAGCGGGAAGTAAGTGCAGAGGGGAACGAAGGTGCATAATTATTAAATAATTAATGTTAAAAATGTCTGGGAATATGGCAGGGCTGCTAAAACCGATTGCATGCACATTGTGTGCCATGTGGGAACTCCAGATGCTTAGGGTTTCTGAGCTCAAGGAGAGGCTGGTGTCACTACATAGCATATGGGAGGCTGAAGAGTTCATGGATCGAACATTTCAGGAGGTGGGCACCCCAGACTCACAGAGGGTTCAGAAAGAGAGTGAGTGGGTGACTTCCCGACATGATAGGAAGAGGACACAAGCAGAGCAGAAATCCTCCGAGAGTGTGGCACTCACAAACCGGTTCTCTGTACTGAATAACTCCCCTTGCACCACATTCTCAGAATTCATTGACCTCTTCTCCTCCCTGAACCTAACCCTCCACATTAACTCTCCAGCCCACAACAGTGGCCACCCCCTTGACCTCGTCATTACACATGGCCTCAACATTTCCAACTTGTGCATCACGAACAAGGCCATCTCGGACCACTTCCTCATCTCCTTCTCCTCTCGCATCCCTCTCCCCTCCATCAAGACCTCAACCATAAATTTCCGCCCATGGAAAAGGCTTCCCCCTGAGACCCTCACAGAGGGCCTTTCATCCTCAGACCTCCTATTCCGCTGGCCTTCCACCCGCAGCGACCCTGAAGCAGCTGTCAAGCTGCTCCATGATTGCCTCTCCTCCGACTTCAACTCCCTCGCCCCCCTGAAATCCAGGACCATCTCCAAACCCACCCATTCCCCCTAGTACAACAGCCATCTCCGCTCTATAAAATCCCATCACCACAATGAAACCCACCAGCTGCTGCCTCGACCTCCTCCTCACCCCACTCACTGTTTGCGGATGACACTCAACTCTACTTTTCCACCTCCAGCTGCGACCCCCAGTCCCCTGATATTCTGTCAGCTTGTCTGTTGGACATCAGGAGCTGGTTGAGCTCAAATTTCCTGCAGTTAAACATTAACAAGACAGAAGCCATACACTTTGGCTCCCACCGACGTCTTCTGTCCCACGGTTCCGACCTCCTCAATCTATCCGACCTGTCCTTAAAACTCTCTGAACCCGTGCGTAACTTAGATGTCAGATTCGATCCCCAGTTATCCTTCCTCCCCCACATCTGGTTCCTGACCAGCACTACTTCCTTCCACCTCCTCCACATTGCCCGTCTCCGACAATACCTCACCCCAAAATCTGCTGAAAGCCTTGTCCATGCCTTTGTCACCTCTCGGCTGGACTACTCTAATGCCCTCCTTGCCGGTCTCCCCTCCTCCACTATTCACAAAATCCAGCTCATTCAAAGCTCCGCAGCCAGCATTCTCACCCGAACCAAACTTTGTACTTTGATTACTCCAGTCCTTACCAAATTCCACTGGCTCCCTGTCACAGAACGGATCAACTTCAAGATCCTCACTCTAGTGTTTAAATCCCTCCATTCCTCGGCAACCCCCCTATCTCTCTAACCTCCTCTCTCCCCACAGCAGTACCTACTGCCTCTGCTCTACTGGATCTGGCCTCCTCCGCGTCCCCTGAATCCTCCGCTCCAGCATCGGTGGACATGCCTTCAGCCACGATGCCCCGAAACTTTGGAACTCTCTCCCTCAATCCCTTCACCTCGCCCCATCCTTCCGCATCTTAAGGTCACGCCTGAAGACCTTCCTTTTTGACCACGCCTACAGTCATCTTCCCCCTCCCCCTGGCTCAGCCTTGGGCTCCACCATTGTTAAGGGCTCTGAGACGCCACCTGGCATGGAGGGCGCTATAAGTGCGAGTTGTTGTTGTTGAAAACTTCATGGAACAGGTGCAAAACATTCTACAGGGGGAATGGGAACTTCCATAAGTTGTGGTCCATGTTGGAAACCATGACATAGGGAACAAAAGGGCTGAGATCTTACAGAGAGAGTTTCAGAAGCTAGGGAGAAAACTAAAGAGTGGGACTTCAAAGGTGATAATCTCTGGATTACTCCCAGTGCCGTGTGTAAGTGAGTATAAGAACAGCAGGATAAAACACATGAATGCATGGCTGGAGAAATGGTGCAGAAAGGAGGTTCCTGTTCAGGTTCCTGGAACATTGGACCAGTTCTGGGGCGGGTGGGATCCGTACAAGATGAATGGGTTACACCTGAACAGGGCTCGGACCAATGTCCTCACAGGGAGGTTAGCTAGTGCTGTGGGGAAGGGTTTAAACTAATTTCAAGGGGGGCAGGGAACCAGGATGTAGCATCAGAGAAGGAGAAACAAGTTACATAGAGGAATGGGAGAGATGAACAACAATGCAATAAAAAGAAAAAAGGAGGGATTAGATAGGGGGAAATGCAGAGCAGAATAAGTAAATGTGTGTAAATGCATGGAGTATGAGATTGGTGAGCTGCAGGCTCACGTTGACACATGGGGTTATGATTTGGTTGTAATAATGGAGATGTGGCTGAAACAAGGGTAGGAATGGGAGCTCAATATTCCTGGATACAATGTATTCAGGAGGGATAGGGAAGGAAAAAAAAGGGGTGGGCTTGGCAATATTGATCAACAACAAGGTTACAGGCCTGAAAAGGGAAGATGTGCAAAAACAGAATCTATTTGGTTAGTTAAGGAGCAGGAATGGAGCTGTTACTCTGTTAAGTGTATTCTACAGACAACCAAATAATGGGAAGGAGGTATAGGAGCAAATCTGCAAGCAAATTTCAGAAAGAAGTAAAACCAATAGAGATAATGGGGACGTCAATTATCTTAACAGAGACTGACAAAAAACAGTGTAAAGAGCACGGAAGGGGAAGAATTCCTGGAATGTGTGCAGGAAAACTTTCTTGACCAGTACGTTTCCAGCCCAATGAGGAAGGAAGCAGTGTTGGATCTTGTTCTGTGGAATGCAGTGGGGCAAGTGGAACAGGGTTCAGTGGGGTAGCATCTGGATGACAGTGACGACAGCATCATTAGGTTTAGTGTACTTATGGAAAGAGATAAGGAGCAATCAAAGGTGAAGATACTCAACTGGAAGAGGGCTAATTTCAGTGAATTGAAAAGGGATCCAGCCAAGGTGGACTTGACTGGAAAGAAAGATTGGTAGGTAAAATGGCTAACGAGCAATGAGCCTTCAAGGAGGAGATAGTTCGGGGACAAAACAAATACATTCCCATAAAGAGGAAAGATAGGACATTCAAAGCTCCCTAGTTGACTTAGGAAATTAGGATTAAAATAAAACAGAAAAAGGAGGCTTATGATAAATGTTAGGTCCAAAATACAGAAGATAATCAAACAGAATATAGAAAGTACAGAGGAGAACTGAAAAAGGAAGTAAGAGGAGCAAAGAGATTGTATGAAAAAAAGATTAGGGGGTAACATAAAAGTGAACCATAAAGTATTTTATAAGCATATAAAGAATAACAGGTTAGTCAAAGGTAGGGTGGGGTAGATTAGGGACCAAAGAGGAAATCTTCTTGTGGAGGCAGAGGGCATGCCTGACGTACTGAATGAGTACTTTGCATCTGTCTTCACAAAAGAAGAGGATGCAGCCAATGCCACAGTATCAGAGGAGAAGGTAGAGAAATTAGATAAGATAAGAATAAACTGAGAGGGGTACTAAAAAGGTTGACAGTGCTCAAGGTAGATAAATCACCTGGTTCCAGAAGGAAGGGAAGGTGGAAATAACGGAGGCTCTGGTCACCATCTTTCAATCCTCCTTCGGCACCGGAGTGGTGCCAGAGGACTGGAGAGTTGCAAATGTTACTCCCCTGTACAAAGAGAAGGATAACAACAACAACAACAAAATTACATTCGTATAGCGCCTTTCAAACCTGGGAACTACAGTAGTGGGGAAACTTCTAGAGATGATAATCTGGGTCCAAATAAATTTTCTCATATGGTTTAATAAAGGACAGCCAACACAGATTTGTTGAAGGCAAATTATGTCTAACAAACCTGATAAATTTTTTGATGATGTAATGGAGAGGATGAATGAAGATAGTGCAGCCTTAGGTGACGTGAAAGGTGCTATATAAATGTAATTTTGTTGTTGTTGTTGATGTAGTATATATGGATTTTCAAAAAGGCGTTTGATAAAGTGCCACATAACAGACTGGTTAGAAAAATTGAAGCCCATGGAATTAAAGGGATAGTGGCAGCATGGATACAAAACTGGCTGGGGGACAGAAAGCAGAGGATGGTTATGAATGGTTGTTTCTCAGACTGGAGGAAAGTATACAGTGGTTTCCCCAGGGGTCAGTATTGGGACCACTGCTGATTTTGACCTATATAGGCAGACTGGTGAAATGGGCAGACACATGGCAGATGAAATTTAATGCCGAGAAATGCGAAGTGATGCATTTTGGGAGGAAGAATGAGGAGAGGCAATATAAGCTGAAAGGGGGTGAAGGAACAGAGAGACCTGGACCACAGATTTAAACTAGTTGCCAAAAGAACTAAGCGGGAGGTGAGGAGAATATTTTTCACACAGCGAGTTGTTCGGATCTGGAATGCATTACCTGATATGTCTAATGCATTAGACATATCAGCTATTACTGCCTAAAAAGTTGCTGGAAGCCGATTCGATAACAACTTTCACGAGAGAAGCAGATAGATATTTGGGGAGGGCAAATTTGCAGGGCTGTGGGGGAGAGTGGGGGGGAGTGGGACTAATTTGGACAGCTCCGGCACGAACACAAAGAGCCGAATGGCTTCCTAGTGTGCTGTATAATTCTATGAATTATTTATAGCTGTGCCAAACAATGGTCACATAATATCAGCTATTACTTTCTCATCAGATTATCTCCCGCTGTGATCTGATGCTAATTATGGAAATCAAGGATTCCAGCAACAGGTCCTTTCCTGTGCTTATGGGGAGCCTGAATCGGTAAGAGTGCACGTTCCTAGACCTCTGAATAGCACATTTTACCTGCAGTGCCCTCCCACTTCGGAGTTTGGTTCAAGTGACAAGTTTTTCCTTAGATTCACTCAAAAGGAAGAAGTGTCTTCCAAAAATAAAATGCATTTCAGTTAACACAGATATCTCAGCATCTCGAGCTGTTTTAATAAAATCACACAGTTAACAAAAACCCAAGGCATTAAAAACATTGTGGCAGTTAATTGGTGTTTCATTAATCTCCCCATTTACGCAGCACAGCGGTATATCAATTGAATACATCAAATGAACAGTAAAAGCTTGTTTAAGTGATTCTGGATCCGAATCCCTGATGGAATGGAACTGACAGTGTCAGTGTCTCAAATATTTGCCCTCACTGAAACATAATGACTGACCAAAACAGGAATGTCACTAGAATTTAATACCAATTATCCATGCTAGGATCACTATGAGTGCAAGATAGAACGACATGAACTTAACTATAAAAATGTATAGTCCGAACTTCAAAAGGCATGTATAACATTTATTGTGAGGGATTAATAATTAATCAGGATTTCTTTAATATTTAGGGATAGAAATTCTACCTAGATTTATTCTATTTTCTTAGTATTTCAAATTGTGCAGAATTTGTCAAATTCTTAAATAATTTCTTTGAAGAAACTACTTCCGGCGTCAAAGTTAAGATTCAATTTAACAATTCACCAAATTCTGGACACTCTGTAATGCTAAGAAAATAGACTAAGTCTAGAGAATGGGGCAACTTGTGGAGTCCTGTAGCTCAGTGGTTAGAGCACTCGCTTTGCAAGCGAGAAACCTGAGTTCAATTCCAGTCAGGGCGAAACCTTGGGCAAGTTTCCTTACTCCACACACCTAATAATAATCCCTCCAAAACCAAAAACAATAATAAATTGGTTATTTTCAATCTACAACTGTTTGTGGGACATTGCTGTGCGCAATTGGCTGCCGCGTTCGCCCACAAATATACAGTCAATTCACTTTACAGTGTGTTCTGTGAAGCGCTTTGGGACGTCCTCCCGACGTGAAAAGCGCTATATCAAATGCAAGGATTATTATTATTATTATTATTATTATTATTAACTTCTTCCCCATTTGGCTGTAGATTTCCTATGCAATGATAAAATAAATACATTTTCCAATAAAATACTGAATAACTAAATGTCTCCATTTTAGATCACCATTAAACTACAGAAATTCATTCAGTTACATCATCAGTGGGCGTCTAGGAAGAAAGACCTACAAGGAACAATATGCTTTTATTTACAGGTACTTCAGCAATATTTGCGCATTCAAATTTAAATATGGTTCTCACTGCAGATTAATAATTAAAAACAATAACCAGTTTCCAATTTCTAAGCACCAGAGTGGTTCAATAGATGGTGGCATTTTAGCTCATCTGCAGAGTAAACACTGAGCTAACATTTTTTACTGTTGTTTTCTAAAGGCTGTTATCTAAATATACTGTAAATGTCACAAGGTTCTTTTTGTAAACTTCCTGTTTTTTGCTCAGCAGAACCGTGCTCTTTAAAGATATACTTGCGAATCATGCCCCACCCCATCACCATTGTAGCATTTGAGCAACTTAATGAATAAGTTATTGCATTTTGAATAGAGAAGGGAGTTTCTCCCGGTATCCTGACCAACAGTCCTCCAAATAAAATTGGATCTTCATTTCAAGCCCATTTGTAAGATATTGCTGCAGACAAATGCTGCCGCATTTGCTTACAAAATACACAGTCACTACACTTTAGATTCCTGTGAAGGTTCTAAGCCTTATTCAAAATAATTGCAATCTATTCAGTACATTACCCAAAGGGCAGCCCTGAGGGTGGCATGGGTCTGTGTATAATGTAATGTCTACCACATAAATTACCTTTATTTAGAAAAAATATTTCTTTGTTTCCATGTGGATTTCAGAAATAACCTATTGTCTGTGAAGAAAAGCTACCAATATCCTGATAATCAGGAAGGAGATGAAGATGCTTTTGCAAGAGAGCCGTTTGTCGTTTGGTTTTCATCTATTCGTACAAGTAAGCTCATCTTGTTCATTTTACACTCACACGCTCTGCCCCACAATTGGAGGTATTGCTTTCAGCCACTACACATCAAACTCTGGAACAATCTCCCTCAATCCCTCCGCCTTGCCCCCTCTCTCCCCTCTTTCAAATCCTGCCTGAAAACTTTCCTGTCCGATCGTGCTTATGGCCACCTCCCCCTTACCCCGGCTCGGAGTCAGGCTCTGCCACTGTTAAGCGCTCTGAGATGCTACCCTGCGTGGAGGGGTGCAAGTTGTTGTTGAGGTAAATCTTTAATGAAAAAGGAGTTGATTACAGAAACCAACAGGTAAAGCAACATAACCCAGTCAGTTCTCTACTCCCAGCCTCAGACCTGCGCTCCTCGCAATTTATCAAACACAATCTACAGCTTGCCCAGCTTCAAATGCCTGCAAAAATCTCACAGCGACTTGCAACAGTCCTACCCAGTATCAGTCGTCAAGTAAGAGAAAAGAGAAAAACGAAAGAAGGAAAATGTTAAAAGGAGAAGTTGAGCTCAGATACCTGAGACAGGTGCAGTACAATTGCTACAGAAATGAAACAATAAAGAAATCTGATTGGAGACAGATGAGGATTATTGATCGAAATGGGCTGAACGGTTTAAAAGGGCTCCAGAAAGCAACTGCCCATTCGATTTAATCTGTCCAGAACATCCATCCTACTGCCCTCCTATCACAGCACCAAGCCGTTTTTTAAATTGGACTGCAGTGTCCTGACCTCAGCCTTCTTGGCAAAGTGAGAATATATTCACAGCATAAAGGCAATTATTACAGTAATATTTTTCTTTGTATTCTTTAAGATCCACGTGACTTTGTCATAATCCCTCAACACACGAGCCCCGAATCGTCAGTACGTGAAATTGACAAGCTGTACGATGTTTACATGGCAATGAAATGTCGCTGGAGAGCAAAGGTACTTCAACCCTTTTTTTCTAATGAGATTGTTACAAGTCCCTTTGTTTCACCTCCTTTAGGATTCATCTCAAGACCTTCCACTTTGTCTGTGCCTTTGGTCATCTTTCTCTCTCACCCCCGTCCCCTTGGCCCCCATCCCTATCGAATCCAGCCCTCAACTCAGCTGCAAACCCTCAATTGTCCAGCTCCTTGGAACCTCCTTCCGACGTTAAAGGTCAAATGCAATTTGTTGTTGTTACTGTTACAACTGAATTGTTGCACTTTGAGCAGTATATCCTTAATCAAGTTAACTTCTGTAGCCTTTAAACTTCAAAACACCAGCAGCTAGATTTCATCAATTTCAATTGAATTTATTATCACAACCTCTGCATCACTGCTCTTAGAATCATGGAATATTACAGCACAGAAGGAGGCCTTTTGGCCCATTGTACCTGTGTCGTATCTTTGAAAGAGCTACCCAATATCCTTGCAAATTTTTCCTTGGCATGGAGAGTTCAAAATCATTATCCTGTCTTTCAAGGCCCTCCACGGCCTTGCTCCTTCTTACTTCTGTGACCTGCTAACCCCATATCAACCTGTCCGCTCCCTCCTCTCAGCAGGCTCCTGCCTGCTCCACATCCCCGCCCGGCCCACCCCATCATCGGCAGTTGTGCCTTCAGCTTCTCTGCCTCCACCCTTTGGAAATCCCACAGCCCCTTCGCCTTGCTCCCTCCCTTGCCTCCTTCAAAGCAGTTCTCAAGACCCTCCTCTTCAACCAAGCATTTGGTCACCCTCCTACCTCTACCCTCCCTGCCATCCACCCTCCCTGATCCCAAACCCCCTGCTTGGGTCCAAATCCCTGACTGTCCAGTGCCTTGGGATATCCTCCCAACGTGAAAAGTGCTATACAAATGTAATTTGTTGTTGTTGCTCTAAGGAGAACAATCCTAGCTCCTCTAATCTCTCCACATAACTAAAGTCCCTCATCCCTGGTACTATAACGGTTAGCGTCACTTATTGCTAAGTGGCCTCTGTCACAATATTTCCCTTTTACTATAACAGTACCTATAACTCACTCGTCCATGGGTTCGGCAACCCCCAACTTCTCAAATGCCCTCTTTGCCGGTCTCCCCAGTTTCACCATGCATAGAATCCAAAACTCAGCCGCCCGCATTCTCACCTGCATTAAACCTCGTACCCCCATCACACCAGTTCTAGCCAGCTGCACTGGGTCCCTATTGCCGAATGGATTGATTTCAAAATCCTGACACTCGTTTTCAAATGCCTTCTTGCCCTGGCACCTCCCTACCTCTCTGACCTGCTTACTCCCCAACCCACAACCCGATGCCTCCACTCGACTGGCTCCGGCTTTCTGCATGTCCCTCATGCCCTCCATTCAGTCACTATGCCCCGAAACTCTGGAACACTCTTCCTCTATCCCTCCGTGTTGCTCCTTACTTCCCACCTGAAGATCTCCCATTCAACCGTGTCTACGGTCACCTCCCTCTTCCCCCTGGCTTGGTGACGTGCTGCGCCATTGCCATGTGCTCTGGGATGCTACCCTGCATGAGGAGCGCTAGATAAATGCAAGTTGTTCTTGTTATTGCTGTAACAGAACTCGAGCAAACTTTAGAGAAGTTCAGAAGTAGTTTTTATTCAATCCCCTGGCCTAACTCAATCACGATAACATAAACTGTCGCAATATTCAACAGTAAAATTTCAATCTAAGAACTAATATAATACTATGCTCAAGACTAGCAGCAATTCCCCAAATAATAATTAATTACAAAAAGCCAATTTTGACTGGGAGTTATGCCTCCACTCAGGCACCTTAATCCCCACGTCAGCAGATGGAAGTGACCCCAAAAGAATCAATGACCTTGATTCCTTCCAATCCACGTAATTTATAGCTCTTTTGTCCCTCCCTCTTTTGTCTCTTTCCCGCCAAAAAGATGTCAGCCTCCAGCTGTCTGCTCAATATTTTGTTTGAATTCCGCTTCCGGAATTTTGCCCACAAATACACTGTCAATTCAATTTACAGTCTATTCTGTGAAGCGCTTTGAGATGTCGAGAAGATGTGAAAAGCGCTATATCAAATGCAAGGATTATTATTATGGATGTTGCGCTGTCACGTATCTTCCCCTCACTTTTTGTATCTATTTTACTTGGACCCCTCCCCCCCACTGATGCCAAGATTCCATCTTGTTTCATGGAATCATAGAATTATACAGTACAGGAGGCCATTCGGCTCATTGTGCCTGTGTCGGCTCTTTGAAAAGAGCTATCTAAATCAATGCCTCTCCTCCCCTCTCTCCCCATAGCTCTGCAAACTTGTCCTCCCAAAACAATTATCTACTTCTCTCTTAAAAGTTGTTATCGAATCGGCTTCCAGCCTTCAGCACCACCCTTTCAGGCAATGCATTCCAGATCCGAAAAACTCACGGTGTGAAAAAATTTCTCCTCACCTCCCCACTGTTTCTTTTAACAACTTTTAAATCGGTGCCCTTGGGTTACTAACCCACCCGCCATTGGAAATAGCTTCTCTTGTTCACCCTGTCAAATCCCCTCATAATTTTGATAACTTCTATAATTCTCCTCTTAAACTTCTCTGCTCCAAGGAGAATAATCTCAGCTTCTCCAGCCTCTCCTGATAACTGAAGTCCCTCATTCCTGGTACCATCATGGTTAATCTCCTCTGCACCCTCTCCAATGCCTTGACATCCTTCCTAAAGTGTGGTGCCCAGAACAGAACACAGTCTCTAGCTGAGGCCTAACCAGTGTTTTATAAAGGTTCATCGTAACTTCCTGACTTTTGTATTCTATGCCCCTACTTATAAAACCTAGTATCCCATATGCTTTTTTAACAGTTTTATCTGCCTGTCCTGCCACTTACATGAACCCCGGGTTTCTCTGTTCCTTCACCCCCTTTAAGATTGTACCATCAGCTTATATTGCCTCTCCTCATTCTTCCTCCCAAAATTCTTCCTCACTTCGCATTTCTCCACATTAAACTTCATCTGCCACGTGTCTGGCCATTTTACCAGTCTGTCTATGCCCTCTTGCAATCTGCTACTATCCTACCCACTGGTTACCACTTTTCCTAGCTTGGTATAATCTGCAAACTTGTAATTGTACTCCCTATACCCAAGCCCAGGTCATTTATGTTGATCAAAAGCAGTAGTGGTTCCAATACTGACCCTGGGGGACACCACTGCACACTTCCCTTCAGTCAGAAAAACAACTGTTCACTACCACTCTCTGCTTTCTGTCTCCCAGTCAGTTCTGTATCCGTTGCCACTGTCTCTTTAATACCGTGGGCTTCTATTTTGCTTACAAGTCTCTTATGTGGCACTTTATCAAACGCCATTTGAAAATCCATATAAACTACATCAACTGCACTCTGCAAACTTGTCCTCCCAAAATAATTATCTACTTCTCTCTTAAAAGTTGTTATCGAATCGGCTTCCAGCCTTCAGCACCACCCTTTCAGGCAATGCATTCCAGATCCGAAAAACGCACGGTGTGAAAAAATTTCTCCTCACCTCCCCACTGTTTCTTTTAACAACTTTTAAATCGGTGCCCTTGGGTTACTAACCCACCCGCCTGCACTACATCAACTGCACTACCTTCATCCACCCTTTCCGTTACTTCATCAAAAAACTATTATGTTTGTTAGACACGATTTGCCTTTAAGAAACCCATTTTGGCTGTCCTTTATTAATCCATATTTTACTAAGTGAAAATTAATTTTGTGAAAATGTATTACAGTCTCTAGAAGTTTCCCCACTGCTGACATTAGGCTGACTGGGCTGTAGTTCTCGGGTTTATCCTCTGCTCCTTTTTGTACAGGGGAGTAACATTTGCAACCCTCCAAGGCTCCAAGGCCTTGATATCTTCCTCAAAGTTTGGTGCCCAGAATTGGACACAATACTCCAGCTGAGGCCTAACCAGTGACTTATAAAAGTTTTAACAGAACTTCCTTGCCTTTGTACTCTATGCCTCTATTTATAAATCCAACAATCGCATTTGCTTTTTTTAACAGCTCTATCAACCTGTCCTGATCCAAATGATAAACTATCTAAAGGCCATTAATAAACGAAATTAACATGCCCTCCAACTTCCCATCACCAGTACTTCTATGGAGAAGTATCTTGATTCCATGAGGTGCTTGCCTTGTTATCAGAAAATTATGAAAGCAATACTAGGTGTGGGCCCAAGTCATACCACTCTGTCACAGAGTAGACTGGTACTTTAAAGCACTGATCTACATTGCAGAAGTCAAATGCAATAAACAAATAAGTGCAATTAAACCCTTTCTTCATTGAACTTTGTATATTTTCAAATACTAACCTTATAATGGCACCAAAATTAATTTTCACCCAGATCTTACTAAGTGAGATTGTTGACAAAAGACACTGACATTGAGCATGATGAGCATGATTTCACAGATTCTCATTTTAAATCTGCTATTCAACACCACCTGCTGAAATGACACTTATTCAGATAAAGTTTGCATTTTCAGGCTAACAAGTGAACACATGCTTTCACTAGCAATCACTCAATGATGTAATGGCACTGATTTGATATTCAGAAGGGATAAAGGTAATTTATGAGTTAAAACAAAGGGAATTATCATGTGATTTGTTAAAACTAATTGTTATTGTTATTGTTAAACCACAACACTCCTGATACAAAAAAAAAGTATCAAAAGGAATCATGAGTATCACGAGATGTGAGAACTCAACGGGTATTATTATTTTAGTAAGAGATTTCCTTATCAATTAAGTGTCCTTGCTGTAGGTTAATCAACAAGCAGTAAGACACCATCTTCAAAGACAATCACAGGGTGCATCACTCCTACAACACTCCTGTTGATAGCATCTTTGGAGATACCCCATGTACTGTCACTATGCCACTGCTTGGTGCATCCTAAAGTATTGTTCTGTTTACTTTTTCAACCCAAAAAACATAAAAGGTGTATGTCACCGGAAGAACAAACTCAAAAAGGGTGGCTGCTTTCTGGTGTTTTGGCTTTCTAATAACACCCCTTTTTGTCTCCAACAGAACTTCATAATTATGGGAGACTTCAATGCAGGATGTGACTATGTTCGAAAGAAGCATTGGGCAAACATCCGTCTGCGAAATGACTCCAATTTTAACTGGCTCATTGGAGACAACAATGACACGACAGTGAAAGAAAGAACAAACTGTGCATATGACAGGTGAGAAGGCAGATGTACCTGGAAAACAGAAGGCAGCAAAAGAACCAGTACTGGGACAGAGCATATAGTGCAGTGGGGTTAGTACCTCTTTATTTTAAACAAGTTTAAAAGCTTTTCACTCACATTCTGGTGGAATTTATCTTATTGCTTACTAGCTGTACCCGTTGCAGCTATGTTTGCAACCAAAGGATCCAATATGGAATGTAGATTTCAATATTATTATACTTTATATTATGTTATTATACTTTATATGTGTTACTTTATATCCTTATATTTGATTATTATACTTTATATTTGATTATTGTACTGTTATAACAATAGGAAATGCCCCCCCACCAAAAAAATGCCCGTGACACTCCCCCATGCAAGACCTTTCTGATGAGATAGAAATGTCTACGTCAATCAGTTATTACATTATTGGCAGACAGACAGACATTTTGTATATTAGTAGATGCATATTAGTAGATGCATCTCTCTAGAAAGGTGTGTGATTTCTTCTGTCACTACTTTGTTGCAGAATACCAGCTGTTAACATGTCTGTAGAGTTTTGTCATCAATGTGGTGGTAAAATCTAATTTTATAACCATTCTTAATTTTTTAAATAGGATTGTAATGCGTGGAGAAAGATTAATCCAATCCATTGTTCCAAATTCAGTCAATATATTCAATTTCAAAGAAGCCTACAAAATGACTGAAAATGAGGTAATTCTCAGCTTTTTAGATTATACCCTGTTCTATTTAATAATTACATTTTCAGTTTCTTCAGCAATTTTATCTTCTTCTCTCAAGAAAGAGTTTGATTTTATTTATCCTTCTACTGGGGTGGGGATCCTCACCCATGGTACTCAACATTCATGACAATGAGTGTTGGCAGGCTATTCAACTGCAGAGGATACAGGTGGGACTATTCCAACGAAACCTAATGCTATCCTTATACCAATGCTCCTCCAGCAGGGTTCCTGAATAGCAAATGGGAAAGGGAAAGGAAACGCTGGCTGATAAACGGGTAGGGGTATAGGAGGTCGCAGAGGTAGGGGGGAGCAAGACGATGAAGGGCTTTGAAGGTGAGGATCAGGATCTTGAACTGGATCCTCTGTGTGATGGGAAGCCAGTGGAGTTGGGCAAGGATGGGGGTGATAGGGTCGCGGAGTCTGGTGCAGGAGAGGACACGGGCTGCAGAGTTCTGGATGATCTGCAGCCTGTGGAGGGAAGAGTTGGGGAGGCCAACAAGCAGTGAGTTTGCATAGTCGAGCCTCGATGTAATGAAAGCATGTATGAAGGTTTCTGCGTCCTGTGGTGTGAGACCGTGGCGGAGCCGGGCAATGTTGCGCAGGTGGGGGAAGGCAGAGCGGGTCATGGCGCAGATGTGGGGTAGAAAGGGTCAAACAAGATGCCAAGGTTCCGGACTGACTAGCAAGGTGGAGCGTACAACCATGGATGGTGATGGTGTGCAACCTGAGGTGAGGAGGTGCTAACAGGAGCCAATCAGGAGAGCCTCGGTCTTGTTGACGTTCAACTGAAGAAAGTTAGCTCTCATCCAGGACTTGATGTCTGATAGACATTCGGTCAGGACAGCAGTGATCCTGGAGTCAAGGGTGGAGGCAGAGAGGTACAGTTGGGTGCCATCCGCATACATGTGGAAGTTGAGCCCATGTCTGCGGATGATATCACCAAGAGGGAGCACATAGATATTGAAGAGGAGGGGACCAAGGACAGAGCCCTGAGCAACACTTCACGAGACTGTTCAAGGGCTACCGGAGAAGCTGTTTGAGGAGATGAAGTGCAGGCAGTGTGAGAGGTACAATCTGAACCAACCAAGGACAGCGCTGTGGAGGTTGAGGTGAGAGGTGGTGGATGAGGATAGAATGGTCAGCGATGTCGAAAGCAGCAGAGACGTCAAGGAGGACGAGGAGGCAGAGGGAGCCCTGGTCGCAGATGGACAGAATGTCATTTGTCACTTTGACCAGTGCGCTTTCTGTGCTGTGGGCGGCATGGAAGCCCGATTGGAGAGGTTCGAGAAGGGAGTGGTGGGAAATAAAGTAGTGAAGCTGAGAAGCAGCAACTCATTCCAGGACCTTGGAGAGGAAGGGGAGGTTGGAGATGGGGCGGTCGTTAGGGAGTAGAGAAGGGTCCAGGGAGGGATTTTTAAGGATAGGAGTGATGACAGCAGTTTTTAATGGGATGGGAACAATACCAGAGGACAGGAAGAGGTTGACGATGTCAGTGAGTAGAGGGGCAAGGAGGTGGAGCTGGGAGGTAAGGAGAGGGGTGGGTTCGAGGGAGCAGGTGGTATACGAGTTATGGTGGTGATGAGTGAGGAGGGGGAGACAGGTGATAGGGTAGATGATTGGGCAGGTAGGTGGGAGCTGAAGTATAATGTAGGGAAGTGCGAAGTCATCCACCTAGGTAGCAAAAACAGTAGAGCGGGTTATGTGTTAGAAGGGGAGAGATTGGAATGTGTTAGTGTCCAGAGGGACTTGGGTGTCCTTGTACACCAATCACAGAAAGTTAGTCTGCAGGTGCAGCAAACAATTAGGAAGGTGAACGGTATGTTAGCATTCATTATGAAAGGATTAGAGTATAAGAGTAGGGAAGTCTTTCTGCAACTGTATAGGGCCCTGGTGAGACCACACCTGGAATACTGTGTGCAGTTTTGGTCTCCTTATTTAAGGAAGGATGTACTTGCCTTGGAGGGGGTGCAGCGTAGATTTACTAGGTTAGTACCAGGGATGAAGGGGATGAGTTACGAGGATAGGCTGACCAATTTGGGCCTATATTCTGTAGAATATAGAAGAATTAGAGGGGATCTTATAGAAACCTATAAGATCATCAAAAGGCATGATAGAGTAGATAGTGGGAGATTGTTTCCCCTGGTTGGAGAAACTAAAAGCAGGGGTCACAACCTTAAAATCGGAGGCCAGCCCTTTCGCACTGAGTTGAGGAAGAACTTCTTCACTCAAAGGGGTGAATGTATGGAACTCACAACAACAACAAGATTCCATTTATAGAGCGCCTTTCACGTCGGGAGGATGTCCCAAGGCGCTGTACAGTTGGGTCAGGACCCGAGCAAGGGGGAAATGGTCAGGGTGAGGGGAGGGAAGGGAGGGAGCGAGGAAGGGTTAGAGAGCCGAGAGGGGAGCTGAAGGCTCGGTCAAAGAGAAAGGTCTTGAGACTGGCCTTGAAGGAGGAAAGGGAGGAGGCGGCGAAGGCACTGGGGCATAGAGTTCCAGAGCCTAGGGGCTGAGAGGCTGAAGGTCTGGCCACCGATGGTAGGGCGGTTGGGGCGGGGGATGTGGAGCAGAGAGGTAGGAGGGAGCAAGGCCGTGAATGGCCTTGTAGGTGAGGATGAGGATCTTGAATTCGATCCTCTGGGGGATGGGGAGCCAGTGGAGGCGAGCGAGCGTGGGAGTGATGTGGTCCCGAAGCCTGGTGCGGGACAGTACACGAGCTGCAGAGTTCTGAATGACCTGCAGCTTGTGGAGGGAGGTGGCGGGAAGGCCGGCGAGGAGAGAGTTCCCATAGTCCAGCCTTGAGGTGATAAAGGCGTGGACCAGAGTTTCAGCAGCGTGAGGGGTGAGGTAGTGCCGTAGTCTGGCGATGTTCCGGAGGTGATGGAAGGCGGTGCCAGTTGTGGCGCGGATGTGAGGGAGAAAGGACAGCTCAGGGTCGAATAGAACGACCCCAAAGGGCTGTTGACGCTCAGTCCTTGAACATATTCAAGACTGAGATAGATAGATTTCTTATTGGAAAAGGGATTAATGGATATGGGGATAAGGCAGGGTTAGGTTATTAGCTGGAGTTAGATTAGAGGATCAGCCATGATTGAATGGTGAGGCAGGCTCGATGGGCCGAATTGCCTACTCCTGCTCCTACATGTTATGTTATGTGTGGAGAGAGGGATGGGTAGGGGCTGGGGTGGGAGGAGGAGATGGGGAGGGGGTAGCAGATGCAGTGGCAGAGGCAGCTGAGCGATTCCCTCGACTTTGGATTTGAGGAAGTCCAGCATTGCCTCGCAGTTGGCATTTGAGGTGAGGATGGGCGAGGCATGAGAGGGAAGGTGGAGGAGCCAGTTTGTGATGGAGAAGAGGAGCCTGGGGTTGGCCTTAGCCTCCAAGATTGTATTGGAATAGAACGACGATTTAGTGGAGGCGAGAGCGGAGCAGTAGGATTTGACATAGTCCAGCCAGATGGACAGTTAGGTTTGATTTAAGCCAGGTGCACTCAGAGGAACACACCTGGGCTTTAAGGGAGCGGAGGTGAGTGGTGTACCAAGGTGATGTACGTAAATAGGAGACGGTTCGGGAAGAGAGGGGAGGGAGGAATCGAGAATGGAGGAGAGGGAGCTGTGGAGAAGAGTGACCAAGGAGGATAGGTCATTGCATGAGGACACCTAGAGGAGAAGGGGTTCAGATGACTTCAAGCCAGCCGGGAGGCGGGGATTTTTTTCCATGGGTGGTATGAGATGGAGGTGGGTTGGATGGTGGTGGGGAGAGGGATTGAGAAATTAAGAGAGATTAAGTGATGGTCCGAGATCGCGTTGTCGATGATGGTGAGGACAGAGACCGTGAGGCCCCAAGTAATCACTGCAGATGTGACTGCAGACGTGTGTGGCGGAGTGGATGTGGAGGGAGAAATTGAGGGAGGAGATAAGGGAGGAAAAGTCAGCAGAGGTCAAGCAGGAGGGGGTGAAATGAAGGTTGAAATCGCCAAGGATGAGGAGGCATTCAGAGCAGAGGGAGATAGGCGGGTGGAAATGTCAGAGATGAAAGTGGGGGAGGTCTTGGATGGGGTGGTGGATAAGGAGAATTTTAAGGGAAAGATTGGAGGGGTGATAAAGGGTAAGGTGCTCGAAGGAAGGGAAAGTTCCAGAGGAGTAAGGGGATAGGCCGAGTGGGACCGGGAGATGAGACCCACACTGCCACCACGGCAGTTAGGTCGTGGGATCTGATGGAAGTTGTAGCCGGGTGGTTTGGGCCTCTATCAGGGGGAAAGGTGTCGCCCGGAGTGATCCAGGTTTCGGTGAGGGCGAGAATGTCGACGATGAGGTCTTGGATGGTGAGTGTTTTGTTGGAGAGGGAACGAACGTTTTGTAGATTGGTGCGGAGGGGACAGTTGGTGGCGGAAAGTGGAGGCGAGGCGGGGGACTGACAGGGAAGGTTGGGATGTGGATCAGGGAGGAGAGGTCTACCCGAGCCACGGGGAGCCATCGTGGGATTCGCCGCCGCGGCCATCGCTGACTCTCCTGCTCAACAGCCAACCTGAGCCCGGCTGCTGTGTGTCATAACATCCGCCCGCCACCTTTGAATCTCTCAGCCTGGACTGACTGGGACTATAACATTGTTCCCTCTCCCCATGATGACTCTCACCAGTGGGCTAACCGTGCCTCACTGACCCCCCCCCATCCCCGCCACTTGCGTTTAGTCTTGGTGTGTGCGCTTTGGCTGCCGCCCTGACCTGAGCTGCTTCCCCACAATGCCCTGTCCTCTGCCCTCACTTACTCCCGCTCGGTCCTCCTCAACCACCGCCCTCTCCAACTCCTATCCCTGCTCGACTGTCCCACAGCCTCCCTCTGCTCCAACCTGCGAATCCTCCGTTGGGCCCACCGTGGGAGTCGTCGCTGACTGTCCAACAGCAGCCACTCTGACTGCTCTATCCCCCATTCTCACCGAAAGGTCCATTGGTCCCTGACCACGGGGGCAAGTGGGCCTCAGGCCCAGGGTTGGATCAGGGTGCTGTTTGGGGCATTGGACTCCGCGCCCGTGCTGGCCCTGAACCCTGTTCGGCCTCACTTGCGTGTAGGTCAGGGGCTGCTCCAAGCGTCGAGTTGCGACATTGCTTGAGGTGTCGATCTAAGCCTCGCTCCAGGCCATTCGGCGCATCGTGTCTGTGCTGGTTCTTTGAAAAGAGCTATTCAAATCAATCCCGCTCCTCCGCACTCTCCCCATAGCCCTGCAAACTTGTCCCCCCCAAATAATTATCTAATTATAGAGAAATTGAATAGGATAAAAATAAACAGAGAGAAAGTACTAAAAAGCTTGACGGTGCTCAAGGTAGATAAGTCACCCAGTGAGGACAGGATGCATCCTAGGTTACTGAGGGAAGTAAGGGTGGAAATAGCAGAGGCTTTGGCCACAATCTTTCAATCCTTCTTGGAGACTAAGGTGGTGCCAGAGAACTGGAGGGTTGCAAATGTTACTCCCCTGTACAAAAAGGGGCAGAAGGCTAAACCCTGGAACTACAGTCAGCCAAATGTCAGTAGCTGGGAAACTTCTAGACAGTATAATAATTTTTTAAATAAATGCTTTTCCCCAGGGTCAGTGTTGGGACCACTGCTGTTTGTGATCAATATAAATGACCTGGACTTGGGTATAGGGAGTACAATTTCTAAGTTGTAGATGATACTAAGCTAGAAAATGTAGTGAACAGTAAGGGGAATAGTAACAGACTGCAAGGGGACAGACTGGTATAATGGGCAGACACGCGGCAGATGAAGTTTAACGTGGATAAATGCGAAGTGATACATTTTGGGAGGAAGAATGAGGAGAGACAGTATAAGCTGATGGTACGATCTTAAAGGGGTGAAGGGACAGAGAGACCTGGGGGTCATATAAGGAAATCTTTGAAGGGGGCAGGACTGGTAGATAAAGCTGTTAAAAAAGCATATGGGATACTATGCTTTATAAACAAGGGCATAGAATACAAAAGTCAGGAAGTTATGATGAACCGTTATAAAACACCGATTAGGCTTCAGCGAGAGACTGCATTCAGTTCTGGGCATCACACTTTAGAAAGAATGTCAAGGCCTTGGAGAGGGTTCAATGGAAATTTACCAGAATGGTACCAGGAATGAGGGACTTCAGTTATGGGGAGGGCCTCGAGAAGCTGGGATTATTCTCCTTGGAGCAGATAGGGTAAAGAGGAGACTTAGGTTTTCAAAATTATGAGGGGATTTGATAAGGAGAAACTATTTCCACTGGTGGATGGGTCGGTAACCCAAGGATACCAATTTAAAATAGTTGTTAAAAGAGGGGAGGTGAGGAGAAATTCTTTTACACAGCGAGTTGTTCGGATCTAGAATGCATTGGCTGAAAGGGTGGAGAAATCCAATTCAATAACAACTTTTAAGAGAGAAATCATTATTTGGGGGTCTATGGGGAGATAGCAGGGGAGTGGGATTGATTTAGGTAACTCTTTTCAAAGAGCCGGCACAGACACGATGGGCCGAATGACCTCCTTCTGTGCTGTATAATTCTATGATTCTATCCCAAGTGTACTAAGCAGCACTCCAAAGATCCTAACCTTTGTGCAAATGCACACATTTCACATCACTTGGCTTGGTAACTTGCTGATTCATTATTTCACTCGGCATTGGATTAGATGGTAAATCCTTGCAGGTTCTGATGGTATTATTATTATTATTATATTACTGACATTGTGGACGTAGTGAAATTGATGTTTCCACAATTCATATCATTACGAATCAGAATCTATTGAAATAACAGAACTGGTTGTTCTAATAATAAGTAACACGAGTAACTTCAGAACAGTATTCCGGGAGACTGAATACACAAGTCAATCACATGTCCAGTTGACTGCTATTTAAGACCTTTTCCTCAACAGTTCTTGCAGCTCCTCTCCTGAACACATTTGACTCAGTCATGTGCGACAGTGAGTTTCCCAGCTGAATCTATCTTTCCTGTCATCCTATCCGGCCACATGATGATATGGTGCACAAACACTGGCTGATTTTCAGCTAACTTAACACAGACTGGACTGGATAGGCTTGCTGAACTTTGAACTTGCTGTATTTCTAGAACACCAGAATAATTATAAAGTAGTTTTCGGAAGCGTCAGGCAGGTAAAGGAGGAAAGAAATTATAAAATCATCATCTGAAGAAGTTAAAATCTAAGCATTCTAAATGCTGCTGTCATATGTAAAGACAAACACTCAGACTGATCTTTCCCCTTTCTGTCATTTCCAGGCGTGGGCTGTGAGTGATCACTTCCCTGTGGAGGTAGAACTTCAAGAGGATCAGAGCTTCTCCTCCAGACTTTTTTCTCTCAGACGATAAAGCCAAAAGCATCAGCTTCATTGTGGCTACACTACTTTTTTAATGAATTTTGCTTCTGTAGCCATCATCAAACTCCACCACTTTACCATGAGGCCACCATTTTGTGAAACAATTACTTAGTTTGAAATGCTATATGAAATCTGTGTAATTCGAGGAAGGCAGCAACATTCAGATCTGCTCCCATCAACATATTGCTCAAAAACTACAGTTACTTGCATGTGTATAGCAACATTCAAGTAGATAAATGTCTCTGAATGTTTTTCAGAGACACTGGCAGATGACTGAGTCAAAGAGATAGGTGCTCAGAAGAATTTTCAAAAACAGAGAGGAGGGTACAAAGAAGAGATTTAGAAAAAGGGTTCCCGAGAATGGGGACAAGGTGGCTGAAGGCTCCTCATCTAATCATCATCAATTATAAATAATAGTGGAATATAAAAGCCGGATATGCCAGTAATATAATGGGATGAAAATTATGATGTGCTGAGTTAATTAACACATTGCTGAAAATGCACCTTGTTGATAATTAACTAATTTACAGCTAAACAATTGCCAACAGGCTGGCAAAGCAAATTGTGACCGTTGGCCAGTTGACAACAACTAGCATTTATATAGCACCCTTCACGCAGGATAGCACCTCAGGGAGCTTCATATCGATTAAGAGGATGCTTGGCATCAAGGCTGAAATAAGAAGTAAAAGAAAAAAACGGATTCCAAGTTCCGATTTTTTTAAGCACACATAATTTCACTTATGTATTTCACGTATATTTTTCTACACTAAGAGGTTACTTAGTTATGTTTGAAAAAGCTTACTGATTTAACAATCTTTTCGATTATAATGTAAGTCAATGCAACTTTTTAATATGCTTTGGAATTGAACAGGTATAAAAGATGTTCATTCATAATATAATAAATATAATTCTTGGAAATAGTGTAGACAATTTGTATTTTTCAACAGCACACCACGCTCGTTCTTTTATGGGCACTGAGCCCCTCCCTGAATTAGTACCTAATGGTAATTGTATTGCAGTCCACTAATTACTTGATGTAATTGGTGTCTTTTTTATGGTCCAATCAGATGCCCCCCTCAGTTGCCCAACAGGGGGCACGTACACTTCCAATCCTTTATTTGCATATTGGAATAGTAATTTACCGCCAAATTGTTGCAATCGACGCTAGAATCAGACTTGAAGGGCACCATAAGTATTAAAAATATTGAATAAAAGCACTACTCTATTTAAACAACAAACAGGTATAGAAAGCAAAAGGGGTGACAATTCTGTATTATAAGGTAGACCCAGCAACAGAGACAAATATTTTTGTAAAGGAGAAGGCTTTATAAAAACACTGCACAGCAGTGCATTGAGTTACTAAGAAACAACTTGTCCATCAAACGTTACAGGATACATTCACGACAGTATTTGTATTCCTGCAAAAACATAAACAATGTATAAGTATTGAATTAGGAATTTGAGCAACACCCATATGAATCATGCAGACCTTGATTTGGCTAAAATCAGATTAGGAACCTTCCCCTAGGGTGTGATCTGTTTTTTCAGGTTTCTCCTTGTATCACATGCTGCTGTGGAATGAGCAATGTGTAAAATCCCATAGCAACCAGATTATTTGATGGCACAAGTTTCATTAAAGGGTTAAAGTGCTGGCTGGATAGTCCATAAATTATTTATGAATTAGAAAATGGTGGCATGTGGGAACACATTAGTGATGGGAGGGAGGCAGCTTTTCTAAATTAAAATATATATAACATGCAGTGAAAAGGAAAAAAAACCTGATTTCTCTCTTGTTGAAGATCAGCTGTCTCTTCCAATACTTCCAATTGGCATGAACTCCGCAAAAGCCAAATTAAATTCACTGAAACTTTGAAAGATTCTTTTTTATAAAATAACCCCAGCCTGGTGCAAGTCTCTTGGAAATGAGAGCGAAGGTGAAAGGTGGCGGTCAGCAGAGTTCCTCATCTGCTGTCTGTAATTCACAAATGGGATTTAAATTCTCCTAGCCTGCCATTGTATTTGCTTACAACCCTATGTACTTATTAGTCTCAAAGCATTCAAATGTAGTATTTCACACACATTTAGGTCACAATTAATTAGGTCATTGCATGTCTCAAAATGGTACACTACAATCTGGGGGTTTAAGACAGCGAGAGGACTGAGCTGGTGTAATAAACAACAAAAAGATCACATTGGCACAGAGGGTGTTGTGAATTGGGGATTAAGGTAGATTTTGAGGGCAGCTCAGAAAGAGTTTTACTGTTGCAAATAGCTGACCCGAGGGTCTTTGACACTAGGGACAGGAAATTCTACTAGTCGTAATTATAATGGGAAATTTGGTAGCACAAAAATATTACTAAAAAATAAAGTGGAACAATATTACTAGTGATATTGCATTTTCAATTTTACATGATTTTCAGATAAATTAAAAAACATTTCATTTCCTTCCCCCTCCCCATACACACGCACACCCATGACCAGAAAAGAACCAAGATAATGACAGAAGAGAGATATGGATCACTGCGCTTGAGTTTACATATCTGAACAGCAGATGAAAGAAAACATCTACACCACATGGCTGCACTTTTCAGTGATGTGTGTGTTTTGTGTGGCAAATTTAAGGTGAATGAACTGTGGGGGAAGTTTGATCAGCCTGGTCCAGTGAATGTTTATATCTTTCTCGCTCTCTCTCCCTGATACTTATCAAATGCAGCTGCGAGGATAAACAAGCTATTACCAATCTGCCTGCGATGCAATGGCTCTCAGGTGTGTTAGAGTTACCAAGCAATATTCAACCAGGAGAAATTAAAGAGAAGCATAATAAATCCAGATAAAAAATTTAAAAACACAACCATAATAAAATACACAGTTCAGCCAGAATCCTTTCAGATATTTTGCTGCAGATAGTTTTTTTTTGCTGAACATAATTAACATAACAATCTTTTTAAATAACAATGTTTAAACACACATTCTATTGTTAATTTAGTTTAAATGCTAGAATGGGTTATCAGAATGGATCATTGATGCCAGGATACTGGACTTGTTTAAGAAAGCTTGACTCTGCATTGGAAAGACTATATTCTGGAAAACTGAGATCAAATGGGTTGAAGGGCCTTCATCATTCGAAGCCTGTGCACAGGATGTGCACTTTACGGCAAAAATTATTAATTGATTGCACGTTATTTAAATGTTATTTGTGAGCGTATTGTATTCTGACATTTAAATTATTAAAAATGGAACAGATTCAGAATTGACATTCACCATATAGGAACATCTTTTCTAAAACAGGTCTGCTCAGACATCAAATTCAATTGATATAAAAGCAGCTCATACAGCAGGTTAGCACAAAACTGGACCATTGAAACCAATCTTTAAAGACACATTTATTGAAATTAAAATTATAAATGTAGTGAATGTAAATCAAAATATAATTCTGAAAGTGCCCGTTTTCAGAGGTTCCATGAGATTATTTTGCTCAATAATAATAATAATTCTAGCATTTGATATAGTGCTTTTCACGTCGGGAGGACATCCCAAAGCGCTTCACAGAACACACGTGTTTTATCAGAGAGATCTGAAGAGGGAGGAGTTTTATTATCTCTCCCCCTGCCCGATTGTTCAGGTTAACCAAGCATCAGTTGGAGACGTTTTGCAGAAGACACCATTTCTTGTGCAGAAGGTGTCCTGTACAATCCTCAATCGCCCATGACTGGGTATTCCATATTCTGTGGTATTTCCATCTGGCGAACAAGTTAGACATTAAGCATTTAAACAGTTCTGACAAAGGGTCATGGACCCAAAACGTTGACTCACTTTCCTTTCTCCAAAAATGCTTCCTGACCTGCTGACGGGGCCTCACCATCTTGGACCTCACCATCATCGACAAAGCGATTTTGTACCATCACTTCAGCTCCCTCAATTCCTCAATCCCTTTCTCCACCCAACCCACCTCCATCTCATACTGCCGCTGGAAAAAAATCTCCCCCCACCACCCTCGGCTTCCTTGGAGTCATCTGAACTCCTTCCCCTCTGGGTGTCCTCACGCAATGACCTATCCTCCTCGGTCACTCTTCTCCACAGCTCCCTCTCCTCCACTCTCGATTCCCTCGCTCCCCTCTCTTCCTGAACCATCTCCTACTCGCGAAATCACCTTGGTACACCAGCCACCTCTGCTCCCTTAAAGCCCAGGCATGTTCGCTGAGCTCACCTGGCTTATATCAAACCTAACTGTCCATCGGCAGATCTGGCTGGACCATATCAAATCCTACTGCTCCGCTCTCGCCTCCACTACTTCGTCGTTCTATTCCAAGACAATCTTGGAGGCTAAGGACAACCCCAGGCTCCTCTTCTCCATCACGAACCAGCTCCTCCACCTTCCCTCTCACTCCTCACGCATCCTCACCTCAAATGCCAACTACAAGGAGATGCTGGACTTCCTCGAATCCAAAGTCGAGGGAATCCGCTCAGCTGCCTCTGCCACTGTATCTGCTACCCACCTCCCCATCTCCTCCTCCCACCCCAGCCCCTACCCATCCCTCCCTCCACACCTTTGAACCCGTCTCCCCCTCCTCACTCATCACCACCATAACCCGTATGAAACCTACCACCTGCTCCCTCAAACCCATCCCTACCCCTCTCCTTACCTCCCAGCTCCACCTCCTTGCCCCTCTACTCACTAACATTGTCAACCTCTCCTTGTTCTCTGGTACTGTTCCCACCCCTTTAAAATCCACTGTCATCACTCCTATCCTTAAAAATCCCTCCCTGGACCCTTCTCTACTCCCTAACTACCGCCCCATCTCCAACCTCCCCTTCCTCTCCAAGGTTCTGGAATGAGTTGTTGCTTCTCAGCTTCACTACTTCCTTTCCCGCCACTCCCTTCTCGAACCCCTCTTTTCGGGCTTCCATGCCGCCCACAGCACAGAAAGCGCACTGGTCAAAGTGACAAATGACATTCTGTCCATCTGCGACCAGGCCTCCCTCTGCCTCCTCTTCCTCCTTGACTTCTCTGCTGCTTTCGACACCGCCGACCACTCTATCCTCATCCACCGCCTCTCCTCTCACTTCAACCTCCATGGCACTGTCCTTGATTGGTTCAGATTGTACCTCTCACACCGCCTGCAATTCATCTCCTCAAACAGCTTCTCCGGTAGCCCTTGAACAGTCTCGTGAACTGTTGCTCAGGGCTCTGTCCTTGGTCCCCTCCTCTTCAATATCTATGTGCTTGGTGATATCATCCGCAGACTTGGGGTCAACTTCCACATATATGCGGATGGCACCCAACTCTGCCTCTCTGCCTTCCCCCTTGACTCCAGGACCACTGCTGTGCTGACAGAATGTCTATCAGACATCAAGTCCTGGATGAGAGCTAACTTTCTTCAGTTGAACGTCAACAAGACCGAGGCTTTCCTGATTGGCTCCCGTCAGCGCCTCCTCACCTCAGGTTGCACACCATCACCATCCATGGTTGTACACTCCACCTTGCTAAGTCAGTCCAGAACCTTGGGGTCTTGTTTGACCCTCAACTATCCTTTCTACCCCACATCTGTGCTATGACCCGCTCTGCCTTCCCCCACCTGCGCAACATTGCCTGGTTCCGCCACTGTCTCACACCACAGGGCACTGAAACCCATGCTTTCATTACATCAACTCCTCCCTCCACAGGCTGCAGATCATCCAGAACTCTGCAGCCCATGTCCTCTCCTGCACCAGGCTCCACGACCCTATCAATTTGCCTAACTCCACTGGCTTCCCATCACACAGAGGATACAGTTCAAGATCCTGGTCCTCACCTTCAAAGCCCTCCACGGTCTTGCTCCCCCCTACCTCTCCGACCTCCTAACCCCCTACCATCCTGTTTGCTCCCTCTGCTCAGCGGGTTCCGGCCTGCTTCACGTCCCCTGCCTTGCTCACCCCACTATTGGCGGGCAGGCCTTCCGCCACTCTGCACCCACCCTCTGGCACTCCATCCCATAGTACCTCCATCTCGCCTCCTCCCTCACCACCTTCAAGACCCACCTCAAGACCCTCCTGTTCGACCGTGCTTTCGATCTCCCTACTTCCCCACCCCTCCACCCTCCCCCACACCGACCTCCAGCGCCTTGGGATGTCCTCCCGATGTGAAAGGCGCTATACAAATGTAATTTTGTTGTTGTTGTTGAGTTTTCCCAGCGACTTCTGTTTTTGTTTTCAGATTTCCAGCATCTGCAGTATTTTGCGTTTTGTTGTAAGCATTTAAACAGTTCCTCTGAAAATTCAACTACGTACCTTAAGACCTTTAGAATGGAATTAATGGGAACCTGAATGCAGTTTAAAGGGAACATTAAATTGGATTAGGAACTGGCTGAGTGACAGAAAGCAGAGGGTGATGGTTAATGGGTGTTTCTCAAAATGGAAGGAGGTGTGCAGTGGTGTCCCCCAGGGATCGGTATTGGGACCATTGCTCTTTCTAATATATATTAATGATCTGGACTTGGGCATAGGGAGCACTATTTCCAAGTTTGCAGATGATACCAAGTTAGGTAGGGTAGTAAATAGTGAAGAAGATTGTGACGGACTGCAGGCAGACATACACAGAATGGTGGAATGGGCTGACATATCGCAGATGGATTTCAATGTAGATAAGTGTGAGGTGATACACTTAGGTAGGAAAAATGATAGAAGGCAATATAGACTTGGTGGCTCAATCTTAAGGGGGGTGAACATACAGAGAGATCTGGGTGTTCAAGTAAGCGAATCATTAAAGGTAGCGGGCCAGGTAGATAAGGCAGTAAAAAAGGCATTTGGTGTACTGAGCTTTATTAGTAGGGGCATAGAGTATAAGAGTAGGGTGGTTATGGTTAATCTATACAAAACACTGATTAGGCCTCAGCTGGAGTACTGCGTCTAGTTCTGGGCACCTTACTTCAGGAAGGACATTAAGGCACTGGAAAGGGTGCAGAGGAGATTCACGAGAGTGATACCAGGAATGAGGAACCTTAGCTATGAGGACAGGCTGGAGAAGTTAGGACTTTTCCCATTTGAGCAGAGAAGGTTATGCGGGGACCTGATAGAGGCCTTCAAGATCATGAAAGGTTTCGACAGGCGAGATAAGGAAAAGCTGTTTCCGCTGGTAGGTGTGTCTGTGACTCGTGGTCACAGTCTTAAGATATCTACCAAAAGAAGCAGAGGGGAGGTTAGAAGACATTTTTTCACTCAGCGAGTTGTTTGAATTTGGAATGATCTGCCTGAAAGGGTAGTGAAGTCCGATTCGATAACAGCTTTTAAGAGAGAACTGGATAGGTATCTGGGGAAGACGGGTTTGCAGCGTTATGGGGAGAAAGCTGGTGATTGGGGTTAGTGAAAGTGACGCTCTGTCAAAGAGCTGGCACAGACTCGATGGGCCGAATGGTTTCCTTCTGTACCATAACATTCTATGAATTATGTCAACTTCAGATCTTTCCATTCTAATGGATGATCGTTGTTTTATAAAAATGCTTTTGGTCATAAATGGAATTTGGTTCGTAAAAATCAATAAATATTTGAAGAGGATGGATATAAACTGTTATGGAGAAAGAACAGCGAATTGGAATTAGAGGAGTCGGCTTCAGTGGATGAACTAGCAGCCTTATAGGCTTGATGGTCTAAATGACCTCCTCTTATTCTGCCGTTTCTGTATGCTATGAAATGCAAGAACTTCACTTCAATCGTCAGCCCCATCCATATACAATCAATCAAGCACTGAATCGTGGTGCTCACCCATCCCACACAGCTGAAATAGAATTGGCAACACAGGACAAGAGAACTAGAAGGACTTTACAATAAGATAGAGATATTGTAAGTGGAACTTCGCTGCTTACCAATTTATTTTACTTACCCAGCCTCCAGCCATAGTCCCAGGATGATAGGAGAGGATATGGGAATTTTTCAACTGGGTCTTGTGCTTTTCTCTCTTGCAGGTACTGGTACCTGCCTGTCTGCTCTTGAGAGAAGCCTTCATAAAGCAGCCGTCGAATTTGAGGGGTCACTGGGCGCATCTCTGCCACCAATAGGTTAGGCTTTTCAGGTGCTTTCTGGGCTGGATATTTCCTTTGTCCATGTTTTTTGGGAATAGCTGGCAAGACAGCAAGTTTAGGAACGTCATACTTCTTCCTGTGTATAATGGGCTGAATCCCGGCTTGCTCATTCCCGTACTTGGTTTTCCAGGCTATCCGAGTACAGATTTCTTTATTAATGAGTTCGGTCCAACACTTCTGACTGTGAGCATCAATCAAATCTTTCATCTCTGTTGTTCTGATAAAGTTTAATTTGTTCTGAAGTAGTCGCTTTCAAGTGACCCAGTTATAGTGCCAGTGCAGTTGTCAAGTAAAGCAAGGCACTGTCTAGTTTACATTCATCACCACAGTAACAGCCATGGTTACCATCAAAGAGAAGTTTACAATATCCGAGCAAGTACTGCATTTGACTTGTAAATTTCCTGGGCACTCCTACTGGATGGAGGACTTTTCTGCGGGAATAGCTTAAGGCTGCTGCTACTGAATGGAAAGCTTTATTTTTGGCCAACCGAGAACATCCCTTTGTAAAAGTTCAATCATAAACCAAAACTCAGGGAATCAAACCTCAACCATAAACATATTTTCAGGAAATGTTTGTTTGACTGCTTCAGGTATTACTAGGTCATTTTAGTTCTTTTTAATAATTACTTTATACATGATCATTGTTGCTGTGGCGTTGTCTTAAGTTCTGCTCCATTCCCAACCTAATATCCAGATTTTGATATGAAAAGGTTCATCCAGGAATTTAATACAGTTCTCATCATGAAAAGTACAGAATACTAATCACAAGATCACTAAATTGGCTCTAATGAAGAAAGACCTTTGGCCCATTTGATCTCATCCTTCCAGAAATACGAACCCTACCATCTTCCCATCACAGCATCGAGCTGTCATTTAAGTGATTCCAGTGTCCTGCATTCAATCACCTCTCCTGGCAACCAGTTTCAGTCATTAATTACCCTCTGGGAAAAGAAAAATTTCCTCATTTCTGTTCTCACATTGCTCTTTGCAACTCTAAACCTATGTCCTCTTATTCAACTGCTTTGGTGCATCCTAAAGTTATCCTGCTTCCACATTCAAGAGTATTTCCACCAAAATCCAGCTCTCCATTCTGTTGAGATAACATGTCAGATTTTAAAGATAGATGAAATGTATATTTTTAAACAAATTCATTTATTTGCTTGACTCACAAGACATTGGCTCCTTCCTTTTGAAATAAATATTTTGTGAAAGATATCTAAGTTATTTGGATTGAGTAACCTTCAACTGATTTACTGTTTCCAATGATGCAAAGGGAAAAGTACTTAAACATTTCAAACAACCTTTATCACACTAAAAAACATATTAATGGGAGCATCCTGGCCTAAAGTGATTGCGTGAGCAATATATTAATCAAACTTGCCACTCTACCATTATTTAACTCAAAGTCTGTTTCACTAACTAGCTTAGGCTAAATAATCCCTCCAAAAAAACAAAACAATAATAAATTGGTCATTTTCAATTCACTTTACAGTATATTCTGTGAAGCGCTTTGGGACGTCCTCCCGACGTGAAAAGCGCTATATCAAATGCAAGGATTATTATTATTATTATATGATAAAACAAATCTGTTCTACTCCAAATGGTTACACTACAGCTGACCAGCAGATGGAACTCTCACTACACAAATCTGTGAAAATCGCTGCAACATGATAGGTACCATTCATACCTCTGAGATAGACGGTTGTGAGTTCAAGCCCTGTATCAGGACCTTTACCATATTGGGGGAGTGCTGCATTGTCAAAGATGCCATCCTTCCGACAGAAGATCGATGACACTTTTTGAAAAGTAAAAGGAGTTTCTCCCAGTGTCTTAGCAAACAATTCTCCAGTTAGTCACTCATAGTTATTTGCGAGGCATTAATGTTGGCTGCCATGTTGGCTGCCTACAAAATATACAGTGACAACACTTTAGAGTAAATTCTATGAAGCCTTTTAAGACCTGATGTGAAAATTGTTATATCAAACACAAAGATTATGATTATTTATCATTATGAATGAATATAAGCAAGCAACAATAAACAAGTTTGTTTCATGAGGTTCATGCCATGCCCTTCACAACCCTGACAAAGACTAATGATGTTCAGTACCCCAGCTCGGGTCTGAAATGCTGTACTCTGTCCAGCGCCTTGGGACGTCCTCCCGACATGAAAGGCTCTATACAAATGTAATCTTGTTGTTATTATTGTTGTAATCAGCATTTTACAAATACTATATTTAAAATGAATTTCCATCTGTAACTGGTCACCTTGGGCTGGAATTATGTATAAGCAATTCCTCTCCACCCACCTCCCCACTACCACACACACACCTACACTTACAAATTCAAATTCCCAGAAAGCCTCAGCTGTAATTAGCTATAATTATCTCTCATGGGGTATCTAACCCATTGAGCCTCACTGCCACCTTAAGCCACTTATTACCTCAAGCACTTTAACCACTCATTAGAGGCTGAGAACAGTAGAGTATTAATTCCAGAATATAGATGAATACACAATATACACAATATAGATGAAGATTTGTAATTTATATCAAATGCAAGGATTATTATTATTATTATATGATAATGGCCCACTCATGGTTGTCTAACATTAGAATTGAACAAGATATACTGCACTCTTGGGATAAGCCTAGAATCCAAAAGCCTGGTGTAAGCTGGTCCATTCATTGAGTGTATTCATTAAAGTCATTCCTGCAGCTGCTGAGCAGCAATAAACTTCAGACAGATTACCTGTCACAGAAAGGCTTATCTTCTGGTTAAATTCTGGTTCTGGTAGGGTTTAGAAGCCAGAAATACAAGTGCTGGAAGTATTTTTTTTAATTATTCAGAATTTTTCTTTGATATATCAGTGATTTATATCGCTTTACTTTTTTAAAACCAAATGAGATGCGGTGAAGATTCGTGTACAGTATGCCACCAAGGTAAAATTGAATTGGATAGAAAAACAAGAGGAGGAAAGATATGGTCACGTGATATCAAAATTAAAAGTATGCAGACTGTAGCAAGTACGGTAAATTAAAGGCGGTAGAATTCCGCTGGCCTCAACCTGTCATGAATGAGATTGAAAAAAACTTTTGATTTCAGCACACTGAAGGAGGTGGATGGACAGTTCACGTGAAGCAACAAAATCACAGTAATTTACCATCATACACGCATTATAACTGCAGCATTAATCAAGTACGCCAAATAGAGTGACTTTTTGCTGTGACAAACCAGATCCACAATGCGATAGTTCCATTGTGAGTCAGTCAAGGTAATAATAATCCTTGCATATGATACAGCATCTGAACACATTGTCAAAATGTCTCAAAGTGCCTCACAAGATTTAATGGGCAAGATTTAAGGCAAATGCAGCATTGTTGTACAGGACACAGGCAGAAGGATTTGTCTTTAGGAACAGTACCATGGGTTATTTAATGGCCACCTGAACAGGCAGACAGGGTGAGATGTTTAACATCTCATCCAAAGGATGTCACCTCTGACAATGCATCATTCCCTCAGCACTGCTTTGGATTGTCAGCTTGGACTATGAACTCAAAGGCCCACTGCAGACTGTTCATGGCATCAAGTTGCTGTTAGTACCAAAGTAACCAGGGAATTCAAACACATCTGTAGTTTATTTCCTGACCATCCTTTATGTTGTATAGTGCCTACAAGCAATGTTTATCCCCCTTTGTTCCTATTAATGAGAAATAGCCTGCCAGCAGATCAGAGGGAGAAAGAGTATTGTTCACATGTACAGTGGATGGCTGATATTGAAGGTTGCAATTTTACAAAGAAAACAATTTGTGTTTCCTAACAATGGAGCATGGGAGTTTATAAAAGGGATTCAATTACAGGGACGGAAAGTATCTTGAATTGATTGTGCAAGGACCCACACTCAAAGGAACCAGAATCTTCTGAACAAAAAAAAGCAGATTTTTAATTATAAATTAAATTTATTTTGAGGTGTGTGAGTGAAAGACTTGTAATCTACAAGGCAAGCTGTGGCATATAGTGAATGGATAGACAGCCAGACAAAGGCTCATATAAATGTCATTCTTCTGATTAAACACAGGCCACCTATTACACACCAACTATTATCATGGACTGTCAAACAACATTCATTGCCCACTGGGTAACAGGCAGCAATAAATTCTATCATCATAATCACCATGGCAGTGAGGAGATGAAAGGAAATCCAATTAGTGGTGTTTTTTCAAGAAAAGTACACTTTGTATGTTTTGTGCTGTTTACAGGCTGATGTCAGGAGGTTGGAATGCACCTTACAAAAGGGTGGTTCAACATTTGCTTCAATTTAGGACCTAGGCCAAGTATTCATTCATTTGAATACTTGGCCCAGTGTGAGCCGTGCTGTGGGTTTCTGAATCACAATCCATACATGCAGCAAGTAAAACAATCTCATTGCTAAGAAACATACGGTCAACAGTGCTGCTTCAAGAAATGTGACGCATGCAGGAAACAGGAGATTAGACAGGAGATTAATGCCCCAGATATCTGCAAACAAAGGAGCCCTGGATTGGCTAAGAAAGGCCTTGAAGCAGTATCACTGAGTCAGCAAAGATTCCCATGTTCCCACAGCTCATCAGGTAACTGACCATATATGGTAATTGTCAGGGTGTACAGTCTGAACTGCCGCACTTGGCTCACAAAGAGAAACCAGACACTCAGACAGGCAATTAGAGGAAGGACAGAGAGGCATCATGACATCAACCGTGCAGATAACTTCCAAAAATTGCATTTATTTGACTTTGACCCCATGGTAATGTTATCAGTAACTTACGTCAGTTGTTTCATTCTAATCTACAGTCAAATGGCAATTTTTGCCTTGATGCACATTTACAGAGATAAAGCTGCCACATAAATCACTTCATGCCCTGGCATTTCCCTTCCTCTCCAACCTGCTTACACCCCACCCCATTACCCACACCTCAGTTCAGCTGGCCTTCTACACGTCCCTCGTCTCCTCCGCTCCACCATCAATGACCCTGTTTGAGCCACTACGCCCAGAAACTATGGCACTTTTTTCCTCAATCCCCTGCCTTGCCTCCTTCCCGGTATTCAACAACAACTTGCACTTATATAGCGCTCTCCATGCAGGGTAGCGTCTCAGAGCTGGGGGGAGCCTGGGCCTGACTCCGAGCCGGGGGGAGAAGGATGGCGGTCATAAGCACGGCCGAAGAGGAAAGTTTTCAGGTGGGACTTGAAAAGAGGAGAGACGGGGCAAGGATTTGAACATCCTTGTTCAAGGATGTTCCAGGGGGGGCAAGGGGAAGAAGGGGGTAGATGGAATTGAACACGAGAGTGAGGATTTTGAAGTTGATCTGTCCAGTGAGGGGGAGCCAGTGGAGCTTGACCAGAACTGGTGAGATGTGGGTACAGATAAGGTGGATCTTATGAATGGTGGAGCTGGGGAGACCGGCGAGGAGTGCGGTTGAGTTATCCAAGCGGCAGGTAAGAAACTTATGCATGAGGGTTTCAGCTGCATTTGGGGTAAGGTACGGTCGGAGGCGGGCAATGTGGCGGAGGTGGAACAAAGCGGTCCTGGTCAGGGACTGGATATGGGGGAGAATGGCCGGCTGGAGGTTGAACCGGACAACTAAGTTGCACACTGGTTCGGTGAGTCTGAGGGAGAGCCCAGGGAGGTTGAGAAGTTTAGATCCGCAGGAGTGAAAACATTGACGAGAACCAAGGAATATGGCTTCCATCTTGTCCATGTTCAGCTGCAGGAAGTTTACATTCATCCAGGCCTTGATGTTGCCAGACAAGCTGATAGAACATTGCCGTAGCTCCTGGAGTTGGTACTGGAGGAGGCCAAGTAGATTTGTGTGTCATTCGCATACATGTGGAAGTTTACCCTATGTCTGCAGATGACATCACCTAGAGGGAGCATATAGATTAGGAAAAGAAGAGGGCCAAGGATGGAGTCCTGGGGTGCTATGCAGGTCTTTTTGAGGAGGGGTGTGATGACAGCGGTTTTCAGGGAGCGCGGAACAGACCCTCCGGAGAGAGACTGGTGCGTCAACCAGGAGGGGGGAGAGAAGGGGGAGTTGAGTGACCAGCAGCTGGGTGGGGAGGGGTCAAGTTAGTAGGTGGTGAACTTCATCCGGGTGATTGTGGTTGAGAGGGAGGAGGGAAAAATGGGGCCAAGGAGTGTAAGGAGGGGGGAGTGACAGGAATTGTGGCAGAGGGAGAAGGCGGTGTGGATAATCTGGGTGGGGTGGAAGGGGACATGGGAGGGGTGGGAGGCTGATGGAATCAAGCAGATGTTTTCAATGTTTGAGGCAAGAAATCTAGGACCTCTTCGCACTTGACATTTGACGTGAGGATAGAGGGGGCTTGAGGGGGTGCACGGTGGAGGAGGTGATGGATGGTGGAAAACAGTGTCTTTGGATTGTTTACTTCCAGGATGACCTTGGAGTAAAAGTCAGTTTGGGCCTGTAAGAGGGAGAGGTGGTAGGTGCTCGAGCCACAGCAGGCGGTGAATCGTGAGGCCAGATTTCTGCCATCTGCACTCAAGCATCTGGATTTGTGTGTTGAGTGAGCAGAGATGACTGTTGTACCAGGGGGAGTGGGTGGGTTTGGAAACAACCCTGAATTAGGGAGGAGAGGAGGGCAGTGAAATCCGAGGAGGTGGTGCAAGGGGAGTTTAGGTGGAGGTTGGAATCATCCATTATGAGCAGGTGTTCAGTGCAGTGACAGGGATAAGAGAAGAGATATCAGTGAGGAACGAGATTTGGGGGAAGCTGTAAACTAGGAGATTTTGAGGGCCAGAGAGGAGAGATGGTAGAGGGTGAGGTGCTCAAAAGAAGAGAAACAGCCAGAGGAATAGGGGATAGACCAAAGGAAGCTTGGGAGATGAGGGCTGCTACGTTGATTGAGGTGGGGACTGTGGTGAAAAGTGTAGCCAGGAGGGGAGGCTTCAATGAGGGGGACAGGGTCACCGGGGAGAGCCAGGTTTCTGTAAGCCCAAGAATATCAATGTGCTCATCCAGGATGAGGTCATAGATAGTAAGGGCTTTATTGGAGAGCGAGCGGACATTTTGGAAGGATATGAGGATAGGTTTGCTGGTGGGGGATGGTGATGGGAAGAATGGTATAGAGAGGATTTGGGGTCGTGGGGGAGAAGTGACCATGGAGTTTGAGGAGCAGGGAAGGTTGGTGACGGTATGGATGAGGGAGGGGGAAGGGGGGTTTGCCTTTCGGAGGCGGTCGGTGCGGAAAGAGTGAGCGATGGGACAGTTGGGGTGGCTGCTCTGGGACAACCAACGTTGGGAGCCACTATGGGCCTGGAGGAGGATGCCCAGGCTGGAGTAGAGGGAGGTAATGATAGGGTCCAGGAGAGAGAGAACGCGAGGAGGGTGGTGGGAGAGAAGGGCAGAGTGGGAGTAGAGGAGCGTGGGGGCTGGAAGCAGGAACATTTTCAGGGTGAGCGGCTCGGGTCAGGGCAGCAGCAAAAAGGCGCATGCAGAGACCGGGAGCGAGTGATCAGCGGGGCAGCATCAGCCCACGGGCTACGGGTAAAAGCGGAGGGGAGGGGGTAGGAGAGGTGAGAATGGGGATCATGGCTTAGGTGCCAGAGACCGGGAGGCAAGGTAGCAGAAGGATAGTAAAATATATACTATACAAATCGGACGGATTTGAAAATGGAGCCCGGAAGTGAAGTGACATCTGCCAGCAAGATTCGGACTATTTCAGGCGGGGATTTGGAAATGGCATCTGTGCACCTGAAGCAGCCAAAACCTTCGCCTCGCCGGTCGCTCACCACCGCTAGTTCACCCGCCCATGGCCTCGGCAGTCTCTCTCTCCCATTATACAGGGGGGAGATTTGAAATTCCTGCCCTGCCGGTGCCCGCCAGAGGCCAACATCACCCGGCTTTCGTCGAACAAAACCTTCGACCCTCGCATCTCCCGCTTGGTTGACCGAGGCCTCACTCCTCGCTGAGACGCGCCTCAGAATACACCTAGAAAGCCTTCCTCTTCGACTGCACCTATAGTCACCTCTCTCTGGCTTGGCGTCAAGCTCCACCAGTTAATGGCTCCAAGGCACTACCTCACATGAAGAGCGCTACATAAATGCAAGTTGTTGTTATTGTCGGATATATCACTAACATTTTCAGGTGTGGATGAGGATTGGATAACCCCAGATAATATTGGGTAATTAATGTTTCATTGTTTCTTTCTCAGTTTAGTTACAGTATCAGAGATGAGCACCCACCCAGTTTTTTTTCGGATTTCAGGTATGCAACAAGATCATTGGACATGAGTGTTGTTTGACAAGAGTTTATGATTACCTGCAAATTAGTGGGTTTGGAATATCAGTTTAGGTGTGTAATCCTTGAAAGTAAAAATCTCATTTCTGATTCCTTTATTCAATATACAGTGGCAACATGGATTAACGGGTGGGTTACATTAAATCTTAAATGATAGCATTCAACATAAACCCTTTACCTGTAGAAGTCGGTTGTCATCGGAACAATTTTCATTAATGCAGAACATATGTTCCCACAGGTTACAGGCCTACATTCCAACTACTGAGTATGCCAAAGCACACGTTCCTGTAGAGAAGGTTTTAACACATTGATTAACATTTTTACATTGATAAGATTGCGGAACAGAGATTTCCACCAAATGGCTCCACAGAAACAAAATTAAAATCCTTCCTTTTATTCGCTCCAGAAGCAACGTGCATCTGATAACAAACGCAAATCCAACAGGGCAAACACTGTTATGGCTCAGCGTCTCAAAATTGGGCAATGCACAAAGTTAGAAAGATGCCTGAAAACATAACAGCAAAACACACACAGATGCTGGAAAACTACCAGAAATACCTATTAAATGACGTAATCGGTCCAACTGGATTTGTTTTACTAGCACAAGCTTAATGTAGATAAGTTTACAACGCATTTAGGTAGATAGAATCAAAGAATCATAGTATTATACCATTCAGCCCATCAGGTCCGTGCTGACTTGTTGAAAGAGCTGTCCAAATTAATTCCACTCCCCCGCGCTCTCCCCATAGCCCTGCAAATTTGTCCTCCCCAAATATCTATCTACTTCTCTCTTGAAAGTTGTTATCGAACCAGCTTCCACCATACTTTCAGGCAATGCATTCCAGATCCAAATAGCTCACTGTGTGAAAACAATTCTCACGTGATCCTATCCTAATTTGGAATTCACCCATATGCACACACAATTACACATGATTCAGCGCAGGGTAGGGGAGTGGGGGTGTGGTGTGGAGGTGCGGTGGGGGGAGGAAAAGAGAGAACAAAAGGCTAATCAGAAGCAAGAACATTCGCTGATAATACCCCTCATCTTCCTGATTATGACTTGGGACTGAAGACCAGTCCGGGGGGGCTATATAAAAGCAAGTTGTTGTTGAGGCTGAAGGCAACAACGCATCCCAATTGGTGTCCTGGCTGAAATGAGTCCAAAAATAGGCACAGAGAATACGTTTGTTGTGGCATTTTAACCAACCCCAGTTCATAACTTGGTTTAAATAAAAGTTTAAATTTGATTATAGTACTCCTCTTAAAGCGACATCTGTTTTATAGCATCCAAACTAAATTATTGTCACTGGAAAATTTATGATCCATATTGGCTTACATTAAAGGGAGATGCTGCACTCAGATCTGACTAATAACTGGTCGAACCACACTTTACAATAATGAGACAAGGTAAATCTTAGTGAGCAGGGGAGGCGACTTGCTCTATCTCCACTGACTTCTCTCTCCTCTCACAACCTCTCCCTCCACATCCACGCTGCCACCTACATCCACCTGTTTGACCTGGTGATCACCATCGCTCAGCATCTCGGACATCACTGTGGAGTCCTGTAGCTCAGTGGTTAGAGCACTCGCTTTGCAAGTGAGAGACCTGAGTTCTATTCCAGGCAGGGCGAAACCTTGGGCAAGTTTCCTTACTCCACACGCCTAATAATAATCCCTCCAAAAACCAAAAACAATAATAAATTGGTCATTTTCAATCTACGACTGTTTGTGGGACATTGTTGTGCGCAATTGGCTGCCGCGTTCGCCCACAAATATACAGTCAATTCACTTTACAGTGTGTTCTGTGAAGCGCTTTGGGACGTCCTCCCGACATGAAAAGCGCTATATCAAATGCAAGGATTATTATTATCACCATCACGGATCACTACTTTCATCTCCCTTAACTCCTCAATCCTTTCCCTCCCGCCACCCAATCTATCTCCTACTGCCCCTGGAAAAAAATCTCCCCCCACTCCCTCTCCGCTGCCCTGGAGTCATCTGAGATCCTCCACCTCTGGGCTTCCTCCCGCACTGACTTATCCTCCTCGGTCACTCTCCTTCACAACTCCCTCTCCACCACTCTCTCCTCCACAACTCCCTCTCCATCATGCTTGATGCCTCTGACCTTCCAACTGCTGCACCCTTCCCATCTCCCCATCATACTCCACCCCCTACACATCCCTCCCTTCAGACCTTCAAAGCTATCTCCCCCTCCTCTCTCACCACCAGTGTAACCCACATGAAGCCCACCACCTGCTCCCTCCACCCCATCCCTACCCCTTTCCTTACCTCCCAGCTCCACCTCCTTGTCCCTCTATTCACAGACCTCATCAACCGCTCCCTGTCAGCTGGCACTGTTGCCACCCCCTTAAAAACAGCTGTCATCACCTTATCCTCAAAAAAACTTCCCGAGATCCAACCCTGTTCTCAAATTACTGCCCCAATCTCAAACCTCCCCTTCCTTTCCAAGTTCCTTGAATGAATTGTTGCTTCCCAGCTTCACTCCTTCCTCTTCTGCCACTCTATATACAAACGGGTTTCAATCGGGTTTCCTTGCTGTCCACAGCACAGAAACAAAGTGACAAATGCCATTCTGTCCATTTGTGACCAGGGCTCCCTCTGTATCCTCCACTTCTGTGCTGCCTTTGATAGTGTCAACCACTCCTCCACCGGCTCTCATCTCACTTCAACCATTAGATCCTACCTCTCACACCGTCTTTCCTTTGTCTCCACAAACGGCTTCTCCTCCAGCCCCCGCACAGTCTCATGCGGTGTTCCTCAGGGCTCTGTCCTCGGTCCCCTCCTCTTCACCCTCTATATGCTCCCCCTGTGGTGACATCATCCGCAGACATGGGGTTAACTTCCACATGTATGCGGATGACACCCAACTCTACCTTTCCTCCTCTATACCCTCAACTCCACGACCACCGATGTCCTGACAGCTGGCTGTCCGACATCGAGTCCTGAACGAGAGACAACTTTCTTCAGCTCAATGTACGTAAAACTGAGGCCCTCCTGATTGGCTCACGTCAGCGCCTCCGCACCTCAGGCGCTGACAGCATCAGCATCCAAGGCTGCACTCTCCACCTCTCAAAGCCAGTCAGGAACCTCTGTGTTCTGTTCGACCCTGAGTTGTCCTTTCTTCCCCACATCCGCACCACAACTGGCACCGCCGTCCATCACCTCCGGAACATCGCCAGACTACGGCACTACCTCACCCCTTACACGGCTGAAACTCTGGTCCACGCCTTTATCACCTCAAGGCTCGACTATGGGAACTCTCTCCTCGCCGGCCTTCCCGGTACCTCTCTCCACAAGCTGCAGGTCATTCAGAACTCTGCAGCTCGTGTACTGTCCCGCACCAGGCTTCGCGACCACATCACTCCCACCCTCGCTCGCCTCCACTGGCTCCCCATCCCCCAGAGGATCGAATTCAAGATCCTCACCCTCGCCTACAAGGCCATTCACGGCCTTGCTCCCTCCTAACGCTCCGACCTACTATCCCCCAGTGCCTTCGCCTTGCCTCCTCCCTTTCCTCCTTCAAGGCCGGTTTCAAGACCTTTCTCTTTGACCATGCATTCAGCTCCCCTCTCGACTCTCTACACCCTCCTCGCCCCCTCCCTTCCCTCCACTCACCCTGACCATTTCCCCCCCTCCTCGCTCCCTCCCTTCCCTCCCCTCACCCTGACCATTTCCCCCCTGCTCGGGTCCTGACCCAACTGTCCAGCGCTTTGGGACGTCCTCCCGATGTGAAAGGCGCTCTATAAATGGAATCTTGTTGTTGTCTCACTCCCTCCCTTGCCTCCTTCAAGGCACTTCTCAAGACCCTCCTCTTTGACCATGCCTTCAGCCACCCTCCTACCCTCCACCCTCCCTGATCCCAATCCCCTCCAGCTCAGGTCCAAATCCCTGACCGTCCAGCACCTTGGGACGTCCTCCCGATGCGAAAGGCACTTTACAAATGTAAAGTGGTATTTTATATTGTATTTGTATTGTACACCACTAAAAAGTATTGTACAATAGTCAAATGTAATTCTAATGTGGTAAAACGATCATAACACTGTTGTGAAATTTTCAGGGAGGCTAAGTTAACACACAAGACAAATCTATCCTGTTGGATGCTGATTTATTTTCTAACACTTCATATTCTCTAAGTTATTGGCTAACGTTAAACAACTTGGCGGAGAATCAATGCTGAGCAATTGCAATGTATAAACTGTTAACATTTACCTTGAAGAGTTAACAATGACTTTATAAATTAGAATCTTACACAAGAAATTAGTCTGTCTGATACATGGTTATTTCACACACAAGCTGGCAGATTGCTACACAACAAATTACACAACAAATAATGAGCCCACAGACGTCCTGGATAGGAAGGAGATAATTGTTTTCAAAATATTATATGGAACTGCACTGTATTGTTTTACATCATGAAAGAACTTGTTTTACACTAAAAGAACATCCTAAAGATTGTGATTAAATCACAAGTCAAATTTCAAACCAGACCACCACTATTAGGTCTTTGACTTGTCTTATTAACAGGATTCAAGTGTGAGGAATCCTTGATCCAAGTGATGGGTCTGCACTTGAAAGTTCTACTGGTGTTCCAAGCTGGCTGGTCTATCAACAGCAGTGTCTTTCTTTACTGCAGACATGCTCAGGAACCAGGCAACCGAGACCACCAAAGAGGATTGACTCGATTCTGACATTCCATTACCAAGCACGGCACCTTACAACCAGCTCAGCTACAAGAAGATCCTGCTTACCTCATCCCTCCCGCAAGTTGTGTCAAGTTCTGTCCACTAGTGTTCAATGCGAGGAATCTGAAAGACTAAATGTGTTCTGAGGGTACAATGGTTGTAAATCGGAGATTACCTGAGATTTTCTCTGGGAGATTCTTTGTATTGTTGGCCCAAATAGCAACTAGCCTGGAACGAGAATGTAAAGCAAATGTCTCTCTTACCTTATTCATCAGTATTGAACATTGCATGTGTTTTAGGTATCTAGTATAAAATTGAGGTGCTTCAGTTTATAGGTTTGGTAGATGCTCCTCGAGATGGCATGGACTGCACTCGCTCACTTGAATACTGGTCAATTCAGTGTAAGATAATGAATGGTGGTACCGAAATGTAGTACCACAGCTCTGCACAGCTCCAAAGAGGACCATGAAGGCACTGATAAGAAAATATAAGGGGTATCCATCTAAATTATTAACTTACAGGGCTTGTAGTGGAGGATGTTTGCTTCAACGTGGTCTTCTGGTCATTCTCACTCTTCAATGTTAGGACATTTCCAATGCTGGTTAGGCTTATGACATATGAGTTGTGTCAAAACAGTTCATGTTCGAAGTTCCTTGGCATGCATGCAATAGAGGGATTTGCTTCAGCCCATTTGTGAAGTCCAGGACCATGTGGTGAGGTGGATTTGTGGTAAAAAAAAGGTGAGGTGAGGAAGAAGCAGCTGCAAGAGGTAGCAGGCTCAACCATCGTTAACCTGCTTTGCATCCTGCAGGTGGAGTCAGAATTAAGTAAGGAGGGTACATGGAATTAATTTGGAACAGTGAGTTTCTGCATGTGTCCCAAGTAACAAAAACCGCAAGCTTAATTGTATGAGCCTTAAACATTTTCTATAACCTTACCAACTCCCCAAATGGGTCTATGATCTATGGCACAAGATCAAGGTTGTGCAGTGTTTCAATATTGTGACTGGAAATCTTTTCCAGTTTTATCCCAATTAACCAGTCAGTCAAATTAATGAAATTAGAAATCAAAAGATGGGAGACCAAAATCTCATACAATCCACATGGTTTTCAGCTGAAGTTCTGAGCTTGAAGACAGTGATACATCAAACACAGTTCCCACTTAATCTCCATTTCTTGTATACAATACAGTCTGAAGTACTGAATAAGTGCAAAACATCCACCATTGTGCCCAAGTGAGAGGGTTTCACATTCAGAAATCCATGTCTTTATGACCTGCACATCTGGTCCTTAAGCTCCATTCTGAATGTCTGGGCCAACTGAGCTGCAGTGAATGTACATGGCCAAGCTGTTGCCAGGCACTACAAATGAAAACACAAAAATAACTATCAAGGGCAGAGTGCAATTCTCTGCACAGTTGACATGTAGCCTGAAATTAATGAAACTATGCTTCAAGCAATTTTGCATTTAAAGTTTATTGGGTCAATTCCAAGTTACATTAAGACTTTCACAGTAAGGCACAAAGCATTGTAAAATGGAAAAAGGACACTGATTTATTAACTTGCTATCAGTAAAGATACAACATTCAATTACAAAATAAGCTCCAGAAGGAAAACAATTAGTAGAGTTAAGGTCAGAATATAAATAGAACTTAAAGTTCAGTTTAAGCGAAACAATCTGTGTAATGTAATGTCTGATCTCAGGTTAAGACATTGTGCAAACTGAATTACTATGGTTTCACCCAAATAGCATGTGCAAGGATCTGGTCAGAGAACTTTAACTTGGCTATTATTAACTAGGTACAAGATCAAGGTTGTGCAGTGTTTCAATATCGTGACTGGAAATCTTTTCCAGTTTTATCCCAATTAACCAGTCAGTCAAATTAGTGAAATTAGAAATCAAAAGATGGGAGACCAAAATCTCATACAATCCACATGGTTTTCAGCTGAAGTTCTGAGCTTGAAGACAGTGACATTTCAAACACAGTTCCCACTTAATCTTCATTTCCTGTATACAATACAGTCTGAAGTACTGAATAAGTGCAAAACATCCACCATTGTGCCCAAGTGAGAGGGTTTCACATTCTAGGTACATTAAAATGGCAGCATATTTGTCAAAAAAATGTATGGGTGGTAGGGGGTAGGGGAAGAAGTATAAGCATGATTTGTGTCTCGAGTTTATCCAGCTCAGACTATAAGAAACAGCATTAGTTGAGGAATTTTACTTCTGGGAAGGCACCTGTCTTCTGGGAAGGCAGACCCAAATGTACATAAGAAATCTTCTGCTACCCTCATTTTTATTTTCATTCAATCCTTAAGTTCTGCAGTTCCATAATATTCTGAAGCAGAAATTGTAGATAAGGCTAGACATAGAAAAGTTATAGAAGACAACGGCAGCAAAATTTTCCCCATCAAAAAAATTATGACTATCAGTGTTTTACGCATTTTAGCAGAAATTTTGGGAGTCCAAGAATCTCCACTGGTTAAATGATGATTCTTGCAACTACTATGAAGCTTTGGTCTGTCTCTACACTCCTTGTGAAAACAACATCCGAGGTGAAATCTACTCCACAGTAGAACTGATCCCAATAGAATACCAACCTGGAGTGTATACAGTTCCTTAGACTAAGTAAGAAATTTGTCATGTCTGGAAAATAAATCACTTCAAAATTCAACAGTACAATTCCTGCCCATGTTAGTGTTCAGTATGAGTTTGACTGAAGACCAAGAAAGTCTGTGGCTTCAGTCAAACTGCAAAATAGGCCCAGAATACCATCATATTTATCGAGTTTTACAATTGTCAGTTTAGCTCATATTTATACAAAATCCATACTATATTCTGTTTCTACACAATGAGAATTATGGTAAAGCTAGTTACTTTTACCCAATCTATCCTTTAAACCAGCTGATACTAAGAGCATTGTAAGACTAATGGAGTCCACCTCATAGTAGATATTTTTTATGCAATTGTGGCATCTTCTAAAAACTCAAGGCTGTGAATTGGAGTGTTCCATTGTTGAAAATGGGAGGTGGCCTTTATGGTACTGTGATACAGAATGGACTACCAGGAATGTGCTCTTCACCCCATTTTACCACCAAAGTGTAGCGTCCCTTCTCGTTGACTACATAGGTCACGTTATATTGTTCTTTTCCCACATGTTTCACAGAGACCTCCTCACAAGGAATAGTTGGCCCATGGACACCAACCAGCAGTATATTTGTTCCTTAAACAAAAAAATGCATTAATATATTGCACAACAAACTGAGGGATAACATTTGTTTGATTCCTAAACGAATTTGCTAAATAGTTTAGAAATCCTGCAAAATGTACCTATAGATTTAACATTATAAAAACAAAATTAAAAGGAAATCAAACACAACAAATTTAGATTGCAAAATGTAATCAATTAGAAACCAGGCATTCCAAAGGAATAAATCAGGACTATAATTTTTTTCTAGTGTATTGTCTCATTACTGGAAGTCACAGCAACTTATCTAAATGTAGGCAAATTCAATTCCTGTGACTGCTCCTTTACACACCGTTTTCCAACTCACTCTGAATTTGCATAATCAATTGATATGCAATGGCACATTCTTAGCTAATGAATTAGTGCTAACATGTCCACATCTTACTCTTTTACAGTGGCCATTTGTACAACGAGTCTTTCCAACTTCAATGGTCGCCTTGTTTCTGTACAAGCTTCAAGCTTACCTGTTATTTAGCAACTTTTGCAGACCGCTTAACAAAGAATTGAGCGACTGCCAGAGCAGTGCAGCTCGATGCTGAATGGCCTCTGCTGATAGTACGAATTTAAAAAAGGCGGATTCTTGGTTTTTACAGATTCACACAACATGAATCTTGTAACTGCATCCAAAGTCAATATACTGTGTTGATCTGTGTGATCCCAGACAAGGTGAATCACCAAACCAAATCACTGATCTGAAGTACTCAATGTAGAGCAAGAGGTAGAATGGGGAGGATGGTAAAGTTATGTATCTGAATACATATTCCCAACCGGAAGAGAAATTTTACAGCTCCACCACTGAATCACTTTAAAAACAATCCATTTGAACAAAATCAAAGCTGTCAGTCTTATAACATTATCCAAATAAAAAACAAAGAGGCCTCATTTCCTGTAGAGGAAAATGATTAGAATAGTTGCAGCTCCCCAAGTTTTGAGCTTGTGCACCACACATGCCATAACACCTGTGTTTGCTTAAGCAATGAATACTCCCCATATGTTCCTCTGTTTGGATGAATCACCAAAGCCTGTAAAATTCTCCAGGCATGGAAGCATTCAAGCAAACAGAATCTCATTGTTTGTAAATGCAGATACACCTCTTCAGTAAAGTATTGTGTACTCAGCATTCAATAATACAAACACCACATTCACCTTAGTCTATCCTGACCAATTAGACTCTAGCACTAGATCCCATCCCATCATTTAAAAAAATCAGATATGAGCAAGCAAAAGGCTAGATAGTTAGATGCCAGGGAATACCATTCAAAGGTACATAATATCCCTTTTCTACTTAGGAGTCACATTTCATTGAAATTGTTGAAATTTTTGGGCATCTCAAAAAGTAGCGAGGGGAGGACTGCATCAAAATATTTTAATGCAGCACTGAGATAATATGAGGGACAACCAAATGTAATGCATCCTATTTATTTTATGAAGAATTGTAAGTGGTACAGTAATGAAAAGCATACACAAGATATTTTTATAAATCCTGCCCTGCTGTGAAAGTTTTGTTTACTTCTGACTAGATGGAGGCACATGACAACAGTTCAAAATGGCACCTAGCATTGATACACAAAATGGCACCTAGCATTGTTAAACAGAGAGCAGTAAATGAATTTCTCACAGCTGAGAGGATTTCGTGGATTGAAATTCAGCATCACACGATGAAACTGTAGGGACAATTATGTGTTGATGCGAGTACTTTAAGACGCCGTATAAATTGTGTGAAAAGTGGAGAAACTGAACTTCAAGACAGGCCCCCACAGAGGGTGGCTGGCAACAGCTGTTAATGAAGAGAATACATGAGGCAGTTGATGAACTGATCTGCAAAGATCGACTCATCACTCAGAGCGAGTTGAGTGAGAGTCTTGGCATTGAGATGATTTATTGGTAACCCATGCTCAATGGGCTCCACAAATGCTAATCAACTTTCACAGAAAGGCCATTTGCACATCATTTTACCGTAAAGGCAAACTGGCACTGCTTCCACATTGGCGCAAGCGTGTAGAACGTGATGGTGGAAAAATAAGTACACTGGTGTATTTAAAAAAGGTTCTTTTGCATCTGTGTAAGTTACCAATTAAAGAATTTTGAGAAAATAGAAAGGAGGCATTAATTTTGAGATGCCCCTTTTATAACTGTGAGCTCTGAACAGTAAGCTACCCATGGAAAAACCTAGACAACAAATACAATACAAATGTAAGTCACACAGAGAGATGTACAGGTACCAAGTAAATTATTAATTTAATGTTACATAGACTGTTTTTTTAAACTATTGCTTTAGTACCTTGAGGCAATTCCCAACTGGGACATGTTACAGGTGTTTCAGCTGAGTATTCAATATCACAGTAACAAGCCAACCAAAGCACACTAAGCATCAATTTGAATGTGACATGCTGAGTTTACCATACCAAAATCTTACCTCTGGCAGATACTATTTAAGAGCTGGATACAAGTCCTGGAGTACGAGCTGAGACAGCACTAACAGATTGGTAAGAAAGTACCATCATGCTTGGCTTCACTCTAACTCAAATAGTTAAAATTTATGCAGCCAGCCACCATTTCCATTGTTGGGCAACTTTTAGACAGTAAAATACGCTTTAAAAAAAATCAGCTTCAAACAATTACAAATCATATGCACGGACATCAGCCAACATAGCAAGTGACTATTGCTCCACTATTTTCAAAGATCTGCAATGCTTAGAGCAGAAAAGGTTCCATGTGAAAAGCAGTTATGGCAAACCACCCAATATTCCATTTTCATATGCAATTTGAGCATTATTAAAGCAGCACCTGCAGAGACTTAACATGTAGCACTGGCAGTACAGTTGGAATTAGGGTTTTCAAGGCAGATTCAGCAATAGTCTACGCACATAGAAATACATCTTGGAATGCACATTACATCTGGACAAAAGTTGATTTAAAAACCTGTTGGGCCAAAATCAGTTCAGATCCGACTGGATGAGCTTGGGAGTTTGACATCTTAATTCAATCTGGTTCCTTTCTTAGAATGGTCCCAGTTTGCCCAATGTGAGCAAAATGGTTAAATAATAATAATCTTTGCATTTGACCTTGTGCCTTATTACATCTTCAAGACGTCTCAAAGCACTTCACAGAATATACTGTAAAGTGGATTGACCAGGAATCAGAAATGTATGGAGGGCTATATTTTGAATGCATCTTACAAAGGACAAACATGATATAAAGTTTTACCTGCTTTGCTGCAGTCCACTGTAAAGCTGCTTTTCTGTCCCACATGTGCCTTGCTGAGACCAGTACCTCTGGATACTACTTTGCTGGCATCAGAAGAGAACTTAGGTACAGCACTGTAGGAGCTGCTAATGGATGACTTGGTCACCGATTCTACCAAGACTGAAGAAGTTTCATGTGTGCTGCCACCACTAACCAGACGAGGACCTAGGTAGGAAACAGGATACTCGTTTTTACATGTACAACACTGCTAGTTTATAATACAAACTTTCAGCAAGACAGTCATAAAAAACTCAGCAGGGTATCTCAACTATGCCATCACTCCAAACTGACTGGACAAGATGTATTTAATAATATTTGCTAAAGTGCCTTATCACGTCTTTGAGATGTCTCAAAGCGCTTCACAGAATATACTGTAAAGTGAATTGACTGTATATTTTGTGGGCGAAACGTGCAGCCGATTGCACACAGCAGCATCCCACAAACAGTTGTGGATTGAGTGGCAATTTTCTTTTAAAAAATGGATTATTACCCACAGAAAAGCGATCTGTTAGTCGACTAACAACCAGGTCCCTACTTACTGCTTGGTAAACAAAGGCGGGTGGAGTAATGAAACTTGACCAATGTTTTGCCCAGCCCAGGAATCAAACCCAGGTCATCTGGCTTGTGAGGCGAGTGCTCTAACCACAAAGCTACAGGATGCCTACATGGAAAAAGCATAATGAGAAATTTAAAAAAATTTAAACCAAAAGGATTTTTAAAAAAATTCCAAATGGATATGGAAAAAAATTACGTCTTGACCAGACAACACTAACAGTCATGATCTTAGACAACCAAATGTTACCTTGAAATCTAGAATGGAACAGGAAAGTAATGCATTTTTAGACAGGCCGTGGTTTTAAACAAATATTGATGTGTTAGCAGAATAGCTTACACAGTGTTGCCTATATTTGTCCCAGCATGCAATTACCTTCATGCATTTTATTTTAGTCTGTTTTACACATGTCATTGAGGTGGAAGAAAATCCACTAAAGGTTAGCCTTGGCATGGCAAGCCCACTCTGCCTGCAGATGCCACTATTAATACCCTATTTCAACCACAAAAAATCACAGAATCATAGAATATTAGTATGCAAAAGGAGTCCATTCAGCCCATTGTGTTTGTGCCAACTCTTTGGAAGAGCTACCTAATCAGTTCCACTCCCCTGCTCATCCCCCATATCCCTGCACTTGTTCCTCTTCAAGTAACTATCCAATTCCCTTTTGTAAGCTGTCAATGAATCTGTTTCCACCATCATTTCAGGCAGTGCAATCGAGACCGTAACAACTCTGTAAAAAAAGTCTCATCCCTCCTCTTGATTCTTTTGCCAATTATCTTGAATTTATGTTCCCTGGTTACCAAACCACCTGCCACTAGAAACAGTTTCTCCCTATCTACTCTATCAAAACCCCAAAACAATGAACACCTCTATTACATCTCCTCTTAACCTTCTCTATGGAGAACAATCCCAGCCTCTCCACATAACTGAAGTCCCTCATCCCTGGTCCTATTCTAGTAAATCTTCCCTGCACCATGTCATGGCCACCTTGTACTAATTAATGCTCTACCTCTTTCTAATGATATTTGCTATAGATAGTCTGTAGTTGATCCGTTTGGCGATAAGGAGCCTGGCTAGAACTGCCGTGATGGGGGTACAGAGTTTAGTACAGTTAAGTATGAGGGCATTTGAGAAGTCGAATCGGGAGGTGACAAATGCATGGATGAATGTTTTGGCTGCGTCCGGGGTACGGTATGGTCGGAGGCGTGCAATGTGGCGGAGGTGGATGAAGTCAGGGACCGGATGTGGAGAAGGAAGGACAGATGTCAGTCAAATCTGACGCCTAGGTTGTGCACTGGTTCAGTAAGTTTGAAAGGTAGGCCAGGGAGGTTGAGGAGGTCAAAACCGCAGGATAGAAGACGTCGATGGGAGCCAATGAGTATGGCTTCTGTCTTGTCAACATTAAGTTGTAGAAAGTTTTCGCTCATCCAGGCCCCGATATCCGCCAGACAAGCCAAGAGAAATATGAACTCGGGGTCACAGCTGGAGGAAATATCACCTGGGAAGCTCGGAAAAGGTTCAACAGCTAATCATCAGACTAAGCATCAAGAATGCGCTGAAAAAAGCGTGCTTGAAAAAGGAAACAAATGGGACGAAATAATTCCATGTGTTCTGATGTCACCTTTGAGTGACAGACCGGGTTTTACACCTTTCTATCTGTTCCATGGGAGACAAATGATTACTCCAATAACTCAAACTCCTACTAGTATTAGCACCGTACAGTTAGAAGAATTTCAAGAATCTCTAGTGTACATGATTGGAGCACAATGAAGGACATAAAACTGAAAGAAAATTGCGAGTATCAAGAGGAGCATTATGTGGCTTGGAAAAGCCATTGCAAAACTGGAACTTTGAGGGTTAGATTTCCAAACTGAGCAAGGTGGTGAAAATACTGAACCAAGTCTATTTGCATTCTAATTCCAAGAAGGAAGACAGTAACTGTTTCAACCAGTCAGGTTAAAATAATAGTTGTCTACAGATGATCAAATGCTGGGGAGAGTAATGGTGCTCTAGGTCACCATGTGGTGAAAGAGAGAGGAGGTGGAAGACAAGTTCCATGAAAAGACTTAAGAATCAAAAGTACTAGACAATGCCATCTGAGGATGATTGCATGGATGTCAAGACAACTTCGCTTAAGCTGAGAGCCCACCAGCGTGAGGAGGGAACTGAGTGAGAATTCTGTTAAGGAATTTGGTGAGAGTGGGAATTCTTCAGCAAGAGATACCACAGAGCAAGAGAAACTGTTTCATTCAGCAGAAGAGTGAGAAATCTTTCTTGAGGTAGAGACAAACTTGTGGGTAAACAGGTCAATTAGCAGTTAATGATGGGCCAGATGTTGGGGATTAATAAATTTGCTGACCAGTCAAAACTGGGTGCTTTTGTTTGAGTCCTATACAAAGGAGAAGACTTGCGAGAACCTCACTTGAGCAGAGAGCCCAGCAGCATGAGGAGGAACAGTGAGAATTCTGTTAAGGAATTTGGTGCAGTGGGGGAAAAGAGGTGCATAATTATAAAATATATAAGTTATATAAAACATGTCTGGGAATATGGTAGGGCAGCTGAGACCAGCTGCATGCACAATTTGTGCCATGTGGGAACTCCAGGATGCTTTTTATGCCCTGGACAAACATCAATCATTTGTCTCCCATGGAACATAGGAAATCCCTCCGGCTGTTTGACCTTGAGCTCAGGGCTTCTGAGCTCAAGGAGAGGCTGGCGTCACTACATAGCATTCGGGAGACTGAAGAGTTCATGGATCGAAGGTTTCAGGAGGTGATCACCCCACAGCCACAGAGGGTTCAGAAGGAGAGTGAGTGGGAGACCTCCTGACACGATAGGAAGAGGGGATGGGCAGTGCAGAAATCCCCTGAGAGTGTGGCACTCACAAACCGGTTCTCTGCACTGAATACCAGCGATGACACCTCTGGGGAGAGGAGTCAAAAGCAAATGGAGGCACAGGGGGACACAGGGAAGAGTCTCAATACAATTAACATTGGGGACACAATGCTGAAACGAGCAGACAGGTGTTTCTGCAACCAAGGACGTGACTCTTCCATGGTATGTTGCCTCCCTGGTGCCAGCGTTGAAGACATCATGGACAAGTTTCCTTACTCCACACCGCCTGATAATAATCCCTCAAGAAAAAAAATAATAAAATTGGTCATTTCAAACCACGACTCTTTGTGGGGCAATTGGCTGCCATGTTTCGCCCACAAATATACAGTCAATTCACTTTATAGTATATCCTGTGAAGCAATTTGAGATGTGTAGAAGATGTGAAAAGCACCATATCAAATGCAAGGTTTATTATTTTATTCATATGAATATTCCTGGCTATAATGTATTGAGGAGGGATAGGGAAGGAAGAAAAAGAGAGGCAGTAGCAATAGATAAAAGACACGGTTACGGCCCTGGAAAGAGACTATGTGCTAGAGGGTCCAAAAGTAGAAGCTATTTGGTTAGAGTTAAGGAACAGAAAAGGAGCTGTTACTCTGTTAAGTGTGTACTACAGACCACCAAAAAGTGGGAAGGAGATAGACGAGCAAATCTGCAAACAGATTTCAGAAAGTTGCAAAACCATTAGAGTAGTGATAATGGGGGACTTCAATTACCGTAACATAGACTGGCAAAATAACAGTGTAAAGGGCAAGGAGGGGGAAGGATTCCTGAAATGTGTGCAGGATAACTTTCAGGATCAGTATGTTTTCAGTTCAACAAGCAAGGAAGCAGTGCTGGATCTAGTTCTGGGGAATGAATTGGGGTAAGTGGAGCGGGTCTGGACCAGGAGAGCATCTGGACAACAGTGATCACAACATCATTAGATTTAGAGTACTTATGAAAAGGGACAAGGAACAATCAAAGGTGAAGATACTCAACTGGAAGAGGGCTACACAGGGAGTTAAACAGGGACCTAGCCAAGGTGGACTGGAAAGAAAGATTGGCAGGTAAAGCAGCTAACGAATAATGGGAAACCCTCAAGGAGGAGACAGTTCAGGGACAGAATAAATACATTCCCATAAAGGGGAAAAGTAGGGCATTCAAACCTCCCTGGATGAATAAGGAAATTGGGATTAAAATAAAACAGAAAAGGGACGCTTATGATAAATGTCAGGTCCAAAATACCAATCAAATAGAGTATAGAAAGTACAGAGGAGAACTGAAAAAGGAAATAAGAGGCAAAGAGATTGTATGAGAAAAGATTAGGGGGTAACATAAAAGGAAACCCTAAAGTATTTTATAAGCATATAAAGAATAAAAGGTGAGTCAAGGTAGGGTGGGTACAATTAGAGACCAAAGAGGAAATCTTCTTGTGGAGGCAGAGGGCATGGCTGACGTACTGAATTTTGCATCTGTGTTCACAAAAGAGGATGTAGCCAATGCTGTATTGGAGAAGCAGGTAGAGAAATTGGATAAGATGAGAATAAACCGAGAGGAAGTACTAAAAAGGTTGTCAGTGCTCAAGTTAGATAAGTCACCTGATCCGGACGGGATGCTCCTAGGTTACTGCGGGAAGTAAGGGTGGAAATAACTGAGGCTCTGGCCACATCTTTCAATCCTCCTTGGAAACCAGAGTGGTGCCAGAGGACTTCAGAGTTGCAAATGTTACTCCTCTGTACAAAAAGGGGCAGAAGGATAAACCCGGAACTACAGGCTAGTCAGCCTAACATCAGTAGTGGGGAAACTTCTAGAGGCTAGAATCTGTGACAAAATAAATTTTCACTTTGGAAATATATGGGTTAATAAAGGACAGCCAACATGGATCTGTTAAAGGCAAATTGTATCTAACAAACCTGATAGTTTTTTGATGAAGTGTAACAGAGATGGTGGATGAAGGTAGTGCAGTTGATCTAGTGTATATGGATTTTCAAAAGGCGTTTGATAAAGTGCCACATAACTTGTAAGCAAAATAGAAGCCCACAGTATTAAAGGGACAATGGCAGCATGAATACAGAACTGGCTGGGAGACAGAAAGCAGAGAGTGGTGGTGAATGGTTGTTTTTCTGACTGGAGGGAAGTGTGCAGTGGTGTCCCCCAGGGTCAGTATTGGGACCACTGCTGTTTTTGATCTATATAAATGACCTGGACTTGGGTAAAGGAAGTGCAATTTACAAGATCGCAGTTGATACTAAGCTAGGAAAAGTAGTAAACAGTGAGGAGAATAATAGCAGACTTCAAGAGGACATAGACAAACTGGTAAAATGGGCAGACACATGGCAGATAAAGTTTAATGTGGATAAATGCGACATGATGATTTCTGGCCAGCGGGCCTAGCTTTGTTTACTCAACACAACTCTGGGTGGAGCGGCTCCGGACTCGCATGCAAGTGGGAAATGGTTTTGCTCCACTTGGGAGTTCCCGCTGTTGTGATTATCTGTCTATGTGAGTGTGTCTCTCTCTCTCTCTCTCTATGTGTTTGTGAGTGTCTCCTTTGTATGTGTGTTGGTTTGTGAGTTCCTCTGTGCGAGTGTGTCTGTGTCTCTCTGGTTTGTGGTTCTTGTATATGCCTGTGTGTTTATGAGTGTCTCTGTGTGAATATGTATCTCTTTCTACTTTGTGTGCATCTCTCTTTTACTCTCTGAGAATGTGTCTCGCTCTGTGTATGTGAGTGTTGCTGTACTAGGTCTCAGCGTCTGTGTGCGTGGCCAGACCCTGAGGCAGGAGGTGGTGAGCTCCTGTAGCCTTGTTTGTGAGTCTCCCACCCCCACCCCAAAATGGCTACCCAGTTTTTGTTAAAGTAATTAGTATTTTTTTGCAACAATCAAATATGTATTATTTCCTCATGTTTAGTTTATCAATGAAGTGAAAGATTGTAGGTTGGTAGAAAGTGTACCTCAATAGCACCAAACACCTGCAATTTCCCCCCAAATTAAAACATTTTTCCCACAATTTTTGGCAAATATTTCTGCCCTTTTCTATTGGCCCAGCATATTACTTAGAGAGGAAATGTTACAGTCACCTTGTTTTAATTAATGCTCTACCTCTTTCTAATGATATTTGCTGTAGATAGTCTGTATACATATAGTTTGTGTAAAATTGAGACACTTTTGCTCTAAGCGTAATTCTGGTCTAGGGACCAGAATATAATTTTAAAGCAGTACAGCCTTGACAACATAAAGTGTGTGACCTGGGTATGTGTTGCAACAGAAAACGCAGGAAAGGGTCACATGGGTCCTGGAGTGGGAACCAAGTAACACATTGGAAAGGGAAGGAGTTAAAAAAAATAAATGGGGGGGGGGTTGTTGAACTCAGGGCTGCTCTTCACCTTTAGTGTCATCAAGGAGATACGTGCCTGACCTGAGAACGTCTCCAGGTCAAGATTGTTTTTTCATTGTCTACTAACTTTGGGTAAAGCTGCTGGTATCATAGTTATGGTGTCAGGGTGTCTTAATGTTGTGATCGTTTATCTTGTTCCGGGCAGCGTAAGTGAGTCATAGGGTTTTAAGGACCAATAAAATCCCATTGAGTTTTCTAGACAGTGCATCTCGAGTCTCTGTGTCTCTCCCTCCCTCCTTGAATTTAACAAACAGGTTACTGTAGAAGTTAGCTGTATGGTAGTGCGAAGGGCAGTGATGAAGATTCCCACTGTTGCGCTATAAGGCATTGGGATTACCTGTCATCGTGTTAATTCTCATTTAGTGGAGAACTCAGAGAGGGAACTTGCATGACACAGAGGCTACCTTGTGCACCATGCACTTTGTCATAACACAGGTATACATTTAGGGGTGAGAACTGCAAGATGACATAGACATTGTTTCCACTGGCAGGTGGGTTGGTAACCAGGGGACATAGATTCAAGATAATTGGCAAAGGAACCAGAGGGGAGATGAGAATTTTTTATTTTTTTAAAAAACAGAGTTGTTACGGTCTGGAATGCACTGACTGAAAGGTTGGTGGAAACCGATTCAATAACCATTTTCAATAGGGAATTGGATAGGTATTTGTAGAGGAAAAATTAGTAGGGATATGGGGAAAAGCGGGGGTGTGGGACCGATTGAGGAACTCTTACAAAGAGTGGGCACAGGCACAGTGGGCTGAATGGACTCCTTTTGCATACTAATATTCTATGATTTTTGTGGTTGAAATCCAGGTATTAATAGTGGCATCTGCAGGCAGAGCCTTCTGTTTAATAGACTAGCCTCCTGTGCTGTAATATTCCTCCTGCAGTCTGTTACCATCCTCCTCACTGTTTACTATGTTATCAAGTTTTGTGTCATCTACAAACTTTACACCTTCCCCCTCACGGAGGCCACACCACCCTGCAACACCTCCCACCACATCCCTCGCCCCAACCGCCGTGGCGGTGGTGTTGCCCTATCCCCCTACTCCTCTGGCTCTTTCTCCTCTTTTGAGCACCTCACCCTCTCCCACCCCTCCCTCCTCTCACTTAAAATCCTCCTCCTCTACCGGCCCCCTAAAATTTCTCCCACCTTTATCTCTGATATTTCGACACTTCTCACATCTCTCTGCCTCTGCTCCGATCGCCTCATCATCCTGGGCGACTTTAACCTGCACTTCACCCCCTCCTGCTCAATCTCCTCAGATTTCTCTTCCCTGCTCTCCTCGCTCAACCTCTCCCTCCACATCAACTCCCCCACTCACAGTCACGGCCACCCACTCGACTTGGTGATCACCCGGGGCCTCAGTGTCTCGGATGTCACTATCACCGACAAGGCCGTTCCGACCACCACTTCATCTCCTTCACCACCTCCACCCCCCTCCCCACCTCCACCAGACCCACCACCATCTTCTACCGCCCCTGGAAGAAGTTACCCCCTCAATCCCTAACCGCTGCCTTGGGAGTCCTCTGAACTCCTCTTCCTCTGGCCTTCAACCCTCACTGACCCCTCTTCTGCTCTCATCCTCCTCCACAACACCCTCTCCTCCACACTTGACACTCCCGTACTGTCTCCTACTCTCGCTCCTCACCCTGGTTCACCACCCACCTCCGCTCACTGAAGAGCCAGGTGCGGGCCGCTGAACGCACCTGGGTCAAATCTGGCCTAACGGTCCACCGACAAATCTGGCTGGACCTCCTCAAAATCTACCGCTCCACTCTAGCCTCGGCCAAATCGTCCTTCTACTCCAGGATAATCCTGGAGGCGAAGAACAACCCCAGGCTACTGTTCTCTACCACATCCCAACTCCTCCGTCCCCCCCGCCACCCCGCGCAGGTCATCTCCTCCAACCTTCACTGCGAGGAGATGCTGGATTTCCTTGAATCCAAAATCAAGGGAATTCGCTCCGCGGTCACTTCCCCTCCAACATCCACCAACCCCCCACCCCTTCCCTCCCACACTCCGACTCCTACCCATCCTCCCCTACACACTTTCGTACCCGTTTCCCCACCCTCTGTCACCAAACTCATCCTATCCCTGAAACCCACCACCTGCTCCCTTGACCCCATCCCCACTCCACTCCTTATCTCCCAGCTCCACCTCCTTGCCCCACATATCACAGACATCGTCAACCTGTCCCTCTCCTCTGGCTCTGTTCCCATTCCCTTAAAAACTGCCACCATCACTCCCACCTTGAAAAAACCCTCCCTTGATGCATCGCAGCTATCAAGCTACCGGCCCATCTCCAACCTCCCCTTCCTGTCCAAGGTCCTGGAACGAGTTGTCGCCTCCCAGCTGCGCTCTTTCCTCTCCACCCATTCATTATTCGAACCCCTTCAGTCAGGTTTCCGTGCTGCCCATAGCACAGAAACTGCCCTGGTCAAGGTCACCAATGACATCCTGACCATCTGTGACCAGGGCTCCCTCTGCCTCCTCGTCCTATCGGCAGCATTCGATATGGTCGACCACGCTATCCTCCTCCACCACTTGTCCTCCCACCTAAACCTTCAAGGCCCTGTCCTTGAGTGGTTTAGGTCGTACCTCTCCCACCGTCTTCACTTTGTCTCCACAAATGGTTTTTCCTCCGGCCTCCGCACTGTCTCGTGCGGTGTCCCTCAGGGCTCTGTCCTCGGTCCCCTCCTCTTCACCCTCTACATGCTCCCCCTTGGTGACATCATCCGCAGACATGGGGTTAACTTCCACATGTATGCGGATGACACCCAACTCTACCTTTCCTCCTCTACCCTCAACTCCACGACCACCGATGTCCTGACAGCCTGCCTGTCCGACATCGAGTCCTGGAAGAGAGATAACTTTCTTCAGCTCAACGTGCGCAAAACTGAGGCCCTCCTGATTGGCTCGCGTCAGCGCCTCCGCACCTCAGGCGCTGACAGCATCAGCATCCAAGGCTGCACTCTCCACCTCTCAAAGCCAGTCAGGAACCTCGGTGTTCTGTTCGACCCTGAGCTGTCCTTTCTCCCTCATATCCGCACCACAACTGGCACCGCCTTCCATCACCTCCGGAACATCGCCAGACTACGGCACTACCTCACCCCTCACGCTGCTGAAACTCTGGTCCATGCCTTTATCACCTCAAGGCTGGACTATGGGAACTCTCTCCTCGCCGGCCTTCCCGCCACCTCCCTCCACAAGCTGCAGGTCATTCAGAACTCTGCAGCTCATGTACTGTCCCGCTCCAGGCTTTGGGACCACATCACTCCCACCCTCGCTCGCCTCCACTGGCTCCCCACCCCCCAGAGGATCGAATTCAAGATCCTCATCCTCACCTACAAGGCCATTCACGGTCTTGCTCCCTCCTACCTCTCTGATCTACTATCCCCCTACCTACCGTGCCTTCAGCTCCCCTCTCGACTCTCTACCCCCTCCTCGCTCCCTCCCTTCCCCTCACCCTGACCATTTCCCCCCCTGCTCGGGTCCCGACCCAACTGTACAGCGCCTTGGGACGTCCTCCTGACGTGAAAGGCGCTCAATAAATGGAATCTTGTTGTTGTTTAATATTTTGCTCTCTATACCCAAGACCAAATCATTTACATATATCAAATAGAGCAGTGGACCTTATACTGACCACTGAGGGACACCACTGTATACCTCCCTCCAGTCTGAAAAACAACCATTCACCACTACGCTCTGCTTTTTGTCTCCCAGCAAATTTTGTATCCATGCTGACTCTGTCCCTTTTATCCCAAGGGCTTAAATTTTGCTAACTAGTCTATTATGTGGCACCTTATCAAACGCCTTCTGAAAGTGCAAATACACTACATCAACTACACAACCTTCATCAATTCTCCGTTATATCATCAAACATCTCAGACGGGATGGGATACATCCTAGGTCGTTGCAAAATAAAATTGCTGATGTTCATTTATCGGTTGTCAAATACCTACATTTCCCATGCAATCAGACAAAAAATAGCTTCCAGATGTAAGCATGTTCAAATTTACAAAAAAAATGGTTTGGTGCAAAAAAAATCAAAAACACTTGTCCTTTATGCTTAAAGCCTCTTAAATGAGAATTTAGTACAGTAGCTGGATACAGATTTAGGCCAATTTCATCTAGTTTGAATGTGGTGTGCCCTGGCCCACTTAGTTGCACTCCTAGCATTTGCTTCAAAATATTCACTGTCAAACTAGGTCTCTGTAAGCATTTTAGAAGAATGTCTACACATTTGAAAATCGTTGAAACACATCCATATCTAAAAGCTGCTTAAAATCTCACAAGAAATTAAATAAAGTAATATTCAGCTACAGTGGGGCATTAATCCACAGTCAACAGCATTGAATTCACTGATGTCGCAGCATGGAAAACCATCCAAATTCACGCAACAGATCAAAATTGCATTATACTGATGAGACACTGGAAAAGATCAACAACTTGGATTTATATAGCGCCCTCCACGCTGGACGGCATCTCAGAGCGCTTCACAGTAACGGATCCCGGGACCGAGCCAGGGGGAGGGGTGGGAAGATGACCAAAGGCGCGGTCGAAAAGAAAGGTCTTCAGTAGAGACCTGAAAATGGGAAGGGAGGGAGCGAGAAAGGCAGTTCCAGAGCCTCGGGGCATAGATCAAAGTTGGATAGCTAACCATTCATTAGTTATTAAGTTCATTTTACCTGTGACCTTTGCCTTGAAAGGACTACCTAAAATATGGTGAGGGCCACCATATTTAATGCCAATTTGATAGTCTCCTGGTGCCATTGGTGTGTACAGAACCTTGTAGCCTTCAGAGCACTCTTGGCAGTCCATCTTCACCTTAGATGGTCCTTCGATTGCAACAGCAAGTGATCCAGGACTTGCATTTGTTGTTTTAACAGTAAATTCAGACTGGGTACCTGCAACCAGATGTGAAAATGCAGCTCAGTTTGCACATTCCAAGAAAGAAACCCATTAAAACATTAAAGCTGACAAGTGACTTGCCCATGTTAACTAGATGCTCAAGCTTGTTCAAATGGGCATAACATTTATTTCAGGCGGCAGTGGGGCGGGGGGGGGGGGGGTTAGAAACAAGAGCATCTAGTATCAGTTCACATTGTAGATGAATTCTGGAACATGGGAGGGAAAGAAAAATCATGACCCTGGAACCTACCATTTTGTGACAAGGTGCTCACTTGCAGGAGGTTTCTGTGTTAAACTGGATAAATAATCTTTTATAATTACAAAGCAGCCTTTGTGTTTAATAATTGCAATTCCCTGGGAACAGGGGAGCAAAAAGCCTCAACTATTCAGTCTCTTCTTTCTCCAAGGAAGTATTCTCCATCACAAGCAGTTGATAAACTATCCCAATAAGTGTATGCAAATCAACTATCTCCCCAGGCAACTGTTAATACTATACAAAGGCCATTTGTAAAAGCTTGAACTGTCTAGGAAATCGAGTCAAACCATCTATGATTTAATGTCGGTGAAAGACAAATTATTTGGAAGCTTGAAATGAAAAGTGACCTTAGTCCCACAAAAATGTACATTTATTCAGTACAGACCAGGGTAAATGATGGATATTGCTAAACAATTGTTTTTCATACTATTTATAACTCTGCAATTGTAAGTCATTCAATAAACAAGGTTGAACTTGTCAGTGTTGTCAGATATGTAACCTTGTAACCATGCAAGAGCTTTTTCAACAAATGTAACTTTAGTTAATCACCCTATGCTGACTGGTGATAAGAGCTGGACCACAAATCATTCAATTCAAACCATTTGGTCATGGTTGATAATCTTTATATGAACGTCACATGAGGGTGAATACTTATATACTGTATGTGAAATGCATCACTTACATACTATTCATTCTGAATACATCAATGCAGCTTTTGCATAAACACCATAATTAAGAGCCAAATTTGTACCAAAGTTTAGATCAGTACATTACTTATTTAGAGTGAAAATTGGAAAGGGGAGAAATAAATGAAAGGTTATAATAATAATCCTTGTAGTCGATATAGCGCCTTATCACGTCTTTGAGACCTCTCAAAACTCTTCATAGAATCCCCCTTAAAGTGAATTAACTATACATTTTGTGGGCGAAACACAGCAGCCAATTACGGACAACAGTGTCCCACAAACAATCGTGGATTGAGTGACCAAATCATTATTTTTTCAAATTTATTCTTAAGGGATTATTACCCCCGGAAAAGCTATCCACCAATTGACTAACAACCGGGTTCCTACTTACTGCTAGGTAAACAGAGGCGGGTGGTGTAAGGAAACTTGCCCAATGTTTCGCCCTGCCCAGGAATTGAACCCAGATCCTCTCACTTGCGTGGCGAATGGTCTAACCACTAAACTACATGTGTCTTGTCCTATAAAGAAAGAAGGTCTGTCTGGATTTTCACCTTGACTGAATCATATGATTCAGTTTCAATCCTGCAAAACTGGCTCTGCCAAGCTCCTTAGATATTTAAAATACAGATCAACCCTGCCATAACAGCCTCCCTCCCCTAAGGTCAGTTGAATGGGGATTTTCAGAGCACTGGCCTACTCTGACACATTCAAATCAGAAATTACGTTCTTATGCCACACAGTTTCCGGTGCTAATACAGAGGCCCAGATGACAGTCATAACAATTGTCCTTATGGATTGGGCAACAGAATAAAAATATACTGTATCTCAAAAACACTGAACGACAATGAAAACAAATTGCCTTAGTTACTCCCAATATCAACAACAACAAAATTTCATTTGTAAAGCGCTTTTCACATCGGGAGGACGTCCCAAGGCGCTGGACAGACAGTGTTTCAGACCCAAGCTGGGGGTCAGGATTGGGGAGGGGAAAAAGCAGGGTGATCGAAAGTACAGTCAAAGAGGTGGGTCTTGAAGAGGGCAAGGGAGAGAGCGAGGCGAAGTGACCGCCAAATGGAGGTCCAGGGGCTGGGGCCAGAGTGGCAGAAGGCCCGCCCGCCAATGGTGGGGCAGCCTAGGCAGGGGACGTGAAGCAGGCCGGAGCCCGCTGAGCAGAGGGAGCAGGCAGCTTGGTAGGGAGATAGGAGGTCGCAGAGGTTGTGTGGAGCAAGGCCATGGAGGGCTTTGAATGTGAGGACCAGGATCTTGAACTGTATCCTCTGCGTGATAGAAACCCTAAGTGGAGTCGGGCAAGGATGTGGGTCATAGAGCCTGGTCCAGGAGAGGACACGGGCTGCAGAGGTCTGGATGATCTGCAGCCTATTGAGGGAGAAGTTGGAGGGGCTGACAAGCAAGGAGTTTTCTTAGTCGATCCTAGACGTTATGAATGTGTGTATGAGGTTTTCAGCAGCCTGCGGTGTGAGACAGTGGCAGACCTAGGCGATGTTGTAGGGTGGGGAAAGGCAGAGCCGGTCATGGCACAGATGTGGGGTAGAAAGGATAGTTGAGGGTCAAACAAGATGCCAAGGTTCTGCCTATCATAAAAGCATCAGCATTTCATACCTGTGGTGCCTTTTTCCAGACCTATTCCATAGGCTGAAACAAGGCCTGGTTCTCCAGTCTGCCCAGGTTCCCCAACGCGAACCTTGAATGGACTGCCAGTGATATGACTGCCATTAAACTTGACGTCAATAGTGTGAATACCATTCTCGTGAGGGATGAAACGAATGGCATACTTCTCTGTAAACAAATCAGTAACACTTGGAATGAAAACTGTGAACACGTTTCTTCCATACAACGTATGGCAAATTCCAGTACTTGGGAGCAAAGTCAAAGTCAAATAGAGCAAAAATGGAATAGAAAAACAAATTCAGTTAAGATACTTTATCAGAATCTTGACTGCATGGTGCAGTTTACAATTCTTCAAACCAAAATCTATTTGAATAATGAACCTTAATTTTATTCAGTGTTTAATGCCAGTTAAAAATAAGTTTCCAGAATTATAGGCTCATGAGACAAACATAATAATAATCCTTTCATTTGATAGCGCCTTATCATGTCTATGAGATGTCTCAAACGCTTCACAGAATATATTGTAAAGCGCATTGATTGCATCTTTTGTGGGTGGAACATGGCAGCTAATTGCGCACAGCAGTATCCCACAAACAGTCATGAATTGAATGACCAAATTATTATCATTTGTTTTTGGATGGGATTATTACCCCTGGAAAAGCGATCCGCTAATCAACCAACAACCAGGATCGTACTTACTGCTAGATAACCAGAAGGGTGTGGAGTAAGGAAACTTGCCCAACATTTCACCCTGCCCGGGAATCAAACCCAGGTCCTCTCGCTTGTGAGGCGAGTGCTCTAACCAATAGGGTACATGACTCCATTGATTGTAAGCAGAAAATAAATGCTTTGTTATATTGCCTCTCCTGGCCACTGATTATTGTGTAGATAGACTTTGAAACGAGCAAGAAAATTATTTAATAATAGTTCTTGCATTTGATATAGCACCTCAACACTTCTTCGAGATGTCTAATAGCACTTCACAGAATATAACAACAAACATTTGTATAGTACCTTTCACGTCAGAAAGATATACTGTAAAGTGAATTGATTGAATACTTTGTGGATGAAACGCAGCAGGCAATTGTGCACAGTAATGTTCCACAAACAGTCATGGATTGTGTGACCGATTTATTATTTTTTGAAGTAATTATTATTCCTGGAAAAGCAATCCGCCAATCGACTAACAAACGGGTTCCTATTTACTGCTAGGTAAACAGGCATGTGGAGTAAGGAAACTTGCCCAACATTTCGCCCTGCCGAAAATCGAACCTCGCTTACAAGGCGAGTGCTCCAACCACCTATCTACAGAACTTATTGATGGTTCAACTCAGATCACATTTAATTTTTGTCAGTTGAAAAGGCTCAAGTTTTGGTGTCAAGCATTTTTGCTACATTGCACATTAACATGACCTTTGGTAATCGCCTTTAAGTTCCTCCATGGCCTTGCCACTTCCTACCTTAGTGACCTGCTAACCCCTTATCAACCTCTCCGATCCCTCCGCTCAGCCTGCTCCACCATTGGCGATCGGACCATCAGCCTCTCTGCCCCCACCCTTTGGAAATCCACCCCACATTCCCTTTGCCTCGCTCCCTCCCTTGCCTCCTTCAAGGCATGTCTCAAAATCCTCCGACTGTACCTTCGGCCACTTCCCTGACCTCACCCTCACTGATGCCAACCAAGCCCCTACCCAGCTCGAGTCCAAATCCCTGACTGTCCAGTGCCTTGGGACATCCTCCCGACGTGAAAGGAGCTATACAAATGTAATTTTGTAATTAGTGATTATAAAGGTTTGTCCCTTTATAGGGAACTCCCTACCTTGCTCAATTTCTGATACGTAGGTTTCTTCCACTGCTCCAGAAGGGCTGTGAACTTTGGCATCAAGTAAACCCTTAGCACCATTCAATCTCACAGCAAAGGAAACTGGCTGATTAAGTTTTAACCCTGACTCCTGGAGATTGAATAGCAAACACTTTAATACACATTTTCAGAACATCAACAATCCCCAATAGTGTCAAGTGAGAAGCCATGAACATCAAATTCATATCAGTGCAGCCATATTCGTTGCTATTTCAGCTTCATCCATGGCTGCTGAAAAAGGCAATTTTGTGGCACCGAAAACAGTGAAATTAGTGATAAATCTACCCACCAGCCAGGCTAGAAAATAAGTTTGACCTTCAGAAGATAGTATATAGGTGAACCATCTATACTCATTTCAAGGACATAAGAGAGTAGATCGGGGCAGAAGAAAATTCAAAAGATGCCTTAGGCAAAACTAAACAAGCGCCTGGCTTGAGACCGCACAAGAGAAAACTTGTCACTGAAATTGAGCTGTGCAGTTGTAACACATGTTCTGGTGGGTTCCATTGTGGCAATTAAAAAAGTTAGCCAAGCTCATCAGCTTGAGATTCACCTTCTACCCCTGAATGGATCATGACGTGCCTTGAAGCAGTTAGATTTTTTTAAATTTAGAAAGGATATACAACACTTCTCACAAGACACAAGCCTGATGGCATTAATGAAAACTTTGCAGCTAAACAAGAGTCCATGATCTGTTAGTGCTGATTAAGATTTCTAAAATGACTACATAAAAAAATTTGATGTGCAGGTGAAACCGTTGAAAGTGCAATGCTGTTAGGTTTCCAATTGCCAAGAATTTGAGAACTCAGGCACAAAGTCAGTGGCACAGATCCAGGTTTAAGTGTTCAGTCTCAACTTGTGCCTGGTATCCAACACAGGACTATTTCCTAATGTTCCTATTTCCACTTTAACTGAATCAGTTCCCTAAAGTATTAGGGAAAAAATTAGACACTATTCTTCTCCCTCTCTCCAGCAGTATTAATGCTACAGAAACTGGAGGGGGCGGGGGTGGTGAATAAGAGAAAGGGTATAATTTCAGTTAGTCAATCTTGTCCCAACATGAACTTTCTAAAGGATCACATGACAAGCAGGAACAAAAATTCAGGCTGGTTTTTCCTCCATAGTCTCAGTCATTCCAGCCACCTCCCGATCAGTAAACTCAGGCTGGGTCAAACCTGGAACATTATGTTATGGGTCTGCATGGCTTCGTTTCGCACCAAGCAGTGATTTCACCCCTGAATCATTAGAGTAGCTCATTGCCATTTAACTACAGGAGAGAACCCTGATTCATTTCAAGCTTGATTAGATGCAATAAAATTTGTACAATTTGAATTTACATTACCTTCCGCAAAACTACTGCTAAAGACTGAAGAGGGAGATCATCTATCGTGTTTGGTGCTCTGCTTAAAAATGCAAATAGAAACCTACAGATACAAAATTCAGAAAGGGACAAAGGTTGGAGCACTCTCCCTCTTCACTCTTTAGCTTGGTGATTAATTTGCATTATGCAGATATCCTGTTAAAAGAGCTTTTAAATGAGACACAAGGAAAACATCCAATTTCACAGTGACAAGCTGATGCTCCCCTTCCTACACAAGTCAAAGGTCACAATTTGGGGATGCTTCCAGACGTGGGTTGGTATTGGGAGAAAAATCAGGACCCAGCAAGGGTGCACAGAGCCAAACTGCTCTACACCACCAGTCTGCATCGAACTGTTGTGTGGAGAGTAGGGTGTTTTTTTTTCAAAAAGGAAAATGGGAGTGACCCCAACATCTAAACTTAATAGTCTGAAGTCCAAAAGGCATTTTGCACAATTCACTTTTACTCACCCAGCCCCTGAATAACCCTAAAGTTTTGAACTCTTCAGCCAATCTGAACCTCTCCTTTTGTTCCTGTTTACTTCCAGGTTTGGACTTGAAGGATTGTGAGTGAACAGGGTTAGTCTTTTGGCAACGTTTGTACTCTCTGTACAGTCTGCTCTAAAAGCCATTGTGGTCATTTGAGGTGTGGGAGCAGTGAGATCTGCTACTGTGCAAACTTTGAATGTAAGATGGTGAGGAAGAGAGCTCTAATGTAGATGTTTGATGAGTCATCACGTTTTTCAATGGTAAAGATAACCTACTGCGAAAGAAATAATGGCAACAATCCTATGATTTAATCTTCTAAGGTCCTAAAGTTTGACAAATGTTAAAAACAGACTTCCCTTTAAAATACTAATGTAACTACAATTTGAAAAGAGTTGGTTTGGAACATCCTGACTTGATCAGAGACCTGACTGATCCTTCACAATTTCCTATCCTTTTACCCAAATCTCTCAACATCCAAGTAGTTCTACATGCGTTGAGCTGAAAAATGAATGAACAAAACAGCTATCTGACCAATAAGCAAATAATAATGGAAGCTGATCTCTTAGTAAACAAAATGGCTAATCTAAAATCAGTTCCGATTAAGGGCAATACTAAATTAACTGCTCCTTTGCAGCATGAATTGTAAACAAAGAGAAGGTGATTTTCACATAGCTATCACTTACATTATCCAGAGAATTATACTGGACTTATAAAAATGCCTTTGAGAAAACATACAAGTACTGCAATTAACACAGGCCCTGGCTTATTTGTGGAATGGTTTGGGAATCTAAACGTGTTAGAATGGAGTAGTATTCTGTACACATTTTTCCAAACATTCAAGACTAATTTCATGCCTATCACCATATTTAAGCACCAGGGAATCCAATAGCTTGGGTTTAAGTTAGTTAATGTAAGGGCTCTCTGGGCAAGATGCACTTCCATGTGGAGCATTTTGCCCTTGATGTGACCTCTGAATGTGCAGTAGGGGATCCAAACAGCCAGCAAGTGATCAGATATTTCCTTATGTCTCACCTGAAGGCTAGCAACAGTAAGTCTGCGTGCGTCATCTGATGAAGTAGTGATGGGGACAAGGAAGGGGCTGCCAGGGATGTGCTCATCGTTGAATTTGATCGACACATCATAGTTACCTGAAACAAAAAACACAAGACACACAAGAATTAATGATGCAAATCAATTTTGTTCAAGTGTAGCATATAATCACAGCTCATTACATCTAATGTTAGTTCTTAGAAGAAAGCAGAACTTGCTTACATCAATATAGCACCCTTCACGTGGGGTAGCGTCCGGAGCTTAACCTTGACGGAATCTGACCAGGTGGAGAGGGGGGGGGGGGGGAGGTGACCATAAGCATGATTAAAAAGGTCTTTAGGCGGGATTTGAAGGTGGGGAGGGGGCAAGGTGGAGGGATTGAGAGAGAAAGTTACAGAGTTTCGTGACGTAGTGACTGAAGGCGTGGCCACCAATGGTGAAGAGGACGACGATGGACAAACAGGAGGATGGAGCCAGCTGAGCGGAGGCAGCGGGTGGTGGAGTAGGGAGTAAGCAGATCGGTTAGGTAGGGAGGTGCATGAAGGGATTTGAAAACGAGAGGATCTTGAAATCAATCCGTTCGGTAATTGTGAGCGAGTGGAGCAAGGACTGGTGTGATGGGGGTATGGAGTTTTGTGCGGGTGAGTATCCGAGTGGCGGAGTTTTTAAATAATTGAATTTTGCGTTTGGTGGAGTTGGGAAGACCAGTGAGAGGGGCATGGGAATAGTGCAGTCAGGAAGCGAGGGATTCAGCTGCATTGTTTCAAAGCGAATAGTAAACAGGAGTTTAATGTCAGATTTGACTACCAGATCACATTCATACTCAATTTGGTTTGATAAAGAATTGCAGCAGACAGATGGAAGGAGAAGCCCAGTTAGTTTCTTTCATTGTCCTTTACTCAGCAGGTTCCATGTCCCCCGACCTGCCCCACCATCGGCTGTCTGGCCTTCAGACTTTTCACCCCCACTTTTTGGAACTCCATCCACAATTCCTTTGCCTTGCTCCCTCTCTTGCCTTCATCAAGGCCCGTCTCAAGACCCTACTCTTCAATGGCGCCTTCGCCTACCCTCCCTGTGCTATACCATTCCTGATCCCAACCCTCAGCTCAGGTCCAAATCCTTGACTGTCCAGCCTTGGGAATTTCTCCCGATGTGAAAGACACTATAAAATGTAATTTTTTTGTTGTGGTGTATTGGACATCAATGCTGGTTAACTGGGGGAAAACATTCAATTAGTTTTTCAATTACATTCTAGATTGCACATCATGTATGTCAGCAAACATGTCAAGAATCAGCAAGCTGGAAAATAGCTCAATGTTGTGGTGTGTACTGTTATACAGGCAAGTCTATACAAGTATGGCTTCTTTCCATGCTCTCATGCTGAAATATTTGCATTTGATACAGCACCTTAACCACATCGTGAAGACATTGCCAAATAGATCAACAAGACAGACACAGGTTAGGTCGTGAGAGACACACCAACTTTGGGAGGGAGGGGGAGACAGAGCGAGCTGGCACAGAGGTGATTGGAACATACTCATAGAAAATAAATAAAATAACAATTGGTCACTCAATCTACGACTGTTTGTGGGACACTGCTGTGCGCAATTGGCTGCCACATTTTGCCCTCAAATATACAATCAATTCACTTTACAGTATATTCTGTGAAGCACTTTGAGACGTCTAGAAGACATGAAACGTGCTATATTAAATGCAAGGATTATCATATCAAAGTGTGTCACTACTATGAAATTGAGCGATTTGTAGACAAATAATGTCAGTGAATTCGCATACAGAAACATCCCACAGCAAAACACTCTGGGACGCTACCCTGCATGAGGGGCGCTATATAAATGCAAGTTGTAATAGTAGTAGCAGCCATGAAGTGACCAATTTTATCTGGCGAATTGTTGGCCAGGATACTGGGAGAAATTGTAGCATGGAGTCCTGTTGCTCAATGGTTAGAGCACTCGCCTCGCAAGCGAGAGACCTGGGTTCGTTTCCTGGCAGGGCGAAACCTTGGGCAAATTTCCTTACTCCACATGCCTGATAATAATCCCAAGAAAAATAAATAGGTTACTTCAATCCACGACTGTTTGTGGGACACTGCTGAGTGCAATTGGCTGCCCCATTTCTCCCACAAATATACAGTCAATTCACTTTACAGTATAGTCTGTGAAGCACTTTGAGACGTCTAGAAGACACGGAAAGCACTATCTCAAATGCAAGGATTATTATTTATATTATATAAACTCCACTCTAAGTAGCACCATAGGATCTTTCATATCTACTGCCTACTCAGGTGGACATTGAAGTGTCATGCACTACACTCTACCTTAAAATAAATAAGAGCACTCCGCGCATGAAGATTCTATATAAATGCAAGTTGTTGTTGTAGAGTACATGCAGTTGACCAGCAAGTCTTTAAATGGAAAGGAAATTTACTGAAAAATTAAGTAGAGAAATAAATATACAAGAATTTGAAAGGTTGTAGTCTAGTCATTGCCATTGGCAAATAATCAAAGCCTTTTTAAATTTTAAAAACACAACTCCTCCTAGCCTGGTTTGCTCACATCAACGCATCTAGGTTTTAAGAACTTTATTGGTTAAGGAAAATATAGGCTGGCACAAATAACTTGGTGACAGTCACAAGTTTCTTATGTTAATAACATTGATTCTTTGTTGATCATTGTAAGATGAAGATCCATAAAGATATAATTTACCACCAGTTGGCATCAAGAAATGTTAGCAACCTCTGTATTATTAGTGACGATGACAACTACAAGTTATGATGAACTCACCAGGTTCTTGTGCGGTGTAAGACACACCACAAGATCCATCCTTCCGGTCTTCGAATGAGATGTCTGCTCTGCTGGGTCCTTCTACTGCTATAGAAAGGCCACCCGCACCAGCTTCCCGGGTCCAGATACTGAACTCAGCTATTGGTGAAAATGTTTAATTACTCTCTGCACCATCAGCAAAATACTAAGTCTAAACAAGTTTCACAACATTCAAAAGGATGCAAGGTAAAATCCATCTATACATGCAATAAGGTTATCATAACTTCTATGAGTTCAATTTAAAAAAAAATTAATAACACATGATCCCATTAGTGTTCCTTAATGGAGTAGATCCGGCCTCCACACAACACCATACCTTGGCGATGGTGGAGTCAGAAGTCAGCTTAGGGGAATTCCAGGATTCATCTGAAAGGAAAGCCAGTTTGTGGCATTCAGATTTTTCACAAGTCAGTTTGCTATATGGCACTGGCCAGATATCTCAAGTCTTTCTGGTCTCATACATTGACAGATAAAATTCAGCTCAGTGTAGGTCTAAAACAAGTTTCACAAAATTCAAAAGGATGCAAGGCAAAATCCAAATTGCAGCCCAATTCAACTACATATCCTGTAGGGTCAACAGCATTCATATAAAATTGTTAAGGCAACAAATTGATAAAATTGCACCTCAACAGAAATCAAGCTGAAGGCAAAAGGCTCTCAAAACTTTGGGCCTTAATTGAGATTTACCTATGGCTCCTGCTTCTCCACGTTCGAGACCTGGGCCACCAGCTCGCACCTTGTGGGCTCCTCCGTCACCTAGTGGGCCAACTGTAAACTGGAATGGACTGCCTGGTACATGCTGATTTCTGTATTTCACGCTAACTGTGTGCACACCCATCTCATGGGGCACAAACCGGATGCAGTAGGTATGATTTTCACCTTCAACAATCTCTGCATCGTCAATCATTCCAGAAGGACTGGTTACTTGAGCAGACATGTCACTGATGTCGATTTCTAAAGCAGAACAGTTCACATTAGTCAGGATTTATATTTTGTGCAATAAGTAGATTCAAAAATCGATGGCAGCAGGGGGAAAGAAAGTATAAAGGAGACCAATTTTTACTTCAAACCCATAATGAGATATTGGCCGAATTTTGCACGTGGAACGTCGGTGTCCAAGGAAATTGAAAGCACCAGTTGCATTCGAGGCTAAACCTTAAAGCTCAAGCTTGGCTCTGGCTCTTCCCCCCATATAAGTCACTAAGCTCAGAGGTGTTCACTTAACAGAACAGGGAAAGGAATACTTAAACACTTAATGACAATATGAAATCTGGTTTAGTATGTAGAGGCAAAGTGGCGAATTAGCATCTAGAAATGGAGTAAGTGGAACGGGTGCACTGAAATTCTAAAGTTGAATCAGGTTGAACTCCATTGCATTGCTAATGAATTAACTGTGGTACAACAGTCAACTCAAATCAATTTTGTACAGCCATGAATACACTTAGCTTGTTATATGCCATGACCTGCTCTGCCTTCCCCCACCTCTGCAACATCGCCCAGCTCCGCCACGGCCTCATTCCTCAGGCCGCTGAAACCCTCATCCATACGTTCATCAGATTTAGGCTCGACAACGCCAATTCCCTGCTTGTCAGTTTTCCCAACTCTTCCCTCCACAAACTGCAGATCTTCCAGAACTCTGCAGCTCATGTCCTCTCCCAGACCAGGCTTTGTGACCCTATCACCCCCATCCTCGTGCAGTTCCACTGGCTCCCCATGCCCCAGAGGCTAAGAGTTCAAAATCCTTGTCCTCGCTTTCAAGGCCATCCATGCTCCCTCCACTCAGCAGGCTGCGACTTGCTCCACATCCCCCACCTAACTCACTCCACCATCGGCGGTCGGGCTTCAGCCTCTCTGCCCCCTCTTTGGAAGTCCATCCCACATTCCCTTCGACTCGCTCTCTCGACTCCTTCAAGGCACATCGCAAGACTCTCCTATTCAACCATGCCTTCGGCCATCCTCCTACCCTCCCTGATCCCAAACCCCAGCTCAGGTCCAAATCCCTGACTGTCCAGTGTGTTGCGATGTCCTCCTGATGTGAAAGACGCTATACAAATGTAATTTAGTATTGTAATGCTGTGGCTGTACTGCTTCAAAGCCAGTATAGCAATATGGAACAGGAAGCTGGTTTGTTTTATTTAGAGAATGCAATGTTAACAATGCTCCATTAATGTTCTGAACAACCTTTGCCACAACATGATCTCATAATTTTTTTAAAAAATGCTCTCATCACCTGGATATAATGCAATTGACAGATTCAGTTTAACAAGTGTAAATGTATTTTCAAATACTTGCAATGCTGAAATTCCAACAATGCTTCTCAGGGCACTAGTAGTCCAGTTAAAAAAAAATCTGGACAATTTCAGAGTAGATCTTAGGGAATCTTTGTACGATTTTAGGGAACATGCATAATGTGCAAGAAGAGAACATTCTTGGGTTCATGCAACTGCCAGAGACAAAAAAACATGCTTAGTAATTTAAAATTAGCACATTCTGCCAACCTCAGGCTCCACATGCCCAGTGCTGAAACGCACCATCCGGCCTTAAAGATCCTGCACTGAACAGTTTGCATTCCTCCCGGCCAAGGAGGCCAAACAGAGACTGGATAGGCTGGCTTTGAACACTAGGTTGTTCCACAAACAGATGCTGTTTATACTTTCCAAACCGATTCAAGCGAATCTCCATACACTCAGAACGCAAAAAAGCAAAGCTTGTCTGAAACTCTGGGCTCCCGAGGTGCTCCGGAGCCATCGTTAGCTGGAACCAAGTCACTGAGAGAAAGAACAGTAAGAGGAAAGAGAGGAAACAAGAGTTGGAGTCTAGAGCAAAGAAAAATCAATCTTCTGTGGTAAATATCAGCAATTCATTTTCCTAGATTTATATTATAGCAATTAACATTTAATAGGCTACTTGTAGAAATACAAAGTGAAGTGGAAAAAAATGCTGGAAATCTAAGATGCAGAAAGAATCAGAAAGCTACAGTGGGCGACAGCACAGTTAACATTGGCAGCCATCAATTGATGCCAACATGAATCATTAACCCATTTTACAATGAGCTGTGTACTGATCTGGTGATTTATAGCACTGGTGTTCCATTTCAATAATCTTTCACTAGTCCTACACAGGTTATAAGGTTAAAATAAAATCTACATTCAGATAATTTTTTTTAGGCCTTCAGTTCTGGAGTTCCGGCACATGCTACCTGTGCACAACAAACATCAAGTCTTGGAGACATCTCAAAGCGCTTCACAAAAATGTGTAGTGACTGTATATTTTGTGGGCGAAAACGTATGTTACAGACTATCCCTTGACTGAATTGCCAGAAAATAATTCAGGAAAACAGAAAACAGTTTGGCTGAATGGGTAGCACCGTCTCTGGGTGTCATCCTTTCAAATAAAATCTTAAAACTGAGGTGGCAAATGTCAATCCCCATCTATAAGTTGTGATGGAAATTAAAGATTTTATGGCAACATTTTTCATCCCAAGTTCCCTTGCTTTCATCAAAAATAATCCATGCATTTGATGATGGATCAAATAAAATGAATTTTAGCGCTTTAAGCATCTTGTCTGAAAACTCATTTAATGATTTATTTGCAACAATTAAAAAACACTGAAAATAATCCATTCATCTCAATGCCATTTGTGGGATGTTGCTACCAGTGCCATATTTACCTACACAACAAAGAAACACATTGTAAAAGATATTTCAGATTGAATGAGGCTCTATTACCAAGTACACGATTATAAAAGTAAACAAGTCAGGCTTTGTATCACCAGCAGTCTTCAAAGGGTTAAACTAAGTTATGGAAACTATTAAAGCAAATGATGTCCTTTTATTAAAAGGTTACATCAATTTACTCCAAGGAATCAGCGAAAAGAAAACAGTTCAACATTCCAGTTGAACACAAGCAGAAGGGACAAAACAAATTTAAAACATGTAAAAATGAGCTCTTTGTGACCAGAGACTTGAAAGAGCTGCAGCAGCTTCTCGTCTGATAACTCGTTTGTTTTTATTTGTCACAGGATTACTTTTAATGGTGTCATTTTATACAGTGAAAGCTGAACCACCTCATTGAAAATACAATTGTTTTAATAAGGTTTTTTTNGCTTGGAAAAAACAATTCAATCAACTTTGCCTTTTCATCATACTTTGCTTTTCAGATTTACCTGGAATCTTCAAGTTTAGGTCACAGATACTTCCAACAGTTGCTACTGATGCAGCCCTTCGTCTACGAGTAATGCTTTCCTTTATTCGTCCGTCACCTGTTACTTTCACTGTAAATGGACTTCCTGCAAGTATTATGGACAGATATTAACACTGTATTTGTAACTTTGATTTGATCTTAAAAGTAGGTTTTAAAAAACACTGTAGAATTAACAACCTGAAGAAAGTCCAATAATGCAATAAAATACTCATGCAAACTTCAAGCCTGGCATAAGGCTAGTTTTGTGAAATGGGCAAGTTAGTGCAATGGCTATGAACTGCAGAAACTCCATTTTTGTCAAAAATCCTCATAAAAATCCAAACTGAGGCGAGAGTTAATGTCTTGTTTGAAATCAAGAGAACAAGTGATTCATCCCATGCCAATCATTGGGATTTTGAAATTACACAAAGTCTGCCAGAGAAACACAGGAGCTCACTTATGTTCTTCCAAATAAATGCTTCTCCATAATCTTTAGAGAACAGGAATTTAAAGCTATGACCTCCAGGTTTGCAGCAACTCACTGTGCACAACATTTAGTTTGTGCAATAATTGAAACCATATCCTTGCATGTGCAGCTTTTCAAAGTAGAATAACTTAGCAATCCAGCTTCCAGTATTTTAATTAAATTAACTTTCACATTTTAGTATATTTAGTTATGCAAATCTTAGAAATGTGCCAATTGTGACCACTTCTACCAAGCTGAGAATATGAAGCATTAGTCTGTAGTGGGCATTAAATACTTGCATTTTATGTCTCGTCTTACCTGGTACATGGTCGTCAGCAAACTTGATGTAAACAATGTAAGTGCCAGGTTCGGTTGGACAGTAGAAAACTTTGCAGGTACCTTCCTCAGTCTCTTCTGTGTTGATGTCTACCTTGCTGGGGCCTTCAATGGATAGCGCAAGCCCACCATAACCTGAAAATAATTTCAGTTTCATTCAGACGAATCAATGTTTGCAATGAATTCAAAGATGCAATAGCAAGCAGCTGAATACTCAAAATAAGTTTCTTCAAAGTGACAAATTTATGTTGGATTCTATAGTCATCAGCAAAAACTCTTCATGTGAATGGAAGACAATGAACACGAGCTCTCTAAGAACCAAGTTAACATTACAACCAGGCCAGATCTCAACCTCATAAATTAGATAGAATCAAGTTATTTTATTTACCTCCCTACAACTGTAGCAAACGTGCCGCCTTAGCACATCAACTTGGAGCCTTTAACTGTATGATGCAATTCAATGGGTGCAACATTTATTAGCCAAAGCCCAGAAAGGAAAGGGTAAAATTGTAAAGTTTTAAGGACAGTGCTACATTTGAAAATTACGACAAACACTATTTTGTATTATCTGAGGCATTACCTGCATCTCGTGTATCCACGATGAAGTCAGACATCTCGAATGTCCGGCCCTCCTTCAGACCTTCTCCACAGACTTTGACTCGGCTGGCATCTCCTATCTCAGATTGCCCAACTATGATGGTAATTGGACTATTTGCCACATGTATACCATTTTTCTTAATGCTGACAAGATGTTCACCAACTTCCCGTGGGATGAAGGAGATTCCTAGCGGTCCAAAGAATAGACTCAAAGTAAATATAATGGTACTGTACTGACTTTTTAGAACAATTCATGGTTTTATCTACAGAACATTAGAATTTCATATCTACATTCTAAAGGTTTCTAGCAACAGCAACTTCTAAGTTAGAGGCAAGAACTTACCTCAGATTAGAATATTACTCTAGCTCTTAGTTTATGAGCAAAGCTACTTTGCTTTTTTTAAAAAAAAGGATCTGTAATGAGTCTTTTGAAATCCACAAATATAGAGGCAAGCTCTTGCCAAATGGGAATACGTTATCGTTCCCTGAGAAGTCAGAACTGACTTAATTGAGGAAGCCACTAAATACTTTAATTTAGTGTTAATCTTGCAAATACCTTAGTTTGAATGAATGATTAAAGTTGTCCATAACAAATGTATGCACACTTCACACATCAGAACTAAGAATTTGATGTTCTTGGTCACTTACCAATATGGTTGTTGGGCAGTCTCTTCAGCAGGCATGGTTCATCTCGGCCAGACGGTGCTTTAATGTTTGCTGTTAACAGGCTGAGGTCACTTTCATTGATATCCAGGGAGATGTCAGCGGCTGAGCCAACTTTAACCTGTGACCTTCGCAAGGTGGGATCTAAAAATAAACACATTTCAAGCCAACGCAACAAATGCAAATGATGTTTGTGATCATTTTCAGTATGTTACATTGACAATATTTGAACCGCAATAAAGTTGTTAACCATTGGTAGTTTCAAAATTGATGGCAGTTATCTGCTGTGCATTTTATTTAACTAAAAATACCCTCTGGGGGTAATTACTTTTTCCAGATCAGTAAATTCAAAAGTGGTTTCTGTAATTTTTCCCTGGGTCACAAGGCAATCTTGGCAGCATTCATTAATGAAAATCTTTCCTTTGCAAAGTCTCGAGATCATAGCTCAAGTTCCATTACTACTTCTTACATATTGTTTGCCTGCTTCCTGCACAATATATCAGAGCATCCATATACAAATATGGACATTTCTACAACTTGGAACAATTTGGTGCTCCACATCTGGCATTCATGCTCAGAGGTTTAAGTATTGTGAAGAGTCTATGAATATGGCACTTATACCACTTCAACATAACAAAGACGCTTAATTTAACCATTTGGTTATTCCTGTGCACTTATAAAAGACAGTATGCGAAATGTCTCTACCTGTAATCTTGGCAGCAAAAGGACTTCCAGGGATATGCTTCTCATTGTATTTAACAAGAATACTGTAATCTCCTGGGAAGGTCGGGAGGTAAGAGACTGTGCAGGTGCCATCCTTATTATCCGTACAGCTGATGTCAGCCTTGGAAGGCCCCTCAATGGCTACGTCCAGACCACCTGAGTGGAGAAAACACTGAAGTTTTACTGAACTGGAACATGCCATTTCAACGCTCCATAATGTGTGGTCCTTCTGCATACATTCAGGTTGATACAATTACTCATACCTAGTTTCATGGATTGAGATCTTAGCTACAAAATACATCGAGCAAGTTTTTTTTATAAATCCAGAAAGCAGTGAGTAACTAGCACAAGTTACTAGTTAGTGTGGTTGAGACCAGAATTTAAGACAGCTCAATGGAGGATGGGTGTTCTGGAAGATATAAAGTGCCTTCATCCAAAATTCCTCACCTTCTCCAGCATCTTCTGTTACGATTGTGAATGTGGCTAGTTTGTTCACAACACCATAGACGAGTCCTGGGCCATATGCAGACACATGTCCACTGCTTGCATAGTTCACATAGAACTGCAATGGACTCTCTGAAATGGAAAATATACCATCAACGTAAGTTCAGAGTCTAGTCTTAATATGTGCTCCAAAATTGGCATTGCTGGAAGACTCAAATTCAAGATCTTTTTCAGGGTATAGGTCTTCTGACTCAACTGTGAAATTTACTCAATATATAAAATTTGATCTGACCTTTGTTTATGAATACAGTCTCATTGTGGGAGTTTTTAGGAATTAGTAACTGGACACATTTGCAGTGAAGCTCCTCACCTGGGATATGATTGCCATTGTACTTGATGTGCATCTCATGCAATCCAGCCTCTATGGGAGCATATTTAACAGTGACTGTACCATCCTTATTGTCAGTGATTTCTGGTGTAGCAGTTTTGCCAGAAGGCATTTGAACTTCACCTGTAAAACAAAATCATGCAGAACCTAGTTTCAGATAAAGGACTGCAACAACAAGAATCCATTTAATTGAGCGCCTTTCACGTCGGGAGGACGTCCCAAGGCGCTGTACAGTTAGGTCAGGACCCGAACAAGGGGGAGAATGGTGAGGGGAGGGAAGGGAGGGGGTAGAGAGTCGAGAGGGGAGCTGAAGGCACGGTCAAAGAGAAAGGTCTCGAGACCGGCCTTGAAGGAGGAAAGGGAGGAAGGCGAAGGCACTGGGGGATAGAGTTCCAGAGCCTAGGGGCTGAGAGGCTGAAGGCCTGGCCACCGATGGTCGGGCGGTTGGGGCCGGGGATGTGGAGCAGACCGGAGCCAGAGGAACGGAGGGTACGGGCAGGTAGGTAGGGGGATAGTAGGTCGGAGAGGTAGGAGGGAGCAAGGCCGTGAATGGCCTTGTAGGTGAGGGTGAGGACTAATGGCAGCATTGCAAAGCAGCTTCACAGATGGTGCAGTTGGGTTTGAAAAGAAGGCATTACTTTGTGTAAACCAGCTACACAGACCAGAAAAACTGCTGATTCAAAGCATAAATAAGTGCTCTACAACAACAACAACAAGATTCCATTTATAGAGCGCCTTTCACGTCAGGAGGACGTCCCAAGGCGCTGCACAGTTGGGTCATGACCCGAGCAGGGGGGAAATGGTCAGGGTGAGGGGAGGGAAGGGAGGGAGAGAGGAGGGGGAAATGGTCAGGGTGAGGGGAGGGAAGGGAGGGAGCGAGGAGGAGGAAGAGAGTCGAGAGGGGAGCTGAAGGCACGGTCAAAGAGAAAGGTTTTGAGACCGGCCTTGAAGGAGGAAAGGGAGGAAGCAAGGCGAAGGCACTGGGGGATGGAGTTCCAGAGCCTCGGGGCTGAGAGGCTGAAGGCCCGACCACCGATAGTAGGGCGGTTGGGGCGGGGGACGTGGAGCAGACCGGAGCCAGAGGAACGGAGGGTACGGGCAGGTAGGTAGGGGGATAGTAGGTTGGAGAGGTAGGAGGGAGCAAGGCCGTGAATGGCCTTGTAGGTGAGGATGAGGATCTTGAAATCAATCCTCTGGGGGATGGGGAGCCAGTGGAGGCGAGCGAGGGTGGGAGTGATGTGGTCCCGAAGCCTGGTGCGGGACAGTACACGAGCTGCAGAGTTCTGAATGACCTGCAGCTTGTGGAGGGAGGTGCGGGAAGGCCGGCGAGGAGAGAGTTCCCATAGTCCAGCCTTGAGGTGACAAAGGCGTGAACCAGGGTTTCAGCAGCGTGAGGGGTGAGGTAGTGCCGTAGTCTGGCGATATTCCGGAGGTGATGGAAGGCGGTGCCAGTTGTGGTGCGGATGTGAGGGAGAAAGGACAGCTCAGGGTCGAACAAAACGCCGAGGTTCCTGACTGGCTTTGAGAGGTGGAGAGTGCAGCCTTGGATGCTGATGGTGTCAGCGCCTGAGGTGCGGAGGCGCTGACGTGAGCCAATCAGGAGGGCCTCGGTTTTTCGCACGTTGAGCTGAAGAAAGTTGTCTCTCGTCCAGGACTCGATGTCGGACAGGCAGGCTGTCAGGACATCGGTGGTCGTGGAGTTGAGAGTAGAGGAGGAAAGGTAGAGTTGGGTGTCATCCGCATACATGTGGAAGTTAACCCCATGTTTGCGGATGATGTCACCGAGGGGGAGCATATAGAGGGTGAAGAGGAGGGGACCGAGGACAGAGCCCTGAGGGACACCACATGAGACAGTACGGGGGGTGGAGGAGAAGCCATTCGTTGAGACGAAGTGAAGACGGTGGGAAAGGTAAGAGCTAAACCATTCAAGGACAGTGCCTTGAAGGTTGAGGTGGGAGGACAAGCGGTGGAGTAGGATAGCGTGGTCGACCGTATCGAATGCTGCCGATAGGTCGAGGAGGACGAGGAGACAGAGGGAGCCCTGGTCACAGATAGTCAGGATATCATTGGTGACCTTGACCAGGGCAGTTTCTGTGCTATGAGCAGCACGGAAACCTGACTGAAGGGGTTCAAAAAGAGAATGGGTGGAGAGGAAAGAGCGCAGTTGGGAGGCGACAACTCTTTCCAAGACCTTGGAGAGAAAGGGGAGGTTGGAGATGGGCCGGTAGCTTGATAGCTGCGACGCATCAAGGGAGGGTTTTTTCAGGGTGGGCGTGATGATGGCAGTTTTTAATGGAATGGGGACAGAGCCAGAGGAGAGGGACAGGTTTATGATGTCAGTGATGTGTGGGGCAAGAAAATGGAGCTGGGAGATAAGGAGTGGAGTGGGGATGGGGTCAAGGGAGCAGGTGGTTGGTTTTAGGGATAGGATGAGTTCAGTGACAGAGGGTGGGGAAACGGGTACGAAGGTGTGTAGGGGAGGATGGGTAGGAGTCGGAGTGTGGGAGGGAAGGGGTGGGTGGTGGGTGGAAGTTGGAGGGGAAGTGACCGCGGAGCGGATTCCCTTCCCTTCCCTTGAAGGATTCTTTGCCTCTAGAGGAGGCAAAGAAAATAAGCCAAGATTGCCACTCATTAAAAGACACAAACTCCTCTGGGTCAGGCTTGCCAACTGTGGAGTCCTGTAGCTCAGTGGTTAGAGCACTTGCCTTGCAAGCAAGAGACCAGGGTTTGATTCCCCGCAGGGTGAACCTTACTTTCCAAGTTTCCTTACTCCACACGCCTGATAATCCCTCAAGAAAAAAACAATAATAAATTGGTCACTTCAATCCACGACTGTTTGTGGGACACTGCTGTGCACAATTGGCTGCCGCGTTTCGACCACAAGTATAAAGTCAATTCAATTTACAGTATATTCTGTGAAGATGTGAAAAGCACGATATCAAATGCAAGGATTATTATAGATCAGATTTACCATCTTTCTCCTTTTCCGCACATCCTTACCGTTATATACCCAGCTAACATTCATCACAATGAATTGAGCAGCTTTGGGATAGACAACCAATGGGTTACTTGCATTAGTGGAACAGTATTAGCATGAATGGCAAGATAAGGTGGCAGGGAAAGGGCAAGGGAGAAAATGAGAGACAGGAGAAAATTCAAGCTTAATTTGAAAAATTTCTGAACAAAACCAGTATATAATTTTCAAATCAGTGATACTTCAAAGTACATACTACGTTAGAAAACAGCTGTCAGCACCAACACATATACTGGTCCAAATCCAAACAAGCATCTCCAAAATGGAATCTTGAATCGCTTGCCACCAATCATCAAAGAATCATAGAATTATAGAGCACAGAAGGCTATTCTGCCCATGTTTGTGCTGGCTCTTTGAAAAGAGCCAGCACAATCGCGCTCCCCCACCCTCTCCCCATAACCCTGCAAACTTGTCCTTCCCAAATAATGATCTACTTCTCTCTTAAATGTTCTTTAAGATCAGCCAATCAATCAACAGCAACAAAATTACATTTGTATAGCACCTTTCATGTTGGGAAGATGTCCCAAGGTGCTGGACGATCAGTGTTTTGGACCTGAGCTGGGGATCGGGGAGGGTGGTGGGGAGGGGGTGATCGTAGGCACAGTCGAAAAGGAAGATCTTGAGATGGGTCTTAAAGGAGGCAAGGGAGAGGGACTGCAGGATGGAGTTCCACAGGGTGGGGTCAGAGTGGCTGAACGCCTGCCCACCAATGGTGGGGCGGGCGAGGTAGGGACAGGCCCGAGCCCACTGAGCAAAGAGCGGGCAGATTGGTAAGGGTTTAGAAGATCACAGAGGTAGTGGGGAACAAGGCCATGGAGAGCTTTCAAAGCGAGGACCAGAACCTTGAACTGTATCCTCTGTGTGAGGATGGGGGTGATAGGGTCACAGCACCTGGAGCAGGAGGATATGGGCTGCAGAGTTTTGAATGATCTGTAGACTATGGGGCTGGGGAGGCCAACAAGTAGGGAATTTGCGCAGTCGAGCCTGGATGTTATGTGTGTGTATGAGGGTCTCTTGTGTATGAGACAGTGGTGGAGCTGAGCAATGTTGAGAGGTGGAGAAAGCAGAACAGGTCATGGCACGCATGTGGAGTATTAAGGACAGTTGAGGGTCGAACAGGATGCCAAGGTTCTGTATTGGCTTCGTGAGGTGCGTAGTGCATCCATGGAGGGAGATGCTGTCAGCAGCAGAGGTATGGAGGCACTGACGGGAGCCAAGCAGGAGCGTCTCGGTCTTGTTGACATTCAAGTGGAAGGAAGTTAGCTCTCATCCAGGATTTGATGTCTGACAGGCAAGCTGTGAGGACAGCAGTGGTCCTGGATTCGAGGGTGGAGGCAGACAGGTAGATTAGGTGTCATCTCCATACATGTGGAAGTTGACTCCATGTCTGCAGATGATGTCACCAAGGGCGAGCATGTAGATATTGAAGAGGAGGGGACCAAGGACAGAGCGCAGAGGAATACCACACGTGACAGTGCAGGGGTTCAGAGCGGGAATGACAGGAAAGAGCGAAGCTGGGACGTGACGACTGGTTGCAGGGCCTTGAAGAGGAATGGAAGGTTAGAGATGGGGTGATAGCTGGAGTAGAGATGGATCCAGGGAAGGTTTTTTTGAGGATGGGGGTGATGACAGTTGCTCATAGGGAGGTGGGAGCAGTGCACAAGGAGAGGTTGATGATATCGGTTAAAAGAGGTGCCAGGAGGGGGAGCTAGAAGTTGAGGAGAGGGGTGGGGATGGGTCGAGGATGCAGGTGTTGAGCCTCATTTTTTAAATGATGGCGGTAAGGGAAGAGGAGGAGACAGGGTCGAAGGGATGAGTGGGGGGAGGTGGCGAGGGGATAGCAGTGGACTGGGGATGAGGTAGCCGAACAAATCCCTTGGATTTTGGATTCAAGGAAGTCTAACATTTCCTTGCAGTTGGAATTGGAGGAGAGGATGGGCAAGGCGTGGGAAAGTGAACGGAGGAGGTGATTAGTGGTGGAGAAAAGGAGCCTGGGATTGTCCTTGGCCTCCAAGGCAGTAAAAGGATGCTGCAGTAAAAGGATGATTTGACGGAGGAGAGGGAGGAGCGACAAGTTTTAGTATGTTCCAGCCAGATCTGCCGATGGACCGTTAGATTTGATTTAACTCAGGTACGTTTGGCGATGCGCACTTAGGCCTTGGGGGATCAGAGATGGCTTGATATGGGAATATGAGGCGGTTCGGGAGTTGAGGGGGGCAAGGGAGTCAAGGATGGAGGAGAGGGAGTTGTGGAGAAGAGAGATAGAGGATAGGTGGGGTCCTATCGAGGAAGGAGTAGTGGGAGAGAGTGGGGAGATTTTTTTCCAAGGGCGCTAAGTGATAGAAGTGTGTTGAGTAGGGGGAAAGGGTACGGAGATAAGGGAGATGAAGTGATGGTCCAAGATGGCTTTATCAGTGATAGTGATGTCCGAGACGGTGAGCTCCTGGGTGATCACCAGGTCAAGGGGATAATCGTGGTTGTGGGTGGCGGAGCGGATGTGGAGGGAGAGATTGTAGGAGGAAAGGAGAAGTCAGCAGAGGTAGAGCAGGAGGGGATGAAGTGGAGGTTGAAGTCACCTAGAATGAGGAGGCGGTCGGAGCAGAGGGATATGGAAGATAGGAGGGGAAATATCGGGGATGAAGGTGGGGGAGGGCGACAAATAAGGCGAATTTTGAGGGAAAGGTTGGAGGGGTCATAAAGAGTACAGTGCTCAAAGGAGAAGGTTCCGGAGGAGTAAGGGGATAGGCTGAGTGGGGACCGGGAGATGAAAGCCACACTGTCACCACGGCGGTTAGGTCATGAGGTATGATGGAAGGTTTTAGCCAAGTGGTATGGCCTCTGTCAGGGGGAAGGTGCCACCTGGAGTGATCCAGGTTCGGTGAGGATCACAGCCCACAGTATGAACCAGTTATATCTTCGTGCTGAACCAGGCAATGCCTTTATATACAACAACACTACATTTGTATAGTGCCTTTCACTTAGGGACAGTGTACAGCATAGGAAGGAGGGAAGAACTATTGTACAGTGAATATTACTTTAGACACGTGGATTAATAATTATTCAGTATATCAATTACTTAATTTAGGATTTTACTCTGTTTGTAAGCAAAATTGCAAAGAAATGTTAGAGTGACACCAAAAAATATTAGAAATTTAAATCTTGGCTGGAACATATTGAAACGCACAGATTAAGAAAAGGCTTTGAATACATAATTAGGAAACTTATAAAACATACCTCCGATGTGATATTAAAAAAAAACTTACCTGTGATCTCCCCAGTTCTGAGAGAAAAAGGAACGACAATATCAAAAGGTCTGAAGCCCACACCATCCATTTCGGACACTGGCAGGTAAGAACCATCTGTAACCTTAAGGATATGAAAACATTTCAAAACCATGCAGACAATGTTACTAAACATTTGCATATAAGTATTGGCACAATTGTCAAATTGCTATTTTATTTGAGTTTGTGTCAAAAACGATTGTGCATTTTATGCAGTTGGTAATAAGGCAGAAGTATTCATATAATACAAAATTACTACTGTACAACATTGATTTAGATTGTAAATGAAACATCCATCATTGCCATTGAGCTACAGTATTAGGCTTTTAAGATGAACATATTTTTGTAATGAAAATGACAAGCATCACTCGAGCGACAAAGTTTTTGCAGCGTCAAACCTAATAGAAGGGTGGGTAATAAGTCACTTTCCTTTTGGAAAAAATTGGATAACTCAGAAATCTGAACTGTGATAACCCAAAAAGCTTGTTAGGGGCTAGATGGAGTTTTTCAGCAGCTTTAGAAAGTGCAATCTTTTTGGTGCCACTATCGCTGAAGCTGCATTTTCAGCAAATAACATGAAAATGGTATTTTGAAGTAGTGCCTCTTCATCCTTCTGCACATCAGCTGTAACAACAACTTAGTCTGCAATCAACTGTCAAAGTTACCAGCTGCTATTAAGATAGTTCAACCAGTCTGCAATGTGGCTTCACAATAGCAGATAGGAGAAATGGAGAGAGAGTAACAGGTGGTGAATCCAGTTGGGAAAGTTTCTGGCCCTAGAACGAACAGTGAAGCAACAAAGGCAGTGAAATGTAGATTGAAACATCATATAATAGTAACTTGTTCAGTAAAATTAAGGAAAGTTGAATGAAAGGAATTTGGTGCATGCAACTGCAAGATAACATTTACATCTAAACTTCCAAATTCAACAATTTTACGTGTGCACCAACCATTATATGACTTCCATTCTGCTTAGAATGCCTCATATGGCACAATTTTCAAACATGGGTGCTAACAGCAAAGCAACATAACACTATGAAACAAAGCCAATTACAGTTAAAGTATCTCAAGTACTAGTGGTTGAGAACAGCAGATGAAATGACATCAGCACCAAAATAAAGCAAGAAATACTAAAATAGCAGCCTGGGTATGGTGGGCCTGTCTGCAGAGGGACTGTGATAGATTCAAGCAAGCTTGGTCTTCAGTTTCTAAAATACTCCTTTTTGGATAACAAGAACTTAGCTCCCCAAAACCTGTTTATAATTGTCAGTATCATAATGCTGGTCAACTTCATATTTTGGCCATTTCAGTGAGATTACATGAATACCATTTACACTAAAATCTTACCCCGTTTGGAGAGAATGTTTACATGCAGAAATGAATGGGCAAAGCTATGTTAGGCTTTTGAGTGCCAAAACGAGTCAGTTCACACCCAGGGGGACCAACAAACATGGAGAACACTCATATTTCAGCACCTTTACATCAGTTCACCTAGCCAGACTCCAGCTATATTAGTGTATGGTATGAAATCAGAAAATAAATCAAGATTAAGGTTTCAGCTAAGCAATCTTACAATTTAATTTTCCACACCGTTTATAAGTACAGGTTTCCTTGTTAAAGGAATTGTAGTGTCAGAAATAAATCAAAACAGGATAAATATTTATCCTAGAATTATCCAAGGTACTCTTTTGTACTAACTAGTCTCTTTAATGGATTTTGTTGTCATCCACTTCAGCAGCAAAACCACATTGTTTTTGCTGAAAATGATAAGACTCAGGAATCTCTGAAACACATTGACTTTCCAACAATGCAGTCTATGTGATTTGCCTTTTCAGACTGAATGTATGCACTATTTCAGGAAAATGTGGAAAAATAAAAGCTGCCAATCACATCAACACAAGAATTAGGAATTGAACACACTCCAAAGTAATCTCTTGGCCTACATTACCTCCTATCAATCCATAGTACAGCTGCAGAACTACTGCAGTGGAAACCTTGCATATTAGAGTTTACACAAAGAATCTGGCCATTGTAACTAGGAATTGCATGTAACACTACACTGACATTTAAAAAGTGTTAAGAATATTTCCAACAATTAACTCAATATTCATGGCGATAACTAATTTTTTAAATTATGAAAAGGGAAGAAAATCAAGCATTCCAGATGACAGGTCCCACCCAGCAAGCCTCGAACACTAGATTAGGAAGAAAAATTAAAAGGGAATATAAAAAAAACTCAATGTATTAAAATTTGTACCCAGGGTTGGAAGCCAGGGGGATACGCATTTAGAGTTTGCTGCTGTTGTGCTAGTTGCTGCGGCACTATTGGAACTTCATCTGTGGCCTGGGGAAGGGTAAACAGCAAGTTAGTTTTTCCAAAGCACATCTAAAACTACAGGTACAAGTCCCGGTTGTCAAGTCACTAGATTTGAAATAACAGATTACAGAAATAAACTTCCCAAAATATTTTAAAATAAAATCTAAAACTTTCTATTAAGGCAAACTATATCAAGATACGGCAAGGAATAAAATAGGTGATCGATCAGCACTTGGAGCCCATCAACAATTCACAGCTACCCATTTGAGGTTATTTTCTGTATGCTTGTCAATCAAGCAAGAAGCGTAAATTATTTTTTGGAAACTTAGAACCAAATTAATGCCTGAAAATTACTACTTCTGGAAAAAGAACCTGATAAATCCTAGTTTGACACTCCCTTAAAGAAGAAATGTACACAATTTCCACAGGCATCATACCAAACATTCCATCTATAAAAACAGGTATGTGCAGCAATACCAGCTTTCTGACAAAGTAAAGCACCCGCCTTTTAAAACGTGCTTGCCCTTTAGATTCTTAAATACCATTTGAATTGGAAATCATTATTTTTAAAACACACAATACTAAAAATAACCAGCAGGCAGCCATTATAGCATTGTTTCCAGGTAAAAGCAGTTGTTCGAGTCCCAAGGCTGCCAGACACTTCAACATCTCTTGAACAGGCATCTTTTATCCCTAAGCTTGGCTGGGAATACAATCCTACACGTGCACAGCTCGTTCCACTTCCAGATCTACAGAGGGGTTAAGGGAGGAGAACCTAACAATCTCCGCAGGTCACTCACTTCAAGCTTATGTGTGGGACTAAGATGTCCTTGCCAGGAGAAAAACAAAGTTTTTATAGTTAAAACTTAATTAAAAACTCATGAAGCAGTCTTGGATGTACAGGCAGCACCAAATTTGAAAATGAACAATATTAAATTGAACTTCGCAACTACTGCATTCTTTTGCCCATAACATATACAGTCAATTCACTTTACAGTATATTCTGTGAAGTGCTTTGAGACGTCTAGATGACGTGATAAGGTGCTATATTAAATGCAAGGATTATTATTAATATTTTTATTACAAAACTATAAAGCAATTTGATACATATAGTATTCTATAAACTGAAGTTATGGAAAAAACACTTCAATTTGAACAATCTTATGAGTAGATGCTTTATTATATCCATACTAAATTAAATCTGCACAGGCTCTGAATAACATGAAAGTCTTACCACTACATGGAGTGGACTGTTCACAAGATCTACTCCTCCAAAACGCACGTAAATAACGTAGGTTCCTTTCTCAGGCGCAGTATAGAAAATGTTATATGTTCCATCGTCATTCTCAACAACCTCTGCCTCCACTTCTGTTCCATCAGGGGTGGAGACTATGCAAGTGACCTTGCCTTTGCCTGCAGTTCTCGCATCAACCACAATCCCCAATTCTTCTCCCAACTGAACAGTGGGTCCAACACCAGGCCCTAAAGTAGCAATACATTATGCTGAGTAGTGAAATCATTACTTTTATGAATGAAGCATTGAAAGTCTGTTATGAGATTGCACCTCTCCTTGATCAGATTTATTGAAATGGGCTGTTAAGTGGACACTCATTAGTTAAGCATTGAGTTAATCTTTCTCTACATGAATGTGGTTTCCAGTTCCCACCCTGCATATCAACTACAATACTATATAAACAGAATGTTTGACCAGAGCACAGCTGTTGGTATCCAGCCTTAATCCTAAAAATTTAAAACTGTCTTTATAGAGGCACATTGGTAACATTCTAGTTGGACAAAAGTAATTCATAAAATTAAGATTTTAGATCCAGGAAAGAAATAAGAACACTTCTACAAATGAAACTGATGAGGACTTTAGCAATTCTAACATTGTACCCTTGGTTACCTGACATTGTGCACTTGCTGGCATCACCAGTAGCTACCGCACGGATTCGGTAAGGCGACGAGGGGATCTCATCTCCACCATATTTGATGACGATAGTGTAACGTCCAGCCTTATCTGGTATGTAGGAAACGCTGTATGTGCCATCATTATTGTTGTGGATATTCGCCTTCTTGGGCTTTCCTTCTTGGTCCTAAAGAAAAAGGTTTTACTATTCGATCTCACACTATTATAATGAAGTTCACTCTTATGGTGATGTCTTTGAAAATTTCCTTAGTTACCACTTTAATAAGCAGCTCATTTGCAATTAGATTTAACCAATGGGTCCAACACAACAGCAACAACTTGCAATTATACAGCGCCCTCCACACAGGTAGCATCTCAGAGTGCTTGCCTTGGCGAACACCAACTAAGCCTTCAGAACTAAGACAAGCGACTACAACAGATAGCAATTTAAAAGATATTAATGGCAAAAGAACAATTTAGGTAAAGAAATCTCTCTAGCCCATTTTCCCAGTCAACGTCTTACACTGGGAGTGATTCCACAAGCAGCATTTTCTTATGATTCCAGTACAGCAGCGTGCCTGCGTTACAAAGCATCCAGTTTGTACAAACTTATCTCAACTATTTTGCAGTGTAAGCCAGGATTGCACATCAAGCTCTCAGTTTGCAGGAAAGAAAGTCAGTGACATTATTTAAAAAAAACAAATGCTTTATACAAAGTTCATGTATTATGTTTATCCATTGGGTCAGATAATATTAGCAAAAACTTACAGTGATTTGTACAGAAAGGAGTCCTTCTCCAGCATCTTTGGCATCAATTGTGAATTCCACAGGTAGGCTGGCCTGTACACCTGTGGCATTAAGGCCTGGTCCACTGGCTCTTACTTTGCTGGCATCATGAGTTGGCAGTACTTTCATTCTGAAAGGACTACATGAAAAGAAATGCATTTGATAAGCACTTGGCAGGCAATTGCAGCATGCAAGTAAATTACTTAAATTCTTGGTCTATTGTTGGGACACTGGAATGGTATGCTAAAAAGGTAATTAATACTGCACTCCTGTCTGAAAATGCATGGTTTTCCTATCCCGAGTTCAGTAATGCATTTACAGAGAACTTAGATTGCATTTAAATGCAAGAGAATAATTACTCATATACAATACCCCACGTTAGCTATTAGTCAACACTCAAACAAAACCCTCTAGTGATTCACGGGTTAAATGTTCAGATGTACTGAGGCATTGCACTCTTGGTATGACTTAGAATGAGCTGAAGGCGATAATGCTGTTGCGGAGGGGGGAATTAAAAAGGGAAAAAACAAGTCTGCCAATATTTCTTACAAAAATGTAACAGATTATTTCTTTGTGAAATTGCACTTGAGCCTCAACTACTCAGCACTAAAACTTTTCAAACTAATCTGATGTTGGACCGTATTGGGGGGGGGGGGGGGGGGGGGGGCAGGGGTGAGAGAGGAAACAATTCCAGCCACAATACTTGTTTTCACACAGTCAAGCAAGACAATGCACAGGGTGATCCAGCTGTACTGTTTTGGATCCAAAAAGGTAAAACTTAACTAAAAATAGTTTGGCTCTGAAGGCTTTTCTCTTTTCGGTAGCTGCATAAGAAAAAGCAAACTGTAAAGTAATAAATATAGGCAGAGCAACAAGCCAGTTAAATGGATGTAAGCCTAGATAATATTTTAACTCGAACCACAAAATTTATGGCATCCAGAAAAATCTATGCAAAGGAATGTGCAAGTCAGATTGGGTGCAGCCAAGTTTGAATCGACAATCTGATCCCTTAAATCCTTCCAGCTTTGCCTGTGGTAGAGAAAAACGGTTCCCTTGTTGACAATATTTAAAAAAACTAAGAGACTTGTATTATAGATATCACTTTATTTTGTTACATAAAAATTGATGACTTATTTTGTGTAACACATGAAGGGGGGGAAAAGAAATAAAGAAAAGTGCAAGAGATTTACACTTAAGTTACCTGCGAGCAATGTCTTCATCTGCATACTTTACGGAAATGGAGTAAGGCCCTTCAAGTGAAGGCGTGTATCTGACTGTGTAAGTTCCAACACCATTGTCAATAATTTCAACAGGCTCAATCGTGCCTGGGAGCGAGAGAGAAAGAAAAAGGAAATGTTAAAAATCTGGATACATACACATTAGACTTGGATAAATATTTTTTTAAAAATTCCCATGTGCTTTGTTAATCCAGGTAGTCAGCTCTGCACAAAAAAGTGATTAATATCTTTACAGAGTGCATTGTCCCATATCAGTTCACAGTGGTGCAAATCCTGGATATCCACTTGCAAGTGAAGAGCATTTTATTAGATTTAGTGTGGATATTAGCTATTCAAGCAAAGTGATGCAGGAGTATTACACTAAATGGTATTCAGTATATTAACTAGACAATTAACCATTAAGAGTACAAAAACAGAAGTCGCTGGGAACATTCAGCAGGTCAGGCAGCATCTATGGAGAAAGGAAAGTGAGTCTAAGTTTCGGGTCCACAACCCTTCGTCAGAACAACAACAACATTTCATTTATAGAGCGCCTTTCACGTCGGGAGGACGTCCCAAGAAGGGGGATAGTAGGTTGGAGAGAGCAAGGCCGTGAATGGCCTTGTAGGTGAGGATGAGGATCTTGAATTCGATCCTCTGGGGGATGGGGAGCCAGTGGAGGCGAGCGAGGGTGGGAGCGATGTGGTCCCGAAGCCTGGTGCGGGACAGTACACGAGCTGCAGAGTTCTGAATGACCTGCAGCTTGTGGAGGGAGGTGCCGGGAAGGCCGGCGAGGAGAGAGTTCCTGTAGTCCAGCCTTGAGGTGATAAAGGCGTGGACCAGTGTTTCAGCAGCGTGAGGAAATGCCATAGTCTGGCGATGTTCCAGAGGTGATGGAAGGCGGTGCCAGTTGTGGTGGATGTGGGGAAGAAAGGACAGCTCAGGGTCGAACAGAACACCGAGGTTCCTGACTGGCTTTGAGAGGTGGAGAGTGCAGCCTTGGATGCTGATACTGTCAGCGCCTGAGGTGCGGAGGCGCTGACGTGAGCCAATCAGGAGGGCCTCAGTTTTGCGCACACTGAGCTGAAGAAAGTTGTCTCTCGTCCAGGACTCGATGTCAGACAGGCAGCTGTCAGGACATTGGTGGTCGTGGAGTTGAGGGTAGAGGAGGAAAGGTAGAGTTGGGTGTCATCCGCATTCATGTGGAAGTTAACCCCATGTCTGCGGATGATGTCACCAAGGGGGAGCATGTAGAGGGTGAAGAGGAGGGGACCGAGGACAAAGCCCTGAGGGACACCGCACGAGACAGTGCGGGGGCTGGAGGAAAAGCCGAAAAGCTGGAGGAAAAGCCAGGAAAAGAACTGGGACATGTTGGGAGGGAGAGGCTTTTAAGGGCTAACAGAGAGGGGGGGAGGCAGGGCAAGGAAGACAAAGGAGAAAATGGGGTAGAGGACAGGGGATGATGGGTTAAAGAGGTGTTAAACAAAGGGGGGGGGATTGCAACAAAGCAGGGGAATAGAGGTGTTAATACTACAGAATAAAGGGCAAGGAAGAATTTGCAACAAAACAGGCAGATTAGGGAGAGAAAAGGTGTGTCTGGGACAAAGATGAGGTGGGAATGGTCACAGAAGAGGGGGAGGGGGAAGGTGGGCTGTTATGGTCTGAAATTGACACCTCTTCAACCCATTATCCCCTGCCCTCTACACCATTTTCTCCTTTGTTTTCCTTGTCCTGCCTCCCCCTTCTGTTAGCCCTTAAAAGCCTCCCCCTCCCAGTTCTGAAGAAGGGTAATGGACCTGAAACGTTGACTCACTTTTCTTTCTCCATAGATGCTGAGCGTTCCCAGCAACTTCTGTTTTTGTTTTCAGATTTCCAGCACCTGCAGTATTTTGTGTTTTGTTTAACCATTAGAGCACTGTAGTTCCAGAAACTGGTTTATGAATTACTCCTTTAAAAAGTTTAATTATGTACATTTCAAGGTTTGCTTTAAAATGAGGGTGAAGCAGAGTGCAGTTGCAAGAGAAGGATGTACAATTCAGAGTTCACTGGTGTGGACATTGTACAGTACAAACCATGATTGACTAGTCAGTTGGCGTTTAGTAATAGCTTCTGGATAAGTTTACTAGCCAGAAAACAAACTTGCTTTCAGTAGGCATGGGGGGAAATGAAAGAAAAGCAGTGCTGGATCTCGTTGATACTACTCCCTCATTATGAATCACCATCATCCACAGGAGTGTCAACGAACAAGCCAAAGCTCTCAATAAGTCCATTTGCAGATGAATTTAACAACCTGTTAGCACCACCCCACCACAGTGAAACCAACATACCCACCAACAGGCAAAACTTTGTTGTTTTATGCTGGTTCAAGCTGTGCACACAATACCAGAATTGTTAGGATGAAGGAGCCAATTGACACCACCAGCTCATACAGTATTAAAGTCATTACCTATTCAAGGTTAAATGGAGGCGAGCAAACAGTCCTGGACTTGTATTGCGGAAGGTATATTTTTACTATGGAATCCACTAATTTGACCTTACTAAAAAAATATTCCAATTACATATTGAATTAACTTGGCAGGTGCCTGATAGCAAATAAATTAGTACCAATCCTGAACTAATTAGGAAATAAACACTTCATAAGGAAACAACATAGTTATTTGAAGTTAATTATATATATCAAAGCAAACCCAGCTAATTAAACTTTCAATGAGCAAAGTTTAAAATAAAAAGAATTCCTACCAGATCAGATGGGAAAAGATAAAGCTATTTCGGATCCTGAGCAGCCATGAAGAACCCTTTAAATTCCAGCTAGAAGCACGACTAATTTATTAGGGTAAAAATCTTCATGATCTCACAGGTCTTGCAGATGGTCAAGTCTGATTTAGAGCATGCAACTACTTTTGAAATTGTTCGATTTTGATCAGATACAAATTTCAGTAGCTACAATGAAATAAATCTTGATGGACCTTCCTAACAAGATTAGCTAGGCCAAGTTGAACAAATGCAATATGGAAACTGCAACATTACTTCAAGCGTTAAAACTAGCAAGTTCTACTGTGGCAGCTTTTAGTAAATGTAAAAGCAAACAGGACCAGCGTAATTGTTCCCAACGTGTGGTATTACCCGCCACCTTTTCTTGGCTTGCCGAGATGATTAAGCTCAAATCCGAACCTGTCTCACTGTCAGGAACCTTTGGCTCGCCTTTAAAGAAGTCTGCAATGGCTTTCAGAGGACTGCGCCATGGTTGCGGCTGTGCCTCACCAACTAGAACAGAAAACCTTTTACTTGCAGCAAACCTGACAAGTTACCGGAATGTGGCAAGTGATCCCCTTTTTTTTAAAAAAAAGTCACAGCCTTCCCTGTAGTGCATCAATTGATCATGCAAGAACAGTCATCAGTCGTGAAAAAACATTTTAAATATATATTTTAAAAATCTTGTCCACTTTCCTGCATGCACAAAAACTACAGAAGACTCTAAATCAGCACAAAAAGCATTGAAGTGCTTAGGGTCAGTCTTACCTTTTGGTCCCAGCACAACCACTTCAAGAGGAGCTTTCCCAGCCTTACTACAGTCTAGAGTGAATTCCTGTGGAACTTTGGCCCGGACTCCTGAACTCAGCCCAGGCCCACTGCACTTAACCTTGCTTGGATCCACAACATCTTTGACTGGTACCTTAAATGGACTGCCTGTAAAATAGCAATGGAAAATGCATGGATACTAGCTTTGTTTGGTTACATTGTTTTGATTGTGGGAGTGAAGAGAGATTTCAGAATTACAATGAAAGAGCAAATTCTGAAGTTCAGCACGACTAGCATCCACACAGAATGCATTTCTCTCATGAAAGTTGGTCCGAATCAAATGCTCAGGACACCAGTATCCTGACTTTGAAGTTTTTTCTGATTAAATGCAAGTGAAATGTAAAAGGTTGTGTAGTTTAAATGAGTTAGTGAATTCAATAAGCAGAGGTACAAGTAAAATAATAACCTTGCATTTGATACAGCACCTTATGTCATCAAGATGTCCCAAAGTATTAAAGTAAACAGAAATCCTGACCCAAGCAGAATAACTTAGTGTAAATGGCAATTTACCAATGATGGGCATTATTGATAGTAATACGTAAAAAACAAACAGCTTTTGTTGCTAGTAGTTAACTTCCATTTTGGAAAAGGTGCAATGAATAGATAAGGAGACTGAGGGAAGACTGTGGAGTCCTGTAGCTCAGTGGTTAGAGCACTCGCTTTGCAAGCGAGAGACCCGAGTTCAATTCCAGGCAGGGCGAAACCTTGAGCAAGTTTCCTTACTCCACACGCCTAATAATAATCCCTCCAAAACAAAAACAATAATAACTTGGTCATTTTCAATCTACGACTGTTTGTGGGACATTGCTGTGCGCAATTGGCTGCCGCGTTCGCCCACAAATATACAGTCAATTCACGTTACAGCGTGTTCTGTGAAGCGCTTTGGGACGTACTCCCAACGTGAAAAGCGCTATATTAAATGCAAGGATTATTATTATTATTAAGACATCCAATGAGCATTTAAGTATCATGTCATAGAATACTATAATAATAATAATCTTTGCATTTGATATAGCACCTTATGTTTTTGAGACATCTCAAAGCATTTCACGGAATATACTGTAAAGTAATTGACTGTATATTTTGTGAGCAAAACGCAGCAGCCAATTGCGCATATCAGTATCCCACAAACAGTGGTGAATTGAGTGACCAATTTTTTTTAATTTTTTTTTTAAATTAAGGAATTATTACCCCAGAAAAGCGATCTGCCAATCAACTAACAACCGGGTTTCTACTTACTGCTAGATAAACAGAGGTGTGTGGCGTAGGAAACTTGCCCAACATTTCGCCCTGCTACGAATCGTACCAAGGTCTCTTGCTTACTATGCATCATTTCAACAGAAGTTAAAGATTCTTTGAACAATAGGTAGGTTTAACAGGTTCTTACGTTAATTTACCAAGTCAAGATTTTAAAATATTTAAAACCAGTATTTTAAGAGCTTACCAGGTATGTGTTGTCCTCCATAGGTAATATTCAAGTCATATTCTCCAGGGGCATAAGGGATGTATTCAACACTGCAACTGCCATCTTTGTTGTCCTTACAAGACATCTTTGCTTCTGAAGGTCCTTCAACAGTAATACCAAGACCACCAGTTCCTGCCCCCCTGCATTACAAAGTTGTTACTATCTTTACCATCTGGTACACGAGAAACGTGGCTTACAATACTTCCAATATCTCGCGAGTTACTAACATATGAGAAACTCCAGGTTTGGAGTTTCCCTCATGTTGGTGACTCGCAAGATATCTGGATTGAAAAAAACCTTCAGTACTTCAAAATGAGCTCAGTTTTAAACAATTAACTTATGACTTAACTTTGAGATTACCTGGTTACCACAGAGAATTTGTTGGGTTTATTAGTGATCCCCTCCTGAAGTCCAGGTCCAATAGCACGAACACGCAAGGAGTCACATCCTTCTGCGACTTCGACCTCAAAGGGACTTTTTGGTACAGGCGCATCATCATAGCTTATCGCAACTGTGTGAACACCTTCACCAAAACAAAAGCAGTAGTTTTACTACCACACAAAGAGAACAAAACACCCTACTTGCTTCAAATATTGAAAGGAATCTGTAGAACAAATCTATTGTACATGAGATTGGGTAATATTAGTTTTCTTGAGCGATAACTAATTTGTTCTAAAGCTGCCTCAAAATGAAGCCTCAACCTTTGCTCACCCTTTTCAAAAGGCGTGTATTCCACGGCATAAGTGCCGTTGCCATTATCCTTGATCAAACAATCCGTCCGAGCACCAGAAGGGTTTGCAATTGATGTTTTGATGTGATTTCCTCCAATTGTAGTCAGTGAACTGGAGTCTACTGTAAAGTCAGTGGTAGCTTCACAGAAAACTGAAACAGATGTGCATGTCCAAAGCTATTAACTTCACACAAAGTACATTTCTTTAAGCACTTCAAACGTCTTAACTAATCAAAATGAATTTTGCTCTCTTCCTGAGAGACCAATTGATAACCACTATATTTGGGTGGCAAAGTTGGACTTTATTTAAAAAAAACACCAACTAAGTGTTAGTGTTGCCATGCAGCACCAGCAAGTGCTAGGAAGTAGAGGATTGATATTAATTCAGAGAAAACTAATAAGTACTACTCTTACAGCCACTGGTGTTCATGGCTTTTAAGTTTCTATCAAATCAAAGATAAATGGTCTTAATTTGCAAGCTAATAGTTACACAATAAGTAGTTATGGAAAGACAGGGAATTACTGTCAGACTGGAAGAATTAAAAAAAACTTACCACGCCCTTCAATGCCTGGTCCATATACTTTAATATTGCTAGTATCAACTGCTGGGTCCACCTGTACATGTGCTGGGAATTTGGGTACTGTCTGTCCTCCGTACTTGAGTTCAATTGTGTACATACCATGCTGCAGTGGAATATAGCTCACTATATAAGTACCATCACTATTATCCTGAATATGGGTTTCAGTCTTAGCACCTTTTTCTGATACAGTTTCCACTGTTAAGTCACCTGGGCCAGCCTTTGAACAATCAACATTAAGTATTGCAGCTTCTCCAACCTTTCCACGCTCCAGACCAGGACCAGAAACAACAACTTTGGTTGGGTCAAAAGGTAGTTTAATGTCTGCTTTGAAAGGAGACCCTGGAATATGAACTTCCTCAAATAAAATGTTGATGAGATATTCACCAGCTTCATTTGGCAAATAAGAGACAGAACAGGTTCCATCCCCTCGATCTGAGCATTCAATTTTGGCTTCACATGGACCTTCCACGGTGAGACCCAGCCCACCAGTGCCAGCTCCTTTGGTATCTATGGTGAATTCAGCTGATTTGGCCACAAGACCATCTTTCAGTCCTGGTCCATAAGCTTTAACCTACAAAAGATGGTATGTTTACTACACAGTTTTGAGCATCTTAAATCAGTACATTAGTATGAAAAGGAAACTTGAGCTGCTTGTGCATTTCCCAGTTGAATACATTTACAATGTAAATCTGTTTGACTTTTATAAAGTGTAATAGCAAGCTTAAGAGTAATGTGCCCAAAATTTATTCGAAGGATAGGAAAATGCAAATTTCACCATGTTAAACAAACTGAAAGTTTACCTTTGAGGGATCTGGTGGAAGTATGGCTTCTAAAGTGAAGGGGCTACTTGGAACAGGATTCTCATCATAGGTGATGTCTACTGTGTAGACCCCCTCTTCCTTGGGGATGTACTTTACAACACTAGCATCCTTACTAACAATTGGTTCCACCACACAGGGCACAGGTTTCCGTGAAGGGCTGGAGATCTTCACATCCACTTTACCTTGTCCACCAGCTCCCTTTGTGTTTACTGTGAACTGCTGGTCTTTCCCAACTTCTACCCCTAAAAAGTGAAAGTTTTTGAAATAGACAATTATTTCATATGCAATAAATGCCATTTAGCATTTTCTTGATCTTCTAAAAATACACAAAGTTCTACTGCAGATCAAGAGAGAAAGTTATAGTTGAATGTTATCATTTCAGCTGCTAGACAGCTAGAAATTTATACACAGTACATTTTATGAGTAATGAATTATACCGACAAGGGTCTGAAAACTTCCAATTCAATACTGCATAAGTAACTTCATAATACTGAATATTATTAAAAGAACAAGTCAATAAATCTATAATAATAAATCTGCAGCCATGCTTCAATACCCATATACAATTGGAAATAAGTGTACATACTGTTTTCCAGGCCATTTATTGCAATTTTACTCAGGTCCAGTGGATAGGCTACTCCTACACTGAAGGGGCTCTTAGGAATTGGATCGCCACCATAGGTCACGGCAATTCCAACATTACCCTGCAAACACACAATTAGAATTGTTGGGAATACCACTTGGTTCATTACCCACACATCGGGTCTAAGCAGTTTCTGAAGCACGCTTGCTTTCAACCCTGAAAAAACATCAACCTAATGCATTGAGGACACTCACCTGCTGCAATGGAGTATACTTGACAGTGTGAGAGTAATCATAATTGTCAATTATTTCAAAGTTGCGGACAGCTTCTCCCTTTGCAGACCCAGTGAATTGCACATCAAGTGGGGCCTTCCCAGCACCCTTTGTGAACAGAGTAAAATGTGTTGGCTTCCCCAGCTCCACTCCTGGCCATAAACAAACATGGATACACAGCTTAAATTTCAATGCACATAGGTATGATCCCAAGCAAAATAATTAACTTTATATTAATAAAATTTAGATTTAAGAAAAATTTTCAGAATTAATTTTTACTCAGAATAACCTAGCACAGGGAGATGAAGATATGCCAATCGCGATCAAGAGTCCTACTCGGTGCTAGGGTAAGGGATATTTCGAAGCAGCTGAAAGGAATTTGGAAAGCGAGGAGAAAGAACCAGTTGTCGTGATCCATGTCAGGAAGAGGAAGGGGTCCTGGTGAGGGAATACCAGGAGCTAGGAACTAAATTAAAAAACAGGACCTTGAGGGAGGTAACCTCCGGATTATTACCCAAGCCACGTGCAAATTGGCATAGGGATAAACAAATCAGAAAAGTCAACGAAGCTGAAAAAGTTGTGGGAAGGAGGGGTTCCATTTTATGGGACACTGGTATCAGTACTGGGACAAGAAGGAGCTGTACTGCTGGGATGGGTTACAACTGAACCGGGCTGGGACCAAGATCCTAGCGGAAAGGATAAATAAGACTGTAGAATGGGATTTAAACCATTAAGGTTAACCACCGACTTCAATTTGGTATATTACAAAACCAGTACACACCCCTAAAACTCAAAAGCTCCACTTAGTTCAACAATCATGGTCAACAAATGAGGTAAGAGGTAGCATCAAACTAAAAGAAAAGGCTTACACTCATGTAAGAAAAAGTGAAAATCCAGAGATTAAATGAGTGGGCAGAACTGTGATGGATGGAATTCAATGTGGGGAAGTGTGAGGTCATCCACTATGGATCCAAAAATAGCGAACCCGAATATTTTCTAAATGGTGAGAAACTAAGAATTGTGGAGGAGCAAAGGGATTTGGGTGTCCACAAACAATCACTAAAAACAAGCTCACACGTAGAAAAAGTTATCAAAAAGACTAATGGGATGGCCCTTATCTCAAGGGGGCTGGTATATAAAGGAGAGGAAATGATGCTTCAACCGTATAGAGCCTTGGTCAGACCCCATCTGGAGTACTGCATTCAATTTTGGGCACCACACCTCAGGAAGGATATATTGGGGCGCAGATTCACCAGAATGATACCAGGGATTACACGGTTAAATTATGAGGCCAGGTTACAACATGTTGGTCTCTATTCCCTTGAGTCTAGAAGGTTGGGGGAGTGATCTAATTGTTTTTTTAAATAAAGGGATTTGATAGGGTAGATAGAGAAACTATTTCATCTGGTAGGGTAATCCAAACCAAGGGGTCATAACTTGAAAATTAGAACGAGGCCATTTAGGAGTGAAATCAGGAGGAAGTTTTACACCCAAAGGATAGTGGAAATCTGGAACTCACTCCTCCAAAGGGCTGTGGATGCTGGATCCTTTCACATTTTCAATACTGAGGTGGATAGATATTTGTTAGGTCAGGGTATCAAGGGATATGGGATAAGGGCGGGTAATTGGAGTTGAGGTACAGATCGCCCAGAATCTTATAGACTGGCGGAACAGGCTCAAGGGGCTGAATGGCCTACCCCTGTTTCTATGTTTCAATTCCATAGAAACCCCCCAGAAAAACTGGTCTCAAACTCCAGAAAAAGCACACATTAAATATCCATTGCTGGACCATCTCACTGAAGAGCACATTGTGGTCCAACAGCTAAAATTTACTGATTTAATTTCGAGAGAATCTGGGGTGTTCACAAAACTGAATTTAGGTATGCCTCAATGGCAATAGATTAAATTCACCCACAGGCAAGGGCACTCACAAGATAGAATGCAAAGATGTCTCAAATTTATTAGATTCTCTTGTTTCTTCCACTCACCTCCCCATTTTATAACAGTAATTCTCACTTTTTTGACCTGGAGAGCTTGGATAAAATAGCACTGCGGAAGCCATACAAGGAAATAACCTTTCCAAGTATTTCAACAGTTTATTAACTTTTAGCCTTGAATGAAAACTATTTGGCTCTAAAAGCAGGATAGTTAGCTACAAAACCCGACTGAAAAGCTAACGCAAGCTGACATTGTACATCCTTCCAGTAATGGAAGGCTATATATTTACCAGTTTTATTCAATCCAGGTCCTTCAGCTTTAACTTTGCTGGCATCATGAGAGGGCTCCACTTTAACCCTGAAAGGGCTGATGGGAATTTCCTGTTGAACACAAACAACAACACAACATTTGCATAGTATCAACAGTGCTGGACAGTCAGGGATTTGGACCCGAGTAGGGGCTTGGGATCTGGAGGGGTCAAGGCCAGGGAGGATAGGAGAAGGGTGACCAAAGTTGTGGTCAGAGGGTCTTGAGACATGCCTTGAAGGTGGCAAGGGAGAGAGCAAGGTGAAGGCACCGTAGGATGGACTTCCAGAGGGATAGGGACAGAGAGGCTGGAGGCCGCACCAACAAGATTCCATTCATAGAGCACCTTTCACGTCGGGAGGGCGTCCCAAGGCGCTGGACAGTTGGGTCGGGACCCGAGCAGGGGGGAAATGGTCAGGATGAGGGGAGGGAAGGGAGGGAGCGAGGAGGGGGTAGAGTCGAGAGGGGAGCTGAAGGCACAGTTGAAGAGAAAGGTCTTGAGACTGGCCTTGAAGGAGGAAAGGGAGGAAGCAAGGCGAAGGCACTGGGGGATGGAGTTCCAGAGCCTAGGGGCTGAGAGGCTGAAGGCTGGCCACCGATGGTAGGGTGGTTAGGGCGGAGGATGTGGAGCAGACCGGAGCCAGAGGAATGGAGGGTACGGGCAGGTAAGTAGGTCGGAGAGAGCAAGGCCGTGAATGGCCTTGTAGGTGAGGATGAGGATCTTGAATTCGATCCTCTGGGGGATGGGGAGCCAGTGGAGGCGAGCGAGGGTGGGAGTGATGTGGTCGCGAAGCCTTAGTTAGCTGGACTTGGTTACTGAAAGAACCAAGAGGCAGACAATTTTCAGACAAGGTACAAACCTCCCCAGCAAACAGCACTTTAATGGTGTAGCGTCCAGAAGCTGGTGGCACATATTTCACTGTAAAAGTATCATTAGGGTTTGTAATGATTTCAAAATCAATGTCCTCCTCAGATTCACCAAGTACATGAGCGTCACACTTCACACCAACACTGACATCACCTGAAAGCAAAGATAGAAATTCTTCAGCTCCTCCAATTTTGTGCATTATAATTTAATGAAGCACTTCTTCCTTCACATTGGTAAACTGCAAATTTATGGCACAGGAATATCACTTATAGAACCAGCCCAGCATTTTTCTCAATAATTTGCAGAATACCTGCTTTGAGACTAGTCATACTTCAATGATAATCAATCAAACTTCTGAAAGTTCCATCCTCAACAAATCCAGCCTCAGGTCTTAGGCTATCATCACGCTAACACAAAAAACACCACTATAGTTCTTAGGTGAGGAGTATGGAAGAGTAAAGGTAAGGGAAACATAAGTTCTAACACAAGGAAAATCAGATTGAATGCCATTTTCTCACCTTCTCCAGCTTCTGAGCAATCCACAGTAAAGTGAGTGGGTTCATTTGCTTTCAAACCAGACCTCTCCACACCAGGACCAAACACCTTGACCTTCTGGGGATGACTTCCCTGACCAATATTAACCTGAAAATACAGGATTAAGTGAGTGGAATATACCATACAGCGTCTTGAGGCCCTAGAATAATATTGGAGGTAGTTTTGGGATCATTATGCACAAAACAAACTCACTGATCCAAATACAATGAGATACAATGGGTTGAAATTTCACTTTCTACACAAGTACTGTGCACTAAGGGGAAAACCCAGTTAGTTATCGAAAGTTGAATTCTTAGTTATGTGATCATCACAGCATTGCTGTAAAATTCACAGCAGCAGATTCCTGCTAAGCTGATTAGAATTCAGAAGAGTGTACATTGAAAGGCAAATACCATCACAGCTCTTACCCTGAAGGGACTTTGTTGTACATTAACTCCACCCCAGGAAACTGCAACAGTGTGCTTGATCGGTTTGGTTGGAGTGTAGGAACAGGCAAAGATTCCATCACCTTTGTTCTTTATGTGAACATCTATCGGAAAACCCTCAGAATCCTGTGAAGGGGAAAAACCAAAACAACTAACATTTTAAAACAAGACTAACTTATTTTCCCAAGAAGCCAATCAACAGCATTCAAACCCCCCCCCAGAGATCACCTCAGAAGACTAGCACCAAAATGATGGGCATTAGGAAGCTTGACAATCCAAGTTTTTGCTTAAGACTGCCAGCTGTCCAAGATTAATTTAGAACAGCAGCTTTCCAGATCCAGCTTTTAATAGAGGACAAGTTGCTACCCTTTGCAGTTTTATGCACTCCATGAGCTTCCATAATGAAGTTGAACAAGCACATTCAACCCAAGTGGAAATCCCAAAACATTTGAGGCAACCCAAGGGTTAACTCACTGCATCAATAACTTCAAACCCTGATATCACCAATGCCAGATTAACATTGCTGCATAACAAGAAATTTGCTTGTTTTGGAAGATGAGGAGCCTTTTATTTTTACAAACAGTAATAACAATAATTCTTGCATTTGATATAGCGCTTTTCACGTCTCCTAGACGCCCCAAAGCGCTTCACAGAATATACTGTAAAGTGAATTGACTGTATATTTGTGGGCGAACGCGGCAGCCAATTGCCACAGCAATGTCCCACAAACAGTCATGGATTGAAAATGACCAATTTATTATTGTTTTGTTTTTTTGGAGGGATTATTATTAGGCGTGTGGAGTAAGGAAACTTGCCCAAGGTTTCGCCCTGCCTGGAATTGAACTCAGGTCTCTCACTTGCAAAGCGAGTGCTCTAACCACTGAGCTACAGAACTCCACATTACAGTACATTAAGTGCCCTTAAAATAAAGGTTAAAAAGCTGCACCAAGTTAAAATTATTTTTAATATAAAGAGTTTTCTTACTTGGGCATAGATTTTTAAGGGTACCTTCCCAGCAGCCTTAGCATCAACTATGAACTCAGCTGGTTTGTGAACAATACAGCCAGTCTTCTCCAAGCCAGGACCATAGGCTTTAACCTGGAAGGAGATAATTATTAGGATTAGTCATTGGTTTAATAAATTGTACTTCAATAGATCCCTCGCCACATTTTACCATATTTTAAGCATTTAATTTGGAGCATTTTTAAGCATTTAATTTGGAGTTTTGAAAAAATTATCAAACAGGCATGACATTTAATCACACAATCAGATTTCAGTATATTACTGTTGTTTACAAGCAATAGCTTAATTTCACCCATGTACAAGCAAGTTTTCTGCTTGCTACTGTCAATCACCAAAGTTCAGGATATGGTTCCCAAAGAACAAAATTGAAACATATGTTACTCTTCTAATGCAAACAACTAAATAAGTCACTGACATGGGCCAATTTACCTCAAAAAAAATTCTTCACCCCCACCCCAACTCCCAAGCCACTAGGATACAACAACAAGTTGCACTTATATAGCGCCCTCTACGCCGGGTGGCATCTCAGAGAACTTAATGAGGGAGCCCAGGGCTGAAGGGAAAGGTGACCGTAGGCGTGGTCGGAAAAGGTGAAGGAGAGGCGATCATGGAGCACTTTGTCGGCCTCTTCAGGGTTGCTGCGGGTGGAAGGCCAGAGGGATAGGAGGTCTGAGGGTGAGAGGGCCTTTGTGAGGGTCTCAGGGGGAAGTCTTTTCCATGGGTGGAAAAGTATGGTTGAGGTCTTGATGGAGGGGAGAGGGATGCGAGAAGGAGATGAATAAGTGGTCTGAGATGGCCTTGTCCATGATACACAGGTTAGAAATGTCGAGGTCATATGTGATGACAAGGTTGAGGGGGTGGTCACGATTGTGGGTCGGAGAGTTGAAGTGGACGGTGAGGTTTAGGGAGGAGGAGAGGAGGGCTGTGAAATCCGAGGAGGTGGTGCAAGGGGAGTTTAGGTGGAGGTTAAAGCCGCCCATTATGAGCAGAAGGACAGGGAGGAGAGGGGAGATATCGGAGAGAAAGGAGCCAGGGGGGTTTTGGGGGGCTGTAAACCAGGAGAATTTTGAATGAGAGAGAAGGGATGATAGAGGGTGAGGTGCTGAAACAGCCAGAGGAATAAGGGAATAGGATCAATAGAAGTTTGGGAGATGAGGGCCACCCCGCCACCATGTTGGCTAGGCCAGGGGGTGTGATGGAAGGAGGGGAGGCTTCAACTAGTGGGGAGTCACTGGGGGAGAGCCAGGTTTCCAAAAGCCCAAGAATATCCATGTGCTCATCCAGGATGAGGTCACAGATAGTGAGGGCTTTATTGGCGAGGGAGCGGACATTTTGGAGTGAAATGCGGATAGGTTTGCTGGTGGGGGAAAACGGAGGAGAGAGTGGTATAAAGAGGTTTTGAGGTCATGGGGGAGAAATGATCATGGTCTTTGAGGAGCAGGGAGTGTTGGTATGGATGAGGGAGGGTGAATGAGTGTTTGCCTTTCAGAAGTGGTTGCTGCGGAGAGAGTTAGTGATGGACAGTTGGGGTGGCTGCTCTGGGACAACCAACGCTGGGAGCCACGATGGGCCTGGCGGAGGATGCCCAGGCTGGAGCAGAGGGAGGTAATGGTGGAGTTCAGGAGAGACAGAAGGCGAGGAGGGTGGTGGGAGAGAAGGACAGAGTGGGAATAGTGGATAGAGGGGGGGTAGGAGGGATACAGGATCAAGAGTCACGCACGTTTGTTCCATTCTTAAGGGTGATGAGGGGGGGGGGGGGGGGGGGGGAAGGAAACATTGCACCACTCAAACTCTCCCCCACTCCCAGCCCCACCCCACCAAACAGCCAATTAGATTTATTGAAAACCATAGTTCTCACCTTGTCAGAATTGGAAGTATTTAAGGCAAGTTGGATGTTGGCCATGAATGGACTATCCTTAATATCCTCATCGTCACACAAAACATGCACTGCATATTCACCAGGTTCTGTAGGCCAATAGCGCACATCGCAGGAGCCATCAGCCTTGTCATCACATTCAATCTTTGCTTGAGAGGGCCCTTCAACTGCAAAACCTAGGACACCACAGATGCAAGTCATTTTCCAAAGTTCCAATTTACATTAAACATTTACTAAATCCTCCATGAGCTAACAGTGCTTTTTGGGAATTTTTATATAAACTTGTACATTGGAAAAGACAGTACTTGTGTGCTCCAAGTCAGGTCAGTGATCCTATTGCAATATTGTATGTTGAAAAGTGTATGTTTAGTAAACTCACCCAACACACCAGCATCTGTTCCTATAGTTTCCACCAGAAAATCTGCTGACTTGCCAACAATTCCTCCCTCCAGGCCTGGCCCCCAGGCACGGATTTTTTGAGGTCCTGCTTCAGGGTCAACCTGAACTTCAAATGGACTAATGGAACAAAAACATACCAGTCACTGTAGTTCATAGCAGTCAGGAAAAAGTTTTTAATTGGCACAGCCCAACTTGCATTGTTTTCCCATTACATTCAACACAAGACTTACAAATTCTGGTAGTTCCTGGAAACCATCCAGTTCCAGCTCACTGACAATACTCAGGCACAACTTAAACTAGCACCAGCTTCACACAGCCCAAGAGGGATTGCAAATAAATTAACGCCAGTTCTTCCAACATGCAAATATAATCTCCTTCGTTAGAGAAATGAAACGTAGAAGCTCCATTCATATACAGTAAGACACTATACCTACAACTCAATGTTGACAAGACAGAAGCCATAGTCATTAGCTCCAGTCAACTCTTACGGCTACAACTCTGACCTTCTCAACAACCTCCCAGGCCTATCCCTCAGACTTACCGAACCAGTGCGTAACCTAGACTTCAGATTCAACCCACAGCTGTCCTTCCTTCCCCACATCCAGTCCCTGACCAGGACCTCCTTCCTCCACCACATCTCTGACCGTACCTTACCCCAGATGCAGTCGAAACACTTGTCCGTGCTTTCATCAACTCCCGACTCGAATTCTCAAATGCCATTTGCCAGTCTCCCCAGCTCCACCATGCACAGCATCCAGCTGATCCCAAACTCCGCCACCTGCATACTCACCTGCACTAAACTCCATACCCCCATCACACCAGTTCTAGCCAAAAGCCACATCACCGAACAGATCAATTTCAAGATCCTGATATTTGTTTTCAAATCCCTTCATATCCCGGCATATCCCTACCTCTCCCATCTGCTTACCCCCCAACCCACAACCCACTGCCTCCACTCGACTGGCTCCAGCCTTCTGCATGTCCCTCATGCCCTCCGTTCCACCATTGGGGCTGCGCTTTCAGCAACTATGCCCCGAAACTCTGGAACACTCTTCCTCTATCCCTCCACCTTGCCCCTTGGTTTTCCATCTTCAGTTTGTGCCTGAAGACCTTCCTATTCGACAATGCCTACGGTGCTCCACCACTGCCAAGCGCCCTGGGATACTACCCTGTGTGAGGGACGTCATAAAAATACAAGAAGTTGTTATTGTAGAGCATGGGTCCATTCAACCAGAGTTCCAAGAAAACCCACGCTCAACTAGGATGATCCTTGCATATGGAACCACATAGGGATACATGCAGAAGGATACATGCAGTTGTAGCACAACTTACTGGAGTTAAGACCCCCACAACTCAACAGTACGATGTCAGAGAAATTCACTTAGAAACTGAATATGAAACATTGCTCCAATTAATTCAATCCTACAACAGTTCGGAACAAGACTATTTTAGAAGATATAACTGGAATTACAATGGAGTGTTTTATTCTAAGATGGATGAACAAGTGTTTAAATAATTCAGTTTTTAAATCCTTGCATTTTGGAAGTTTGTTTCAAGCTCACTAAAGCACTGAATCTCAGGTTTGCTGCACTCACCTCCTGGGAATGTTATGGCCTCCCCAAGTGATGGTAACAATGTGTTTCCCAGGAATAATGGGGTAGTACTCATAGGCATAGGTAAAGGAATCCCCCATATCCTGAGTCTTTTGCTTCACAGGCTCCTCCAGTCCTTCTATCGGGGAGAAGAATCAACATGAAGTTAGGTTATTAAACACCAGTTTGGACAAACCCGCATCATTAATCATTTCAAGGCTGCCTTACCAGATGGCCCTGATGAAAACCAAGTAAAATATACAAGCAAGGTTGTTTATTGCTTTTTCTTCTGTAAATGTGACCACATGAGGACATTAAAATAACTATTATAACAGAATTACACTATTTTGAAGAGACTGGTAATATTTTTCCATTCACTATAGTCAATTGAACCATTCCTAAAACAAATGAAAATAATATCAGCAATGCACCAGAACACGAATCAAGATTGGAAAGGCTTCTTAAAATGTTAATTTAACCTTCAATTTTGACAACCCTCAAACAACAACTTATGGTCTCAAAGCACTTTACACATCTGATTAAGTCCGAGCTTTGGTGGGAGGAAGGAAAGAGAAGAGGGAAGAAGGCAAAGTGACTAGTAACTATATTCTCACCCACTGAAGTGTAGAGATAGAAGATTTGCAGAGATAAGATGGGGCAATAGAAAAGCGAGAAGCCTGAATTTGATCCACTGGGGATGGGGAGCCAAGCAAAGATGGGAGGGATGGGTTCATAGCCTAGTATGGGAGAGGAACTTACTTGGTCCCTTCACCACAACATGCAGGTCACCACTTCCAGCTGCTTTGGTGTCAACTTTGATGCCTGCAACTTCAAGAATTCGGAGGCCTTTAGGCTGTAGGCCTCGTCCAGTGGCACGACAGGCATTGGGATTGCAAGCTAGAGAAACAAAAGATTTGTACGCATTAATAGGACTTAATGTATTTTTCTAAAAAAAAGCACAATAAAAAAAACTTAACCCTGAAACTTGAAAGTATAGACTGACAGAGTTAAGTAAAGCTGCAAAGAATAATTCTAAACTACACTCGTGTTCCAATTCAATTTTTAAAAAAAAATGATGCACATTATTGTTTTGGCCTCTTATAGAGGTCTTGGGTGCCAAGAAATTTTATGTACAACACAAATTTAAAAGTTTTACATCTGTGCTGAGTTAATAAGAAAAATATTTAGCAACAATCAGAAAAATACTGATCCAAAAACATTTCCTGCACTGGGAGTATAAAGCTATGCATGCTCGCACAAAGCAACAGTAAGAATTTGAGCCTTAATGTTAATTCAAGTCCTAGTGTTGGACTAGTACACATTCATAAATGCAGTTAACAAGTCAAACCGTGTGTGATTACATGCAGAATAGGGTCAGGCTGATTTTCTCCTCTTGACCTCAGATGTTGACCAGCTTTTCCCCTTCTATGAAGGTACAGTTCCACAGAGCACCTTACCCTAGAGACCACTAAGCTCAAACCATGGCAGGACATTTGACCACAAAAGGGCATTGGAGCTAAACTAGACCCTGCTCTCAAATGTATGCAGTCACTTCTTGTAAAGTTTAAGCAGTAAACTTGCATATAAATGACACTTTCCATAAGGAACCTCAGCTTTTGAGCCAGTATACAAAGTACTTTCGCAGTCATAAGGGTTTTACACAATAAGTAACCGACATACTGGGAATCAGTGAGCAGCCTAGTGCCGTTGGGGAAAAAACTGCCCAATTATTAAACTTTTAGGGGGATCCTCCTGCATTCTCCCAAATGTAGAAAAAAGTGTTACTCTAGTACTAAATATCAACTTCAAGCAACTAAATTATAAGAAACAATTTTTTAAAAAAAGTTCCAAGTTCCACATCATGAAAAACCTTCAGTTGAGTGAAAAGAACTTAAATTCTAGGTACGAGACATACCAACCCTTTAACTGGTCCCTCCACCAAGTCTTCAACTATGATCTGGTAGGATTCAATTAATAGTCTAAAGTTTGTTTCTTTCATGAGGCAGTACATTTTTTCTACACATGAACAGTAAGGAAGATTTAATAATAATGCTTAAAGGAAGAATACATCAAAGGAGTTGTGCTTTATACATTTTGTGGAAAGAAAACATCCTATGATTTGGCTAATCACACTACTAGTGTAACAAATAGCACAATGGTTGAACGTCTAACAATTTTTATAACAATTTATGCTGTTTAATAGTGCTGGGGGGGGCTTTTGCATTATGCAATAGTTATGAATGATTACCAGCAGAGCATCCATTTACACTTAGCCACATCGCCGAAGACCAACTTGGTGCATCAGTATCTGCCAATAAGCTGTTGCAAAATCAAGTTAAGCCATTTATAGTAAACCAATGTAGCAAGTCAGTCATCTTTGAGTGAATGCACTGGAAAACGTATATAAATGGAATTTGAGTCCCACATTTCGGAACATCGAGGCTGTAGATTCATTCTACATTTCTCCAGAAACCGCCATCATACAGTAAACGGACTACAGATGCAAAATCAAATAACTTCCAGTTGCCAGAATTTGCTTTAAGTGTTATTTTGTTGGAAAATACTTAACACCTTCCAGTTTCATTGCTATGAGTCAGCCAAAAAAAAACCTGATTTTAAAAATCCCTAATGGAACTCAAATACAAGTTAGATTTATAATCACTCCAAGGCATTTTATATTCTTATCCCTTCCCATGTACAAGCCAACTGTGGCATCTTCAGTACACACTGCAAGTTCCCCATCTCTGCAGCAAGTCTACCCTGGCCATAGCTAACAGACCAGATTGAATAGCTGAAGTCAAAAGAAACCCATTACAATGCAGTCAGTTGAGAAACTGACGGCAATAAACAGAAATTACTGGAATAGCAAATTTAAAATGTCACATTAAATCAAGTAATTTATAAAATTATCCACCTTCACCGACGGTAACAGAATATGGGCTCTTTGGAATCTGCGTGCCAACAAAGCTAATCCTGATTGTGTGCAGTCCTGCTTGCACAGGTTTGTAGCTGCAGCGAATGACATTGTTCCCCTTGTCTTCAACAGTTACTTCAATGTTTTTGCCTCGAGGATCCAGTATGACCACTGAAACATCACCTATGCCAGCACCTACAAACAAAAGTCAATACTCAAGCCATTAAAGTAGCTCTGTCCAATTATCATACTCAAGCCCTTATACAACTGATACAAATTACCATTAAGGATACCAATGCATTGGCCATCACCGTGTTAGTCTGCTGACTAGGTACACAGGATTGACCACTTCACTGTATTTTCTCTGGACTCAATTCAGTGAGATGAGATTGCAATGTATACATGTTACACCAGTTGCATCTATATTTAAGATAAATATAGATGGTTACATTATAGTTAAAGCCAAGTTTTGTATTGCACTGGAGAACATTATAATCTCCAAAACTGTTTTGCAGCCAGTTACAGAAGTTTATTAAAACAACAAAATTACATTTATAGAGCGCCTTTCAAGTCAGGTGGACATCCTAAGACGCTGGACAGTCAGTAGTCAGGACCCAAGAACAGGGGAGGGGTGAGGGAACGCAGAAAGGTGCGTGGGCGACTGAAGGCATGATCGAAGAGGAGGGTCTTGAGACTGGCCTGGAAGGAGGCAAGGGAGGAAGCGAGGCGAAGGGACTGTGGGATGGAGTTCCACAGTGTGGGGGCAGAGAGGCTGAAAGCCCGGCCGCTGATGGTAGGGTGGGTCGAGCGGGAGCCATGGAGCAGGCCGGAGCCCGCTGAACGGAGGGAACGGACAGGTTGGCAGGGAGTCAGCAGATCAGAGAGGTAGGAGTTCGCCTCGCTTCCTCCCTTGCCTCCTTCAAGGCCGGTCTATTCGATCGTGCCTTTGGCCTCCCTCCCACCTCTCTGCCTTCCCTCACCCCTACACCACCCCTCCCCCATGCTCGGGTCCTGACATCTGAGTGTTCAGTGCTTTGGGACGTCCCCCCGACGTGAAAGGCGCTCTATAAATGTAATTTTGTTGTTGTTGATGTGACAAATGCCTGAGTGAGGGGTGAGGCAGTGGCGGAGTCTGGCAATGTTGCGGAGGTGGTGGTAGGCATTGCCAGTCATGGTGTGGATGTGGGGGGGTGAAAGGACAGTTCAGGGTCAAAAAAGATATCCAGGTTCCTGACTGGCTGAGTGAGGTTGAATGTGCAGCCGTGGAGGCTGATGCTGCCAGTGCCCGAAGTGCGGAGGCGCTGGCGCAAGCCAATCAAGAGGGCCTCGGTTTTGCTGACGTTGAGTTGGAGAAAATTGTCCCTCATCCAGGACTTGATGTCGTACAGGCAGTCGGTCAGGACCTCAGTAGTCCTGGAGTTCAGGGTGGAGGCAGAGATAGAGTTGGGTGTCATCCGCGTATATGTGGAAATTTACCCCATGTCTGCGGATGACATCACCAAGGGGGAGCATGTAGAGGGTGAAGAGGAGGGGACTGAGGACAGAGACCTGAGGAACACCACACAAGACAGTGCGGGGGCTGGAGCAGAAGCTGTTTGCTGAGACAAAGTGGAGGCGATGTGAAATGTAGGACCTGAACCAGTCAAGGACAGAACCTTGAAGGTTGAGGTGGGAGGAGAGGTGATGGAGGAGGATTGAGCGGTCCACGGTGTCAAAGGCGGCAGAGAGGTCGAGGAGGCAGAGGGAGCCCTGGTCACACATGGTCAGGATGTCGTTTGTGACCTTAACCAGAGCAGTTTCCGTGCTGTGGGCAGCACGGAAACCCGAATGGAGGGGCTCATGGAGGGAGTGAGAGGAGAAAGAGCGAAGCTGGGAGGCAATGGCTCTCTCAAGGACCTTAGACAGAAAAGGGAGGTGGGGCAGTCGGTAGCTGGATAGCTGTGATGGGTCAAGGGAAGGTTTTTTCAAGGTGGGGGTGATAATGGCTGTTTTGAGGGAGAAAGGAACAATGCCAAATGACAGGGAGAGGCTGATGATGTCGGCGAATAGTGGGGCAAGGAGGTGAAGCTGGGATTTAAGGAGAGGATGGGGTCCAGGGAGTGTGGGGGGTAGGGAGAGGATGGAAGTTGGGGGGAGAGCTGAGCAGATTCTCTCGATTTTGGATTTGAGGAAGTCCAGCATTTCCTCGCAGTGGGAGTCGGAGGATAGAATCTGTGAGGCGTGGCAGGGACCATTAGGCCAGATTTGAGCCAAGTGCAGCCCTCACCTGGCCCTTGAGTGAGCGGAGGTGGCTGGTGAACCAGGGTGAGGATCAGGAGTAGGAGGCAGTTCGGGAGGTGAAGGCAAAGGTGTTGAGTGTGGTGGAGAGAATGCTGTGGAGGAGAGTAAACACAGAGGATGGGTTAGTGCAGGAGTTCAGAGGACTCCTCCAGGGCAGCGGAGAGGGATTGCGCGGAGATCTTCTTCCACGGGCAATAGAAGATGGTGGTAGCTTTGGGGAGATGGATGTAGGAGTTGAAGGAGATGAACTGGTGGTCAGAGTTGGCATTGTCGGTGATGGTGACATTCGAGATGCTGAGGCCCTGGGTAATCACCAGGTGAGCGGGTGGCCGTGAACATGGGTAGCAGAGTGGATGTGGAGGGAGAGGTTGAGAGAGGAGAAGTTTGAGGAGGTGGAGCAAGAGGGGCTGAAGTAAAAAGTGGTATTTTAAACTGATTGGCACTGAAGACCCACCTGCTGTGTAGACGTCAAAATAGGTTGGCTTATTGGCAATGTTTCCTGCAGTTTCCAGGCCAGGTCCTCGCGCAGTCACCTTACTTGCATCACCTTGAGCTTTGTCAATGCTCACCTCAAAGGGGCTCTTAGATATGTGTTGCCCAGCAAACAGAACCGTAATCTGCAGACAAACCAGTGTGTGAATGGTGTACTTGAGGTATTCATAGGATGTCTGCCTTTCCAACAATCTTGAACATTTGCAGTAATTTGTTCAATTTACCACATTGGTGTAAGCATTAGAATTTGAAGTAAATTTTACCTCAATAGCACCATGTACCTTGTTAGTGTCAAGACCAAGCATTTTGCCACAACTACAGCCATACGGTGTGAATAGAATTACCGCCATATTCTGAAACAATCCAACTAAAAAAATAAATTATGCTGATTATACTTCTCTCTCACCTTGTGTATTCCTGCAACCTTTGGCACATAAACCACTGAGTAAGTCTTGTTCTTGTCATTGTTGTTGGTCACCTTTGCCTGACAGGTTGAACAAGAATATGAGCAATGTTATAATTAAAGAGCATTGTCTTGCTATAAATCGCATCAATAGACTTTGTCTCAGCACTAACAGGCAAATGACCATTCAAACTTGTAAGTTCTATAGAGCTCCAAATGATAGAAAAATAGGAGTCCAGGATACAGCCCAGACCATACTAGTTTAGACATTTTTGGACTATAAGTCAACACAGGTCAATGTTTGTTAATATAGTAGAAACCAGTTAGAACATGCTTTGGGCAATATACTGAAATTTACTTACCAAAAATCTAAAATGTGCGCAAAATGAGGTCCATCTTCCAGGTCACCAGATTGCACCATTATGTGAAGGTGGAAAACCCAATGACCCAGCAGATTTTTTTTAAAAAAAATGGGCACTTTACATACATGTGAAATGCTGGCCAGCAATCACACAAATTACATTGGTTAGGATTTTATGGATCCTAATCATAGTTACAATGGGTGAGGTAATGTTGAATTGCTGCCAGACATAAAAAAAGTACCTCTTCCCTTTGACATTCTGGATCCTCCACAAAGACGATCACTTCACCTTTCCCAGCACTGATTGTTTCAACAGTAAACATAGCAGGACGCATCACAACATTACCCGTGGGCTCAATTCCTACAAGAATCAAATCAGATTTAGAGCCAGCAGGTGAGGATTACACAATATACATAACGAGTGACCGCACAGAAGTCAAAGCATAAATGAAACTGAGTGCAAAGACAATGGTTTGGGTTACTGTTTTGCAGCTCAGTTATAAAGGACCAGAATATCAATTAACAAAAAAAATCAGCAGATATATGCATCGACTGCAAGCAAGGCTTGCAAAACCCAATAGATACACTTCATTGCAATCAATCATCCATCCAAATGTTGGCTGAACATTCAATTTATGAATGAATCAACATCAAAGCAGTGCCATGTCAAGCATGGAATAGAGTGGAAAATCAACTCATGTATTCTTGCAATGGTAATTGGTATTTTTACTCTTTAGAGAATTGTGCTTAGCTTTGTGAACATCTGCCAATGGCAGGAGTAAATCCTTAGGTTAGGGATCTGGGAATCGAATAAACTTGTTGATTAAATTAGATATGGACAGCAAGACAGATAGCTACAAGTTCTGTTATATATTCCTACCTGGACCATAAGCTCTGGCTTTCTTAGGATTCAACTTAGGTTTCAAGGGAGCTCCAGGTTTAAGCTTGGCCTTGGGGAACTGTGAGAAGTAGGTCATTACAGAATGCTCATCTACATCTGGGTGTATGATTTCCTCTGGGGTAATCACCTGAAACACAAGATTAGGAATCATAGAATATCACAGCACAAAAGGAGGCCATTTGGCCCATCACGCCTGTGCCAGTTCTTTGGAAAAGCTACCCAATCACTTCCACTCTGGCTCGTTCCTCATACCCTTGCAATTTTTTCCTTTTCAAGTACCTCTCTTAATTCCCCTTTGAAAGTTGTTATTGATTCGGTTTCCACCACCCTTTGAGGCAGTGCATTCCAGACCGTAACAACTCTGTAAAAAAAAATTCTCCTCATCTGCCCTCTGATTCTTTCGCCAATTATCTTAAATTTATGTCCCCTGGTTACTGACCCACCTGCCTGTGGAAACAGTTTCTCCCTATCTACTCTTATCAAAACCCCTCATAATTTTGAACACCTTCTCTGTTCGAAGGAAAACAATCCCAGCTTCTCTAGTTCTCCACATAACTGAAGCCCTTATCCCTGGTACCATTCTGGTAAATCTCCGCTGAACCCTCCCCAAGGCCTCTCCAAGAATGAACTGCATTTCAACACATCAGGCTCTTAGTGCAAAAGATATTCACATTCACAAAAGGCTCTGGATCTTCCTCCCAATGAGACGTTTTTCCCTATGTGAAACACCCAAATGTCTCAAAGTAGCTTTAGATCTCAACCAATATTAATATACATCTTAGTTGCACACAATCTAAGTGGTGGAATGGCAGGTGCAGCTTCTACTTCCAACTCAGAATCCCAGAGAGACAGGCTACATAATGACCTCCCTGATGCAGTATGCACTGATGCAATATGCATCTCCTATTGCAACTGATATTCAACAGTATGGCGCACCTAGCAGGTTTACTTGCAATACTTCATTTTACCTGGGGCACTCCAAGCCAGTCATCTGCTTGCTGCATAGCTTCGCGAGCATTGTCTACAGGTTTGTTGGGATCCCAAGCCTCCCAGTCAGGGCACAGACCTAAAGGAGAAAAACATTTCATAGAGTTACTTATGAGCAGTGACTTCCCAACCTATAAATTGGTTATCTCCACAATAGAGCAGCAAGCAGAAGCCAGGCACTCCAAAAGTAGGTTAGGGGAAGAAAAAGGTTGGTCTTGAGCAGTTAGCTCAAACTGGAAAGCTGGCAAAGGTCTGAATAAAATATTGACCTGAGATTCTTCTCAGTTAACTTCAAGATCCTGGTGTTGAAATGTTTTTAAAAAAACTTGGAAGACTTTTCTGCAATTCAAGAACCAACTTCTAAATTTGGAATTTGAGAATGTCACAATCCTGTGCAATCTGACTAAATAGTCAAGACAGGTTAATAATCCTTGAATTTGATATAGAGTTTTATCACATCTTCGAGATATCCAAAATCGCTTCACAGAATATACTGCAAAGTGAATTGACTGTATATTTTATGGGTGAAACAGTTAAAACTTAACCTTGCGTATTTAACCGTTAGGGAGGAAAGAAGGAAAAAGTGAGAAAGTGCAAGGATCAACATCCATAATAAAATCTGCAAAACATTCAATATTAATACCTGGGGCACAGCTGTCAACCAGGGCACCCAATGCCTTTCCACTTCTCCAGTCTTTGTTGAAGTTAGTGATCGGCAGGTCAGGAAGCTTATTCTGAATCCAACCAAGCAACCTTTGTTTAGGTGTCTGGTTCTTTGTCTCTTCGGTTTCTTCATCATCCCATACTGGCATGGAAATTGAGTAGTGAAGAATCAATGTCCATATGAGTCCTAAAATGAGTTTCAGGTTCCCATCTACAATGGCTTTGCTGTCTGCAGAAAGAGCACATATTACAATGGTAAGTCTGAAGAAAAAAAACTTCAAGTACCTTGGAAAACTGGTAATTTCCAGAATAAATGGTTAATGTTAGCAACATATCACAAGTAACTCTGCTCAAGTATGAGTATGTTTTAGTATGAGCATCTGGTTAACCACAGGCATTAACCAAGTCATTAAAAAAGTCAACAAGTGAACAAATGTGCTCTACATTAACAAGTGGACTTCAACCTGGATAAACCGCCGATTAAATAATAAACTCATGAAATGAATTGCCTTTTTAGGTGCCAATTCTTCAGCAGCATTTTGCTGTCATTTTGCAAATTTCTAATATAAGTCAATAATATTAGCATTTGCCAAGGTCGATACATAGGAACTAGGAGTGGGAGTAGGCCATTCAGCCCCTCGAGCCTGCCCCGCCATTCAATATAATCATGGCTGATCTTCTAACCTAACTCCATCTGCCAGTCTTATCCCCGTATCCCTTAATCTCTCTATCCTTTAGAAACCTATCAATCTCAGTCTTGACTATGTTCAAGAACTCAGCATCTACAGTCTTCTGGGGTAGAGAATTCCATAAATTCACTACCCTCTGAGTGAAGAAGTGTTTCTTCAACTCTGTTCGAAAAGGCTGACCCTTAATCTTAAAACTGTGACCCCTACTTATAGATTCTCCTACCAGGGGAAAGTCTCACACTGTCTACTCGGTCAAGCCCCATAAGAATCTTATAGGTTTCTATAAGATCACCCTTAATTCTTTCTATATGCTAGAGAATATAGACCTAGTTTACTCAACCTATTATCATAGGTCAACCCTCTCATCCCAGGAACTAACCTAGTGAACCTACTCTGCAATCCCTCTAAGGCGAGTATGTCCTTTCTTAAATAAGGAGACCAAAACTGCACACAATATTCTAGATGTGGTCTCACCAAGGCCCTATACAGTTGCAATAAGACTTCCCTACTCTTGTATTCTAACCCTTTCGCAATAAACCCAGCATGCCATTAGCCTTCCTAGTTGCTTGCTGTACCTGCATACTAACTTTTTGTGATTGGTGTACAAGGACACCCAAATCCCTCTGAACACTATCACTATCTAGTCTTTCCTCCCTCTAGAAAATAGTCTGCTTTTCTGTTTTTACTACCTAGGTGGATAACTTCACACTTCCCCACATTATATTCCATCTGCCACCTTCTTGCCCACTCACCTAGCCAATCTATATCCTTTTGCTATCTTTTTGTGTCATCCTCAGAGCTTACTTTCGCACCTAGCTTAGTATCATCTGCGAATTTAGATATTTTAAGTTCTATGTCCTTGTGTAGATCATTGATATAGATTGTAAATAGTTGAGGCCCAAGCACGGATTCCTGTGGCACTCCACTAGTCACATCACGCCAATCTAAGAAGGACCCGTTTATCCCTACTTCTGTTTTTTTCCTTGTAAGCCACTCTTCGATCCATGCTAATATATTGCCTTTAATTCCATGGGCCCTAATCTTGTGTAGCAACCTTTTATTTGGCACCTTATCGAATACCTTCTGAAAATCTAAATATACTACATCTACTGCTAGTTATTTATCTAACCTGCTAGTTAGATCCTCAAACAACTCTAAAAGATTTGTTAAGCATGACTTCCCTTTTGTAAAACTTAACTCTTAATTCTGCCTAATCATGTTATGGTCTTCTAAGTACCCCACTATGATGTCCCTGATTAAGAATTCTAGAATTTTCCCTACCACCGATGTCAGACTGACTGGTCTATAGTTCCCCATCCTTTATCTCCCACCCTTCTTAAATAGTGGTGCTACGTTTGCGATCTTCCAATCATTGGGAACCATTCCAGAATCCAGAGAATTTTGGAAGATCAAAAACAAAGCTTCCATCATCTCTGCAGCCGCCTCTTTTGAAACCCTAGGATGCAGGCCAATGCAGATACTTAATGTTGGTCATTGTAACTGTGACTATTTGGAACATAGGGAAATCTTTCTACCAATTTTAGATCAGAATTTTTATTAAACTTCTTTACCTTGCTCCTTACCCTGGATACCTACTTCAAATATTCACTCATCTCCCTTTAAATACATCCCAGTAGAGCTTTATGGGGTATGCATAGCATATTCACCACCCTCAGGATTTCCAGCCGCCTTACCTCGGATTGTCACCCTCGGTTTTCATTCTGTACCAAGAAGTCATCCCCCAGAGTGTATAGCTTAGCTTGTAAGTTCCATTCATTCTCTTAAAACCAGAGTACCTCTTAAATCAACCTCAGTTCTGAAGAATCTAACCCCAGATTAATTAAATCAAAATGTACATCAATGCAATAAGCTGCCTTTACAATCATTTTAGCCATTCTGTAAAGTACACAACTCAGACTACAGTGAGCACTGAAATTTACTTTGATCTTCCAAGATGCTTTGCATTTATAACAAGCAGTTAACTCTGAAGATAATAATAATCTCTATCTGAAGACCAACTGCCGGGTGATAACAGAATCTATGCCTTATCAGATAGATGAAAGGCAATTGATACCTGGATTATTTGAACCTTATAAAATGCAGTTTAACGCATTTGATTCAGTACATTGACACTGATTTGCTGTATGCGTTAAACCGGAATTTTGGCAGAACTGGGAACAAAATATCTTTGGTCAAACACAAATCTTACATTTCAAAGCTTCTTGCTCAAGAAAATGCACTTTTGGAAGATGCAGTCTTTTAGTATGTCAACAGGATTCTTTTTTCAAAGCTATAAATGGTAGAATTGTATCCACTTCCAACTGACCACAAAAGTGGTGTGACAGTTTTACCCTCTAATGCATTAGCAATCCACATTGTAATATCGAATAGACTTTTGCAATATCCTCATTAGGAATCAAATTCTCTGGTATGGTAGATGCATGATACAAAAAAAGCAGCATTCAAATATTTTGGCTGATGTTCGATCAGGCAGTATTAAAACAGCTAGGATGTGCTGGCCACACCATTTGATGTGTCATACCAGCCAAATTCCTGTTAGTAAAGTTAGGCCAGTATGAGCATATATAGCTTGCATAATAAAATTGGACATGGCTACAAAATGTGTTTGCCAAATATTGTAGACAGGCTGTCACCACTTGGACAATTTTGTAGTCACTGGACAATGAGCAACAAAAGTGGACAGCCACTTACTGAATTGGAATTCCCTATTTTAAATCAGTGGAAATCATTCCAGCTCCACAACTTATTTAAAGAAAGCCCAGTTGCCCAGTAATGACACCTGCCCAATTTGTGAATGAAATGGCTTTTCTTGGACCAAATAAATGTTTTTCTTTCTCAACTCATGAACTATTTAAGCAGGTAAGAGTTACAATTTCAGGTTGCTGAGGTTTTTGGGCAAACGTGATGCAGATCTATCATCTCTGCAAGTCCATTAAAATTCTCTCTTCTATTCAAGCAAATTTAAGAACCAATTCTAGTCAGTACTTAAACAATTAAGTAAATATCTCCAAGATGCTTACCCGCATGAAGGGCATGATATAAAATGCAAATTGTTGTAAGAATCATTGGCCCAAAATTAAGGCAGTACAGTATTTTCGTAGGAGGAGGAACTACCTCCTCAGGAAGCATTTGAAACTTCAATGGCTGAACATGCAATTCAAACCATGAATCTTGGACTAGTCCATTTTGAAGAAGTCCTGTAGCTCAGTGGTTAGATCACTTGTCTCGCAAGCGAGAGACCTGGTTCGATTCCTGGCAGGGCGAAACCACGGGCAAGTTTCCTTGCTCCACACCCCTGATAATAATCCCTCAAGGAAGGAAAACACTCAATCACTCAATCCACGACTGTGACACAGGGTTAAATTTACAGTCAATTCACCTCCCCACCACACACCCCGCCACCGCACCCCCCCCACCACACACCCCGCCACCACACCCCCGCCACCGCACCCCGCCACCGCACCCCGCCACCACACCCCCCCCGCCCCGAGTCGCCGTACCCACACAGTCGCCACCCCTCCCCCACGCGCGCACACAGTCTCTGCGTTACCCCCAGAAACGCACAGTCACACCCCACCCACACATCCACAATTCACCCCCCCCATCGCGCGGTCACCTGCGCGCACACAGTCTCCCCCCCACCCCCACTTTGTGCAATAAACCAAACTAAGACTTTACCAATATCTGGTAAAGCTGGCAATTGATAGCTGCCCAAAAATGCACTTGCCTATTTTAAGCAAAGGTGGGGGTGTGTGGGCTTTATTGTCAATTATTTGATAGCAAACTACTAAACCCGCCGCCTCTTGTCCCAGTGTGGGGATCTTGGCTGCTGCCCCCGACCTGAACCTCCCTCAAAATGCCCCCCTCCCTGCAACTCTCCCGCTTTGTCCTGATCTCTCTCTGCCCTCCCCGCCTCCAATCTCTGCTTGACCCACCCACTGCCTCCCTCTGCTCCAGCCTGGGAATCCTTTACTGGGCTCATCGCGGCACTCAGCGCTGGCTGTCCTGCAGCAGCCACACCGACTGCCCCATTCCCCACCACTGCCGCAAGCCAACCCGGACCCCGAGTCTAACCTCTCCTCCCTCATCTGCATCCCCTTCTATACATCTCCCTGCCAACTGTCCACTCCGCATTGGACTTCAAAATGTCCACTCCATCAAGACCCTGGCCATCAATGAACTCATCCTTGATAAGAACATTGACATCATGGCACAGAAACCTGGATCACCCCAAGTGACACCTTCCCCCTCACTGAGGCCATACCACCCGGCTACACTTACCACTACACCCCACGCCCTAACTTTCATGGCGGTGGTGTGGCCCTCATATCCAGGGCATCACTTGCCCCCTACTCCTACGGCTCATTCGCCTCCTTCGAACACCTTACCCTCTCCCCTCTCTCTCGCTCTGAAAATTCTCTTACTCTGCCGCACCCTAAAATCCTCTCCCACCTTCATCTCTGACATCTCCAATCTCTTTGCTTCCCTCTGCCTCTGCTCCGATCACCTCATCATCCTAGACGACTTCAACCTCAACTGCACCCCCTCCTGCTCCATCTCCTCAGACTTCTCTCCTCTCTCAACCTATCCCTCCACATCCACTAAGCCAGTCAGGAACCTGGGTGTCTTGTTTGACCCTGAACTGTCCTTTCTCCCCCACATCCGCGCCATGACTGGCACTGCCTACCACCACCTCTGCAACGCTGCCAGACTCCGCCACTGCCTCACCCACGCATTCGTCACCTCAAGGCTTGATTTCTGGAACTCCCTCCGCATCGGCCTTCCCAACTCTTCCCTTCACAAGCTGCAGATCATCCAAAACTACAGCTTGTGTACTCACGTACCAGGCTCCGTGACCCCATCACTCCTACCCGACTTCACTGGTCCCCATCCCCCAGAGGGTCGAGTTCAAGATCCTCGTCCTCACCTTTAAGGCCATCCATGGCCTTGCCCCTTCCTACCTCTGAGTTGCTGACTCCCTACCAACCTGCCCGCTCCCTCCGTTCAGCGGGCTCCAGCCTGCTCCATGTCTCCCGCCCGACCATCGGTGGCCGGTCTTTCAGCCTCTCTGTCCCCACACTCTGGAACTCCATCCCACGGTCCCTTCGCCTCACTTCCTCCCTTACCGCCTTCAAGGCCGGTCTCAAGACCCTTCTCTTCAAACATGCCTTTGGTCTCCCTCCCACCTCTCTGCCTTCCCTCACCTCTACAGCACCCCTCCCCCATGCTCAGGCCCTAACATCTGACTGTTCAGCGCTTTGGGACGTCCTCCCGACGTGAAAGGCGCTCCACAAATGAAATTTTGTTGTTGTTATTTGGCAAACAACTCAGCCAGGAATTAACTTAAGACATACTCAAATGCTTTCATCCAACACCTGTTGTTTGTCATATGCTCAACCAAGTTTAATGCTTCAATTAGAATGTAAATTTCCTTCAACATCTGATCACATTTTAGCCAGAAGCTAAATTCAATCTTAATGGGAACTCCCTCAAGCTAAAGGAGTGAGCTTTTTGTGATCAGAACAAAACAGGCTCCAATATGTGAAACATTAGAGGATCCCATTCTAAAACAGAACACACCAAAGGGTTCCAGGAGTCTCCCTAGTGCTTTGTTGGCATTAGTCAGATAACTTGTATTCAATGTAACTTACATCAGGTAAACACACAAATACTGGGAACACCCTCGCACATAAATATCACTGCTGACCAGAAGAGAACGAGTGCTTGTGAGGATTAGCTAAAATAGGGGAAATGGGTATACATTAGATCGTCTACCATTCTCCTCCAGAAATCCAGAATAGTGGAGCATCTGCAAAATACACTAGGAGGCTCAGTAAGTTATGTAGATGGGAGTAGAAGTTACCATAACCACCATAAGACTTAGGAGCAGGAGTAGGCCATTCGGCCCCTCGAGCCTGCCCCGCCATTTAATAAGATCATGGCTGATCTTTTAACCTAATTCCATTTACCTGCCCTATCCCCATATTCCTTAATCCCTCTATTCTTTAGAAATCTATCAACCTCAGTCTTGAATATGTCCAAGGACTGAGCATCCACTGTCTTCTGGGGTACAGAATTCCACAGATCCACCACCCTTTGAGTGAAGAAGTGTTTCCTCAACTCAGTTTGAAAAGGCTGACCCTTAATCTTGAGACTATGACCCCTAGTTTTAGATTCACCAACCAGGAGAAACAGTCTCATGGCATCTACCCTTTCAAGACACTTAAGAATCTTATAGGTTTCTATAAGATCATCTCTAATTCTTCTATATTCTAGAGAATATAGGTCTAGTTTACTTAACCTATCCTCATAGGTCAACCCCTCATCCCAGGAACCAACCTAGTGAATCTACACCGCACCCCCTCTAAGGTGAGTATGTCCTTTCTTAAATGAGGAGACCAAAACTGCACACAATATTCTAGGCGCGGTCTCACCAAAGCCCTATACAGTTGCAGCAAGACTTCCCTACTCTTATATTCTAAACCTTTCAAAATGAACGCTAACATGCCATTCGCCTTCTTAGTTGCTTGCTGCACCTGCAAACTAACTTTTTGGGACTGGTGTACAAGGACACCCAAATCCCTTTGAATACTAACACTATCTAACTTCTCCCCTTCCAGAAAATAATCTGTTCTTTTATTCTTGCTACCTAGGTGAATAATTTCACACTTGCTAACATTGAATTCCATCTGCCACCTACTTGCCCACTCCCCTAGCCTATCTATATCTTGTTGCAATCTTTTTGCATCATCCTGAGAGCTCACTCTGCTACCTAGTTTAGTATCATCCGCGAATTTAGACACATTACATTCAATGTCCTCGTCCAGATCATTGATGTAAATGGTAAATAGCTGAGGCCCAAGCACTGATCCTTGTGGCACTCCACTAGTTACATCCTGCCAATTCGAGAATGATCCGTTTATCACTACTCTCTGCTTTCTACCCGATAGCCACTCTTCTATCCATGTTAATATTTTCCCATTAATCCCGTGGGCCTTGATCTTGAGTAACAGCCTTTTGTGTGGCACCTTGTCAAATGCCTTCCTAAAATCCAAATATACCACATCTACTGGTTCCCCCTTATCCAACCTGCTGGATACATCCTCAAAAAATTCTAAAAGTAAAGCCATGTTGACTCTGCCTAATCTTTTTATGGTCTTCCAGGTATCCCATAACTACGTCTTTTATTAAGGACTCAAGAATTTTCCCTACAACTGACGTCAAACTAACTGGTCTATAGTTTTCCCTATTTTCTCTCCCACCCTTCTTAAATAGTGGAGTTACGTTTGCAATCTTCCAATCAATGGGAACTTTTCCAGTATCCACAGACTTTTGGAAGATTATAGACATGCCATCCACTATCTCAGTAGCCACCTCCTTTAAAACTCTCGGATGCAGGCCATCCGGTCCAGGGGATTTATCGGTTTTAAGACCCGACAATTTACCTAGAACCATCTCTTTACTAATGTTAATCTCCCTAAGTTGCTCGCTAACATTGTCTTCTTGGTCCTCTATTTTTGGTATGTTTCCAGTGTCTTCTACGGTGAAGACTGTAGAAAAATACTTGTTTAATGACTCTGCCATGTCTTTGTCCCCTATTATAATTCCTCCGGTCTCTGCCTGTAATGGACCCACATTCACCCTCGCTAGCCTTTTCCTCTTTATATATTTGTAAAAACTCTTGGAGTCTGTTTTTATGTTCTTTGCTAGTTTGCCCTCGTAATCTATTTTCTCCCTCTTGATCAATTTTTTGGTCCTCCTCTGTTGTTCCCTAAAGTTCTCCCAATCCTCGGGTTTACTACTCATCTTCGCTGTTTTATAGGCTTTTTCTTTTGATTTGATACTTTCCCTAACTGCTCTAGTTAGCCATGGCTGCACCACCTTTCCCATGGCATTCTTATTCCTCAAAGGAATATGTGCTCGTTGGGAATTTTGCACTATCTCCTTGAATGTCTGCCATTGCTGGTCTACCGTCAAATCTTTAAGTTTAGTCTCCCAGTTTATTCTGGCTAAATCCTCTCTCATACCAGCAAAGTTGGCTCGATTTAAATTGAAGACTTTTGCTTCAGACTTAACTACTTCCCTCTCTAACTTAACGCTAAATTCCATCATATTATGATCGCTTTGCCCTAGAGGAGCCTTAAGTTCCAGTTTGCTGATCAGCCCTGTTTCATTACACAAAACAAGGTCTAATATGGCTTGTTCCCTGGTCGGCTCCTCAGCATATTGATCTAGAAAATTATCTCTAATACATTCTATAAACTCCTCTTCTATGTTACCTTTCCCAATTTGGTTGTCCCAGTCTATGTGCAGGTTAAAATCACCCACAATTAGTGTCTTTCCTTTGCTACATGCTCCACTAATCTCTTGATTTATACCTTGAGCGATACTTTGACCACTGTTTGGGGGTCTATAAACTACTCCCACTATAGTTTTCTGCCCCTTGAAGTTACGTATCTCTACCCATACTGACTCTACATCTTGCTTTTCAGATTTAAAATCTTTCCTCTCTACTGTTTTTATCCCATCCTTTATTAGCAGGGCCACTCCCCCTCCTCGTTTACCACATCGCCTATCTTTCCTATATACCACGTAGCCGGGAATATTCAGTTCCCATCCCTGATCACCCTGTAACCATGTCTCGGTGATGGCTACTAGATCATACCGGTTTGTCTCTATTTGTGCAACTAATTCATCTATCTTGTTACGAATGCTTCGTGCATTCAGATATAGCGCCCTTAATTCTGACTTCCGGCTATTAACCCTATTCACCAGCACTCTATCACTGTACTTCCTTTCCCTGCTTGACACACTTTGCTCTTCTCCCTTGTTAATCTGCTCTCTTGCTTTTGTTGATCTCAAGTTTAACTGTGGTGGACTATACTTTACTATGTTTTTACCTCCCCCCCCCCTTAGTAGTTTAAAGCCCTTTCTACCTCCCTATTTATTTGCGTAGCCAGGACATTTGTCCCAGCCCTATTTAGGTGGAGCCCATTCCTTTGGAAAAGCTCCCATCTTCCCCAATACTCGTGCCAGTGGCCCATGAATTGGAATTCCTGCTCTCCGCACCACTCTTTTAGCCCGGCATTCAGATCTATGATCTTCTTTTGCCTGTACCAATTAGCTCCTGGCTCAGGTAACAGTCCTGATATCATCACTTTGGAAGTTCTATTCCTTAGTTTAATTCCCAATTCCCGGAACTTGCTCCTGAACTCGTCCCTACTGGTCAACAACAACAACAACAACAACAAGATTCCATTTATAGAGCGCCTTTCACGTCAGGAGGACGTCCCAAGGCGCTGCACAGTTGGGTCATGACCCGAGCAGGGGGGAAATGGTCAGGGTGAGGGGAGGGAAGGGAGGGAGAGAGGAGGGGGGAAATGGTCAGGGTGAGGGGAGGGAAGGGAGGGAGCGAGGAGGAGGAAGAGAGTCGAGAGGGGAGCTGAAGGCACGGTCAAAGAGAAACTGAAAGCTGAAGGCACGGTCCTACCAATGTCATTCGTCCCTATATGTACCATTACGATTGGATCCTCTCCCTCATGCCTCAAATTTATCTCCAGCCCGGCGGTGACATACTTCACCCTGGCCCCAGGAAGTCAACAGAGTCTTCTTGTCTCCCTGCTACAGCTACAGAAAACTGTATCAGTCCTCCCGACTGTCTCATCCCCAATAAGAATTACATTTTTAACCTCCTGCACAGGGGCGTTGGGGTCAGTTTGCCCGTCTTCCTCGCAGATTTCCTTGTCCACACAGGTTGCCAATATTTCATAGCTGTCAGACAAGGCTAAAGTCTGGGATTCTTCAGCCCCTCTCTTTCAGGAACGCTTGCCTGCCCGCCTCACTGTCACCCAGTCATGTCCGTCGCTGCTACATTCTTCTTCCTTGGGACTCAGGGGAGTGTCCGACTCCAGGATAAAGCTGTCCAGGAAGTTTTCTCCATCCCTAATGCTGCGCAGCGTCTCCACCTTTGACTCCAGCTCAGCTACTCTCAGCTGGAGCTCTCTGATTTCCAGACACTTGCGGCAGACGAAGTCGCCCGGACTTAAGGCGCCCTCCATTGACTCCCACATGTGACAGACCTCGCAGTTTACCTGCCACACCATCTTCACAAACTTTATATAGATACAAAGATATATAGCCTGCACCCACTCTAAATCCTCAGGTTTAGAGCTTCTTTTGGCAGTATTATAGGCCTCTTAATTTTATACTTTCCTGACTTAACCAAGATTCAACCACTTTTCCTGTGGTATTTTTATTTTTTAAGGGAATATGTGATCGCTGGAAATTATGCATTGTATCTTTAAACATTTGCCATTGCTGCTCTAATGTCATTTTTAAATCTAATTTTCCAGTCTATTTTAGCCAAATCTTTTCTCATATCTGCAAAGTTGGCTTTATTTAGATTTAAGACCCTTGCTTCGGATTCAACTATATCACTCTCTAACTTAATGTTAAATTCCATCATGTTATGATCATTCTGTTCTAGAGGAGCCTTAAACTTCCAGATTGCTGATCAGCCCTATTTCATTACACATTACAAAAGGACTTGACAGATTAAGTGAATAGGCAAAGCTGTGGCAGATGGAGTTCAATGTAGGGAAGTAATAATAATAATAATCCTTGCATTTGATATAGCTCTTTTTACGTCTTCTAGACGTCTCAAAGCGCTTCACAGAATATACTGTTAAGTGAATTGACTATATTTGTGGGCGAAGTGCAAGGTTATCCACTATGAATTGAAAAAAGATAAGCAGAATATGTTCTTAATGGGGAGAGACTAAGAACTGTGGAGGAGCAACAGGATTTGGGTGTCCATATCCACAAATCACTAAAAACTAGTTCCCAGGTGCAAAAAGTAATCAAAAAGCCAAATTGAATGTTGGCCTTTATCTTCAGGGGCCTGGAATGAAATGATGCTTCAGCTGTATACAATGTTGGTCGGACCCCATCTACTGCATTCAGTTTTGCGCCCCACACCTCAGGAAAGATATATTGGCCTGGAGGGGCTGCAGCACAGGTTCACTAGAATGTTACCAGGCCTTAAGGGGTTAAGTTAAGAGGAAAGGCTGCATAAATTTAAATTAGAAGGTTGAGGGGTAATTTGATTGAAGTGTTTAAGATGATATAGGGATTTGATAGGGTAGATAAAGAGAAGCTATTTCCTCTGGTGGGGGGGAATCCAAAACAAAGGGGCATAGTCTTCAAATTAGAACCAGGCCATTTAAGAGTGAAATCAGGAAGCATTTCCCCCCCCACACAAAGGGTGGTAGAAATCTGGAACTCTCTCTCCCCTGTGGATGCTGGATCCAGCCACACCTTCAAGAGTGAGGTTGATAGATCTTTGGTAGGTCAGGGTAACAAGCAGTATGGTGAAAAAGCAGGAAACTGGAACTGACAGGATTAGTTGAGGTACAGATCAGCCGTGATCTAATTGAATAGCAGAACAGGCTCGAAGGGCTGAATGTCCTACTCTTGTTTCTATGTCCTTAACTGAAAATAATCAGCTTCACCAGCCAATTAAGCAGATTTATAGTTAGTGAAAGTTGCTCAAGACAGGACAGTGTTCCACATTCACCCTGAAGATTGATGCAACATCCAGAACAGGTCTAACACATCCAAGCAGTTCCTGCCTAGCTAGTGAACAATATTCTAATGATTTTCCAGTAAATCAGGATATTAGTCAATCGCTCCTTGCTGAAATTTGCACATCTACACTCAATAGCCAGGAAACACCTAGAAGTTGTTGCAACATTCAATGGTTACTCAAAACTGCCAACTTATTGTCAAGTATACCAGTTTACAAGCGTTTATCACGGATTCTCTTCAGTCACTAACTTAATTGCCAAATGTTCCAACAATAACTTGCATTTATATAGTGCCCCTCACATAGGGTAGTGTCCTAGAATGCTTGACAGTGGCAGAGCACAATGCCAAGACGCGGGGGAGACAAGCCTAGGCGCGGTCGAAGAGGAAGACCTTCAGGCGCGACCTGAATATGGGGAAGGAAGGGGACAGAGGAAGATTGTTCCGGTTTCAGGGCATAGTGGCTGAAAGCGTCGCTGCCAATGGTGGATGCTCGAGGGACTTACAGTAAGAAGGCTGGAGCCAGTCAAGCAGAGGCAGTGGGTTGTGGGTTTGGAAGTTAGCAGGTCAGAGAGGGAGGGTTGTGCCAGGGCATGAAGAGATTTGAAAACGAGTGTGAGGATCTTGAAATCGATCAGTTCAGCAATAGGGAGCCAGTGGAGCCTGGCTAGAACTGGGGTGATGGGAGTTTAGTACAGGTGAGTATGCGGGCAGTAGAGTTTTGGATCAACTGGATCCTGTGCATGGTGGAGCTGGGGAGACTGGCAGTGAGAGCATTTGAAAAGTCGAGTCTGGAGGTGACAAACGAATGGATGAATGTTTCGGCTTTGTCCTGGGTAAGGTATGGTCAGAGGCAGACAATGTGGTAGAGGTGGAGGAATGCAGTCCTGGTCAACAACAACATCAAGTTACATTTGTATAGCGCCTTTCACGTCACAAGGACGTTCCAAGGCACTGGACAGTCAGGGATCCACACCCGAGGTGGTGGTTGGGATCAGAATGGGTGGAGGATGGGGAGGGAGGGTGACCAAAGGCACGATCAAAGAGGAGGGTCTTGAGACGGGTCTTGAAGGAGGCAAGGTGGAGGGACAGTGGGGAGGAATTCCAGAGGGTGGGTGCAGAGAGGCTGAATGCCTGCCCATGGTAGGGCAGGCAAGACAGGGAACGTGAAGCAGGCCGGAGCCTGCTGAGCGGAGGGAGCGGACAGGTTGGTAAGGAGTTAGGAGGTCACACAGGTAGGAAGGAGCAAGGTCGTGTAGGGCTTTGAAGGTGAGCTGTGGGACTGGATGTGGGGAAAGAAGGACAACTGTGGGTCGAACCCAACACCTACGTTGTGCATCGGTTCAATGAGTGAGGGATAGGCCATGGAGATTGTGGTCAGAACCGCAGGATAGAATACATTGATAATGTATTCATGTGGAAAGTTACTCTGTGTCTGCAGATGACATCGCCAAGAGGGAGTATATAGATGAGGAAGGAGGGGACGAAAGATGGAGGCCTGGTGACTAGGCAGGAGGAGAAACCACCAAGTAAAAAAATACAATCCATTATTTGAAAAGCAGAAAGCCAAAACAGGTGAATGTTAATCACCACTGAAGTGAAAAAACACCCATGCTACATTACACTACAGGTTTATCCTGGGGCCTTTCAAAGGGTCAGAAGCAGTTTGAGCTTCAAACAGTTTTAACATTTATATGGTAGTACTTACTACCATTTACAGTCAGAACTACCATATAAATGTTAATGGAAAGAAAAAGCAGACAACTTCTGTCTTTCCCTCCCAGTTCTTTTGAGGGGCGTTGAGGGAAGAGTCTAGGCCACATGGCCTCGCATGGCCATATTTATGAAGGCTTCTCTGATTATTCTGTTTGTTCCCTTCAATCTCCCTCTGCCCCTTGAAGAGAATACTTAATTTAGTATTGCACCCTTCATATCAGGAGGATTTTTTAAAGCACTTCACAGGATACCCTGAAGTGAACTGACTTATGTGCCCACGAAATACCCACATGCACTAGAGGAATGCACTAGGAATTTAGGAAAATGAGTCTGCCACCCACACTTGCAAAGATGCTACACTCCAGCCAGTCAGACCAATACTTTGTCCATTTTAATTTTGCCTGCAGTAAACCAAAGATAAAAATAAAACTAATGTTTTGTAGAGAACTTTCAGATCACCAGGTGACTTATTACCTGCATAAATTAACCAGCCTTTATATTAAATGTTTGAAGGCACTCGTGAGTGACCTTCCTTGATTTTCAAACCTTTTTTATGGTTTGAGTGGGAATCGATAAGCAGCAGCCTGACTAAAAGTAAACAAGGGATCCTTAGTAGTTATGAGGGATGGTTTGAGGTTGAGTGCAAGCCGTCCCAGATCTCTCTCACTGGCTCTGAAACTGCCTACTGAGAGATCCCAGGAGCTCCTTGGATACAACTGCATCCTGCAGTCCCTCCATCTCCCCCTAAATCTATATGGTATTACATACCTGTCCTGCCTCTGCTCAGCCACTGGTGGCCATCAATCTGAGGGTCAAAAATAATAGTTCCTACTCTTCAAAGAGACTATATTTTGCCTTGTGTACATTGAGCTGCTCACTAATGGCCAACATTCAGAGGTAGCTGAAACATGGCTAAAACCTCCATAATGAAAAAAAGGCAAACAGCAGGAAATCCAACATGAAGATCCATCAATATGGAAAATCTCGTGGCTCATCGTGTGATACTTAAAAATATTTCACCAAACTGATGTTTACAGACACACCAATTTATGGCAGTTGAGTCAGCCTACTGTATTAACACATCGAGGTGATGTGATCAATCAATACATAGAGGCAACTCTGGAGTTTCCTCTTGGCATTGGTGGGGGGGGGGAAATGGGGCAGAAAAAAAGGGGGAGAAAGAAGTTGTTTTTATTCCTCTGTGGAATTATGCTTCACCAAATACAAAAGCGAGTTCTGGTGGGGCTTAGCTCATTCTAAGTCACAAAATGTTCTGGCAGCTGTACATTATAAATCTGAAGGGCAGATATGGGAATGAGCCAATAAATGTTAAGACAATGGTCCTATTCAATGGTCCTCCAAGTGCACTTTAGCTTCCAGACCAGTTATTTCTCATGGTGTAGGCACAATTGGGCAGTATTCTATTAACAACTTACAATATTGAACAAGTGACATTTCTGTATTCCAGAATAGTTTCCAACAACAAATTATATTTGTAGAGTGCCTTTCACATCAGTGAGTATTTGAATTTACCTCCTCAACCCTGGTTGAGTCCAGGCAGTAAAGCATTAAAAGGTCGGGGGAGGGGGACACACAGCTCCTTACAAGCGTGTTAATATTCTTCCACTTCTGTGCAGCTTTCAAATGTTTCCAGTCCATAAATTTTTAAGACATTCTTAAGGACACCTTTGAAATTTGGATCACTGAACTTATGACATTATCATTTTCTATGTTCAACTTGGGTTAAAAAACATTAGCCTGACCAATCTACAGCTGGTCCTTACAAACATTCCCACTGAAATAAGCAAACCAGAGAGCTTTGTTGTAGCAATTATACAGATTCTATACTGAGATGGAGCATCAGCGCTTATTCAGCGCTAAATTCAGCCACGAAAGATCAATGGATTTTAACTACTTGCAAGATGAAGGGCAGTGACTGAATTACATCAGTTCTCAATTAGAGATTAGATCTTAAGCATTTCTGCCCAGTGCTGGTTTCCATCATTGTGGAAGATTGCATTTTGCATTAAACAGTCTCTGGAAAGAAGAGTAAAAACACATGAAAGGAAAATTTACAATATACTGCTACAATATATTGTAACATGTACATAGCAATATATTGTATCTATATTGCATATAGCAATATATTTTTTGGTCCCTGAAAACCAGTCTGGACATTATTGCAAATGGAGGCTGAAAGTTTTAAGTAACAACTACAAGTTTGGATTGTGCCATTACATGCATTCTGAATAGCCTACTTATCTAGAATTACAGGAATTACAGCGGAGTCTGCTTTGCCAGATGACCCCTGATTTTGGGTAAATCAAACAAGATGCCCAGCCCCAATTCATTTGTATTCTTACCAGTTTTAAATATGGGGGTTGACTCAGACAAAAGTCCAGTTTCTCTGGGCAAAATGCTGTGCTAGTCACCGCTGAATGTACCCACTCGGACTTGCTATGGTGTCAAACCTCCATTCAGCCACAAGGGACTCTGGGATGTAGATGGGAGGAGCCTATGGATTCACAAGCAGCTGCAGGGTGTCAATCACCTTAACACTACTGCTAATTAGTCCCCTTGCTGCCCAATGGGAATGGCAATGGGTGGGAAGAAGCTCCTCTGCTGGGTGGGAATGGTATTTTCGACCAACCTCAGACACCCCTTAAGCCGGATAAAACGTCCATTGTTGATGTGTCCGGCTTAACCGGCTTCCACAGTATGTGAAACCATTTCAGACTCTACATCTAATAAAGTAGAGCCCTGCAATGCCACCATACTTGGAACACACAATAGCATCAATGTCACTTTGCCTGCATAAAGAAAGCTTGCTGGTTCCCTTGGCAGGTGCAGAATCATATTGTCAAGCTGAGATCATATTGTCTGAGCTCTTCAGGTTTTACTGTAAAATTTAATGATTTTAGGCAATGGAGTTATATTTCAACTGGTTATGGTGGAGCTGTGCTGTAATTTTCTACAAAGTACAAGCACAGCCTTAATTTGGTTTCTTGTTGCAAAATGCACCTATTAAGTCTGTTACAATAGACTGATTAAGAAAATATTTTGAGTCACATCCTTAAACAAAGTTCCAGTACAATGAGTGAGCAAACAAGGTAGAGAGTCAGAAGTACAAAGAGTAGGAAACAGACTCACTGTAAAGAACAGACTACAGATGCTTGAAATCTGAAATAAAAACAGGAGTTGCTATCAATGATCTGAAACGTTAACTCACTTTCCTCTCTCCATAGATGCTGCCTGATCTGCTGAGTGTTCCGAGCGACTTCTGTTATTTTTAAAATCACTGTAAAGCTCCTGATATACAGGAGCACCATAAGTGGAATTTTACCATTAAGTTGAATTCATGAAGTGCAAACTAAAAGCAATGCTGAAGCTCCCCTCTAGATCACACTTTTCTGTTCAACGTCCCTGCATCAAAATCTCTACTTATGAGCATGACACCATAATAAGTACAATGGTTTGAAGAGAGGGCCCACCATCACTTCAGGCCTTGGCACAACTGAAGATGGCTAATGAATGCTGGCAACATCCTAAGAAAGAGTTAAATGGCTGTCATCTACCATACCATGTAGCCTCTGTGCAGAGAAATGATAGCAGAATAAGTGTGAGTTTCTTCAACCAGCTTCACTGCATAAAAGGCTAATAGTTACTTTTAATGGAACCAATACAGTACAATAAGCAACTTTTGAGCTTTAATCGCTGAATTAGACATAAATCAAGTTTTTGTAAGTGCTAACTTGTGCCAAGCCTCTTAAAATAAGATCCAAATAGCAAGTATTAGATGGGATAGAAAAAGCCAACTATTACCACACCCATGTTTATAAACTTTTAAAAAAGCCTGCATTCAGAAAATGCTCTGTATACCCATTTCATTCTTGTGATCTTCTATAATTTTTAGTTGGTCCTAGCAGAAACACACATTGAGAAATTTTCTCTTCATACCCCCAGAACAAAAAAGGGCTTCCAGAGGTCCAGACAGCTTGACGTTTGTGGGTTTTAATGGACACTTTTGACAGGATCTGGTCTTGTTGTTAGAAAGTCTAGAAACATGCCTTTCAAACAGATGTGTGTTGGTTTTTTTTGCTTCAAACCTGTGGAATCCCTTAGTGAAATTTGGTAGAATCCACACTACTTTGTAGCTTGGAATAATAGAAGCTTCTGCTTGCGTGAACCTAGTTTGGTAGTGATAAGTTAAACATTAACAGCTGAACCTGAATTTATCCTGAGCTGCGGCGGCCTTCACCAGCAAGCTGCAATTCTCAGTGTAAGCAAGTATGACGACAGACACCATTTGCACCAAAGCTCCACAGAAAATCATTAATGGTCATAAATTTGTGTGAAGCAGGACTCAATTATGTTCAGATAGCACATTTTTCATATCCCACAAAGAAACTGTTCTCACACTTTAAAAATGTAAGTACCTTTCTATTCGATACATAAACCTTCAGTAAAAAATGCACAAGACTTACTTTAAGATTGAATAGTTCATGAACGGGAACTTAACCCTATGAATCTTTCAGCCATAAAAACTGCTCCCATACAAGATCAGCATAAAGGTCTTAGTTCTAGATTACCATCAGCTATATAAATTCTGTAATATTTGCACAAAGGGTTATCCTCCTGACAATCAGTAAATACAGATGCAGTACAGATCATATGGATGAGAAAGTCCAATCTTTTGGACATGCTGGGTTTGTTATCTCAGTTTTGGTGCCAGCAAGCTCTGGCATCCAAGTTACTATAGGTTACCACAGTCCACTGCTATCCAGTGCACATTGCTGGAAGTGCACAATTAGTATAGTTGGCAAGGACAAGGTAATTAAAAATCAAGTCCAGCTACCGAACATTCAAACACTCCTCAGTAGTTTCAGCCCTCCAGATAAGAGTAAACAGACTGCCTCAACATTGTCAGCTAAAGATTAAGTGTTGGATTACAGGTGTGCAAAGCCCAGAATATAGGAAAGGCTCCCATAAGCAATCGATTAGTGTTTTCTGTACGGTAAGTTACTACTACCACTGTTCTACTAAAATGTAGTATTACGACATAGTTCCTGTATAGAAAATAGACCTTCAACCTAAAACACCATTTCATATCCCACAACTATTTACCAAATGGCTACCACCAACAGGCAAATGTACAAACTGCACTTCCAATTGAAACAAACACTCATACAATTTTCTTCTGCACACAAGATGCCTTCAGATTCAAATTTGGCAGTGTCATTTTAAAAAGAGTTTCAAATTGATATTAAAATATTAACACTGAACTCTTATCTAGAAGTCAAACTGGCCATACATCAGGTTGTAAAGAAAAATATGGCAGATCAAGCCTCAGTCACTAATGGGACTTCACCTTTCAGTTATATAAATCCAATACTATATGAACAAATTGCAGTATGGGACAAATTAACACACTCCCTGGTCATAAACTCTGCTTAGTTCATTTCCCAGCAAAATAATTAAACCACCTCCTAACAATCTGACCTTCAAAATTTTTTTTACAGTAAGAAATATTTCTTTTAGACCCGATAAACAGCAAACATAAGAGTTTAAACGCAAGTGGGAAACAAGAACGTTTGCCTTGCAGTCATGTCAAGGCAGTTTCTTGGCAAAGTACCAGGTAATAAAGTAAAAGAAAAACAGCGTTCTATTTTCAAAATCTAAAACACACACTTCTGAATTTCTCAATGTATTCAGTGTACAGACAATTTGCTTCAATAGGTACAAGGCCTATGAACCATTTTTATTATGACTACTATAATCAGACTCCTACTATATGGAGGGCATGAGTCATCCATCATGGGATGGGGTGTGGAGGGAAAGCAGGAAAAAGGGAAGAGCGAGGCTTCAGCCATTTCCTTCGATGCAGTCCGCAGCTATTAATATCATAGTAATCCACAGTAAATGTTGTACTTTAAATTGGTCATGTTTTGGGACTTGGTTATTATTGACTCCTTGCTTAGGTATTGATAGGCATCATTTACCCTGCAATTGGAGATCCATAATGAGCTACCTCAGATTACAGAGACTCAGGTTTCTACTGCAGGTAGCATGTGTTCAACAGCATATGGAAAGGGAGAGAGGAGGGGAAAAGATGGCTGAGCTTTAGAAGTGAAAGTTGTCAAAAACTGTCATCCTTCAGCGTTTGCTGATGCACAAGTTATTTACGATTGAAACAGTGATAGAGGATACACACACTATTGCAAGTGATGGAGCAGAGCTTCGTGCTCATATTACGCCACTATGTCTCAAATTGGAAGGCTACATAAATCACTAGGCTAAGGTTATTGCCCCCCCCATCCCACACCCAATATACAGCCAGTAATCTTCTTGAATTCTTGATGCTTATTGAAAATCCGAGAGAGAAAAAAAATCCCTTTCATTCATTCACAGCAAAGTATAACTGATTTCAATCATCCCCTGACAGACACAGGGCTATATTTTTCCTCTGCAGAATCACATTACTGTTTCACAGGTCATTTCAGATGATCATTCGGCAATCAGTTCTAAGCTAATTGGGAATTTAGCAACTGACAAACTAATTTCCTGTACACCAATGAGAATTATTGCTGTGCACAACTGATTACATACAGTACAAGATAATGAAGGGGCTCAAAGCAAGACCATATTAGCTCTCAGGTTGCAATAAAAAGAGCAGTTCGTGAAACTTGCAGTTAAGAGCATCACAACTATAAAGGATGTAATGCTTCATAAGAATGCCATCTGACAGTGACTTTAAACTGGACTCATCCTTCTTCCTGTTTATTTTCCCTGCCAATGAGGTTATCAAACCAAATAGCTTGTGCACCAGTCTCTATAGAAAGGGCACTGATCCCATCCAGAAGAGATCTAAAAACTGCAAGAATCAAACTAAGATCAGTTGAGAAGTGAACTGTAAGATTAGTTATAATATAAGATTATATTTATCCAAACCCAGGACTCATTACAAAAAACTGATGCACTAATAACACAGTTTATGCACATGTTGCATTTAAAAAGTACTTTCTTGAAATGCACTGTTTGAGACTAGTAAAGAGCTGGCAGGGCTGAACTGCAATACCTTCCTCACATTACTCTGTGCTCAAATAAAAACAACTCTGCATCAATGTGCGCTGCACAGGGGAGGAGGTAGAATCCAAATTCGGATTAAATTGGCCTGTAAGCAAATTCTCAACCAACTCCAGGGGTAATGAGAAGGTAAATGCATCCCGGCTAAGGTGGTAATACTCTCACATTGGGGCCAGAAAGCTGTGATTCAAGCCCCAAATCAGGACTTGGAACTCAATCTGGGCAGACACTCCACTCCAATGCTGGAGGTGCCATGCATTATCGAAGGAGTTATCCTTCGAATGAGACGTTCATCTGAACAGACAGATGAGATCTCAGCTTGATGCTAAAGATCCCATGGCAATATTCAAAAGGATGAGGAAGATTCTACTGGTGTCCTGGCTCAAACCCCTGACAAAATTGGTCATTCACATCACGGTCATCTACTGTGCAGAAATCAGCTGTTTCATTCACCTACAAAACACACAGGTCGAAATTTGCACATACATTTGTGGAGATTACACAGATTATACAGGCACCTACAATTCCACCCCCACAAAGTAAGTGTGTGGATTCCAGCAGTATCAAATAACTTTGGAACCTATTCAAAGTTACAAGTATGCTGGAAGCCAAATCTAGCACAAAATAAGTAACCAAATAACATTAAACACGAAGGCAATTCGCTTAGTCTTTTTTAATAAAGAAAGCTGTTTTTTGCACCTGGTGCAAAACTACCTTCCCCAGCATACTCGAAGGGCCACTTTGGATAATTTAATTCACGCTGATAGGAATTCAGGTTTTATGCAGACTGGAAATAGAACTGGCTCTTTATTAAAATAAAGCTTCCAACCAGCACTCAGTTTTGAATAGCACTGTCGGGAGCCAGTTCTCTACACCTCACACCCTCCAGCTAATTGTTAACCATAGCTGTAGAATGTTAGTGATACCTGACAGAGGCAGGCAGAGAGGCAAATGGAAAGGGATTAAAGTTCAGAGTTGGGCTGTGCAACTCAGGGCCCATCAAAGTCTTATTAAAACCACTTCAAAAGGAGATTGGGGGGTGGGGGTTGTAAGAAGGAAAGACAAGAGGTGAATCATTACCCCGTCCTTTAAACTCGACAAACACCATAATGCTGACAAACAAATGTACTCGGGTATTAAAAGTAGATTACAATCAGGGGAGGGACTTTCAGTTGTGGCGATCACACGTACTGCAGGGCAGACAACACCTTGGAGGTCAGGTTTCAGGGAGGGAGGGAGGGAGAAGAGAAATATGAAACTCTTGGAAAGAGAGACACCACCCGCTCCCTGCCCAGAGCTCAGGGAATGTAAAACCTCTCGTTAGAGCAGCAACTTTAAAAGTGTCACTCCCCACTAACTGCAGTACATAAGTACATTAACTGCTGCACATAAGAAGATTTCACAACCTGTCCAGGACACTCAGTTTCCAGAAATAAAACGTTTGCTTTTTTTAAACTAAAAAAATGTAAAATATAATTGGTTACTGAAACGCTTCCCGCCCGGCAACATAAAATAAAACCTATATTGACTATAAAGGAAAAGCAAGTGTATTGCACTGAAGTTAAGTTCTAACAAGTTTTTGTTTGTTGTTTGCTTGCCTGACTCTCCCTATTTACCGACTCCTGTTAATGAGCCTGTCTCCCTTTCTTCTTTTTCCCTTACATACATTGATTGCATCTATAGCAAGTCGAGAATCTCTGCTTGTAGGGCATTGCTTGCACAAATTGGCTGCTTTCTTTGCCTATACATACAGTCACTACATTAAATTCTATGAAGGGCTTTGAGATATTCAACGAACCAATAAAGTGCTGTATCAAATGCAAGGACTATTACCAATATTATTTCCGACGCATCTGGTTGTTGTTTTCTTCCATAAAGCAAAGCAGATACAACTTCTGGGGAGCTTGGAAGTGATTTCACTGGTTCTTGTGCTGATCTTCTTTCCCCCCCACCAGTTGGCACTACGTGTAGATCATGTTGAGGTGGTACTGTGGGTGCATCATGCTACGTGTATTTACTCAGTAAATTTCTACATGCATATTACAAACTTAGAGTCAATGCAGAATACAAAATGGGTTGAAATGAGGAAGTTTAGCAGTGCCCAACCCATTTGTGAATTCTTGAATATGTGATTAGTATTGAACAATAAGGTGCATATTTGTTCATGGGGTTAGCCTGGTAAACACTATACAGTTTACAATCTGAGCACCCTATCCCTCCCTCTCCCCCAAACCCCCCCCCCCCACTCCACGAGAGCTACCTTTACACCACTAGAGACTGTCCAATTAAAGCCAGAATGGAATATCTTTCCAGACTCTTGACATGTTGTGGGAATTGGATTTGCAACTTCAATTGTTTTGTAATTGTGAATAATAATAATCCTTGCATTTGAAATAACACCTTATCACGTCTTTGAGACGTCTCAAAGCGCTTCACAGAATAGACCGTAAAGTAAATTGACTATTTTGGGGGGCAAAACGTGGCAGCCAATTACGCACTGCAGTGTCCCACAAACAGCGGTGGATTGAGTAACTAAATTATTATTTTTTTTAGAAAGGATTATTATCCCCGGAAAAGCAATCCACCAATCGACTAACAACTGGGTTCCTACTTACTGCGAAGTGAACACAGGCGTGTGAGTAAGAAAACTTGACCAATGTTTCGCCCTGCCTGGGAATCAAACCCAGGTCCTCTCGCTTGCGAGGCGAGTATTAGCTGCAGGACTACCCTTGTCTTTCAGGTGACCTCTTCCTAGGATTTTGCTAATTTCACGTGTAAACTGCCAGGGGAGAATAAGGCCAGGATAAAAAAATTATCGATTTGTTTTCTTCTCTTTCCCAGGCCTTTTTGAGTAATTATTTAGTGTATAATGCACTTTACAACCAATAGGGCGCAGCATTGTAACATAATTACTGCAGATGTGAAGTTTCCCGCCCTGTTTTTTCTTGTGATTTAAGAATATAGTCAGTGCTAAAAAAAATGCACTGTGTACTGTTAGCATCCTTATCTTTGCAACTGAATCAGATGATATGATTGAGCTGCACCTCCTTGATTTGTCTGTTTGTCCCTGTGCTGATGTATATTTCCCAATGACGTGCTGTTGAGTGTGGCTGCACTGATAACTTTTCTTGACTTTAGGAGAACATCTTAAAGCACTTTCCAGGATTTAAAATCTGTAAAGTGTATATACAGGGAACCAGGAAACAATTTATGAATAGCAACGTCCCCCCCCCCCACAGGGAATGGCCTCTCACGGCAGCGTCAGGGGGCGGCGGGTGGGAGGACGTAATGCGGAGTACAAACAATGACGTCTGTTATTGAGTGCGGTGGCCGCCGCCTCTGCACAGAGTGACTGACCCGCGCGACTGATTGAGAAAAATAGGAGAGATGGGAGAGGGAGAGTGTGTGAGAGAGGGAGGGAGGAGTAGAATGATTGACAGAGAGTGGAAGACAGAGTGTGGAAGAGAGTTGGGAAGAGCGATTGGGAGAGAGGGAGAGTGTGAGAGGGAGCGAGAGAGGGAGAGTGCCTGTTGTAAGAGAGAGAGTGTGAAAGAGGGGAGAGCTCGTGAGTGTGTGTGAGGAAGTAATTGGGAGAGAGAGTGCTTGAGAGAGAGGGGGGGACTGATTGTGAGAGAGAGAGAGAGAGAGAGAGAGAGAGCATGAGGGAGGGGGAAAAGAGAGAAACAAAGAGCGAGAGAGAGGAAAAGTGAAGGCAGCGTTTTACGGTTCACTGTCAGGACAGACAATCAGAACCTCCCTCAAACACGGAGTGACGTGCCGTGCAATTTCCTCAGAGAAAGCTCTCTTTCCCCAGTGAGGAACTCTTCTACGTCCTTCATCTCACCCCCGCCCACCTCCATCCTATATCTGCAACCTCTCAACCCGGCCATTCCCTTTGGCCATTCACCACCTTACTTCATGTCCCTGCTCACCCCATTTGCCCCACCATCGCCTTTTACCATTGCCATTTTGTCCCCGCTCTCAGGAGTTCCATTCCTGGAGTCACTCTGATTCACTCTCTCCTACCCCTCTTTCAAGGCGCATCAAGACCAATTCTTTGACCACACTGTCCCTTCTTTTCCCTTCCCCATCTCACCTCCCTCGACTCCCAGTCCCAGCTCAGGTGCCCAACTGCTGTTGAACTCTTTGAGACGTCCTTCCAATATGAAAAAGGCACTGTAAATGTTCTTATGTTTCTGGAAAGGAAACGTAAAATATTGCTCATGTGGCCCATGGATCTTTTTCAAAAAGGGCATCAGGCCCTCAGCAGCCAAAAGGTTGGACTACCCTGGTTTAGACTATATGAGTCAATCGTCCTGATATGAACCCACAACCTTCTGACTCAGTGGTGAGAGTGCTACCAAGTGAGCCAGGCGGACACGCAAATAGTTTTATTTGAAGGATGAATTTAACAAAAGAGGCTTCATTAAAAAGGTGTTTTGTTGCTTTCAGACATCAGTTACCAGTGACTGTGCTTCCCAAACTGATTAAATTAATGAGAAACCCTCATCTTCATTGGATACTCTACATAGAGTCCAGGATCCTAGAAATATTCTCAGGTTTGGAGTGGAAAGGCTTACAGATCCTTTTGTGCCCTTCTCCTGTTGGAATACTCAGCCTTATAGCAATTTTCTACTTTATCATCTGTAAATGGGGAAAAATAAACACAGCAACCAAAATTACTATGATTATGATTTTGGAATGATTCCTTCAAGGCAATAACCAGTTAAAATGCAGGAAATTCAACATCCTGATGCCTGCATATTAGTTCTTTCCCAAGAGCAGCAAGTTATTGTTCCTCTCCAATTTATATTTTTGTGATCTAAATAATGAATTGTTCCAATTCAGCGCTTACAGATCCTATTTGTTCAAGTACCTATCTAAGTGGTACCAGATGTACATTCTGAAATGTTTATTTGCTCTGCAAGAGTGGGGCTGTGATTTTGGGAGCTTTCTCCTGAAAGGTTTGTGACAACTTTAAGTATGCCTTCTGAGCAATTTATTTAAACTCTCAGAAATCAGTACTGGCTTGTGTTTTTGCTGGGTCACTGTTGTCCTCTATATGCCATTTTTTTCTGGCTGACAGAAATATACTTATTCGCAGTGCGGGTAATGTGTCATTATCATGTGTCAGTAATCTAGTCATTTATTATAAGAATCATAATAATCCTTGCATTTGATATAGCGTCTTGTTGTAGCTGAGACGTCTCAAAGTGCTTCACAGAATATATTGTAAAGTGAATTGACTGTATTTTATGGGCAAAACGCGGCAGCCAATTGTGTACAGCAGTGTCCCACAAGCAGTCGTGGATTGAGTGACCAAATTATTATTTTTTGGGGGGGCGGGATTATTACCCCCGGAACCAATCCACAAATCGCCTAAAAACTGGTTCCTAGTTACTGCTAGGTAAACAGGTATGTGTGGAGTAAGAATACTTGCCTAAGGTTTCACCCTAACCATCCCGGGAATGAACCCAGGTTCTCTCAATTGCGAGGCGAGCTCTCTTAACTGCTAAGCTACAGGATTTCCTCAGTAGGCATTGAAAAAGTCTTTTTAGCCTATTGGTTTACGACTACAACTGATTGATTGGACACCAGTCAGGAAGTGCTGGCCCAATGTCCTCATGTCGAATGCTGGTTGATGTTCCAACTACACACCATACAGAGTCCTCTACACGTTCATAAATTTATCACTTTTAGTGGACTAGGGCTTCCTACTTTCCACTGTCAATAAATGTTTGGTTGTAAGATTAAACATTGAGTCATCTTTTGAAAATATTAAAAACAACTATTAATTTCAATCCATTATGTGATTCCAAATCACTCCAAAACGGTTGTCCATTATTTCAGGGTTGGCACAACATGTTCTTTGAACAGTTTGGCAAAGTTACCAATTAAATAAAGCATTCGTAAAGTTTAGGCTTTGTCAAACATACCTACAGATATGAATTGGAAACATATTCAGGGTGAAAATATAGCCATTGGATAGAATTTCCCATTAAAATACTTCCCTGTCTCAGTTTTTGCAATGCTTTCCTGCACATACCAAATAGCAGACGTTATTCAGAACAATTAAAAACTGATTGCCCTAGTCCTTCATGCCCAATGTACACAGTTTCTGTTAACTTTGTAACCAACCCATACACATTAAAGAGTAGCGTCACTCAGATGAAAATTTGTTTCCTTTCCATGGTCATTCTTTGAGTCGTAACAGCATATAGTACATTCATATCCTGGAATAACGTTTGTAGAAAATGTAGTCAATGCATAGTTTTCACTGCATAGTAACTGCTAGAAGCAATTCAATGAGCAAATTAATAATTTTATTTTAAAAAATTCCTTCGACTTTCATCCTTCATTTCCAGAAGGTATTAGAATCCATGAGTTTGCATAGTCAAGCCTGGAAATTATGAATGCAGGTATTAGACTCCTTTTTCCTTCTAATTGGGTGCTGTTTCACTGCCCTTCCTCCTGTACTTCACACAAATGACCATTATTTCACTTTTTCACTCAGCGAGTTGTTCGAACTTGGAATGATCTGCCTGAAAGGGTAGTGAAGTCCGATTCGATAACAGCTTTTAAGAGAGAACTGGATAGGTATCTGGGGAAGACGGGTTTACAGGGTTATTGGGAGAACGCTGGTGATTGGGGTTAGTGAAAGTGACGCCCTGTCAAAGAGCCGGCACAGACTCGGTGGGCCGAATGGCCTCCTTCTGTGCCATAACATTCTATGAATCTATGAATCTATAAAAGGGCATCATAGCTAAGCCCAAACCTATCTTCACCCGATATCTACTTAGAGGAGTTGTTGGATAGCTGTCATAAGCAGGGATGCTGAGGCAAGTTATAGATTTCCTGACTGAGATGAGGCATAGAGCAAACCAGGGATGAGTCTCCTGTTCTTTGACTGGGCTTGTCATTGCTTAAACAACAACAAAATTACATTTGTATAGCGCTTTTCATGTCAGGAGGACGTCCCAAGGTGCTGGACAGTCAGTAGTTTTGGACCTGAGCTGGAGAATGGGATTGGGGAGGGTGGAGGACAAGGCCCTCACCCTCTGGAACTCCATCCTCAGGCCCTCCGCCTCACCCCCTTCCTTGCCTCCTTCAAGACCCATCTCAAGACCCTCCTCTTTCGATCTCCCTGCTTCCCCTCCCGCCCTTCACCCTCCCTGGTCCGACCCCCAGCTTGGGTCCCAAACTCTGTCCAGCGCCTTGGGACATCCTCCCGACATGAAAGGCGCTCTACAAATGTAATGTTGTTTTGTTCACTCTCATTGCAACAACTTTCCTCTTTAATACATTGATATTTTCTGCTTCAACTACAGCTTCCGGCAGTGAGTTCCACCTTCTTTGTAAATACCTTTATCTTAAACTGCCTTTTAGATCATGGCAAGTACATAGAATGGTCCATTTTAAATTTAATTCCACCTTGTACTGATACATGTATGATAATATATTCAGAATTTCTGATTGCTGTTTTGGAAGCCTCTCCATCACATCTTGTGCTATAGCTTACATGAGTTTCAAAGGAGACGTGAATTTATTCTTATATCGTAGATGATTGGAATGCAACTCTTTCTCGGACCAGAGATATAGGTATAACTCTACCATTGCAGTATCTGGCAACTGATTGAGAAATACTTAAACTGCCTCTAGACAATGGGCAATGGTTCTTGAATGATCTTTGATCTTAGGAATGACAGCCAAGTCCCCAGAATGGAATGTCAGTGTTGTTTTACACCACAGTAACATTTGACTTCCTCAGCCTAATGTACACTGATTGTACGATTTCATTTACTCTAAACCTTTGTTATTGTAAATGTTCAGAAATCAGAAACTTAATGAGTAATTTTTATTATCTGGAGTTTGAAAATTGAGTTCTCCACCCAATCTTTCTCCTTCTACTGGAAAATCCCCCGAACTATAACTATATTTGATGTTCACCTCCGGCAATCACATCCTGGAAATTTTTATTGGACTTGGGCAAGGCACTTCCTGTGCCACAGCAAAACATTTGGTACAAAAGAGTTCAATTTAATTGCATTACAAATGATGTTGCAGCTAATCTGCACATTTCTACCGGTATACATAATGGCTTCAGATAACATTAGAAACTACAGTATACCAAAAAATCTTAATGATGTTAAAGAGAGAGACACTGACAGTGAGAGAGCGACAGTGACAGAGAGAGAGAGAGAGATGGAGACACTGACAGAGAGAGAGACACTGACAGAGACAGAGAGAGGCACTGACAGAGTGAGAGAGAGAGAGAGAGAGAGAGAGAGACTGACAGAGAGAGAGA